>NW_020653415.1:1688900-1785374 GCF_003589595.1 Hyposmocoma kahamanoa
CACACACACACACACACACACACACACACACACACACACACACACACTTAACATAGCCCCGCACTTGGGAAACCCTGTGTCGCTGGTGCCATGGACACATACACAGACAACCACAAATTACACCCAAACTCACGAGGGAAATAAATGTAGGCCATACAAATATTTCTCCCGGTCCGGGAATCGAACCTGGGATCTGTGCGTGCGTTCGGCCACTGAGGCAGTCAAAATGGCTTTGATAGAGCTAAATGAATTAATAACTTTGCAAGCTAAATGCTAGTTCTACTGTTGCAGCAACAATGAGTAATATAAGTTTAGTGTCCGCCATTCTGTCATTACATTGCTTACTAATTAGCAGCGACAATTCAGTATTTATCTCTTATTAATTAATTCTTGATTCAAAACACAGAATTCGCGTGTTACCTCTGGAGTGTTCGCTTTTATGTTTATTAAAATGTTCAATGAAGCGCTCCCTTTCCCTTTGTCGCTTACATTATTGCTGTAAACAATGCTGTTTTATTGACCAAACATTGGAAAGTCATGCTTGGGTTCTCGTATGTTTTTTGATATTTTAAATTCAACTGACTTTCACTCCCCGTGCATTCTTAACCAATAAATCTGTTCAGTTCGATATAAATCAATTCTGAATGACCGCATAGTGCAACGGGAACAGGCACAAAAGTAAATGAGATATCTATCTCGTGATTTACGTTGCTATTGCTACAGTTGTTTGACGTTTCAATCGATTTATTTACGTGAAACCCGACCTGTATCGCGAAGTGGACCTCATAGTAACTAGTAGTATCTAAGTAGCTAGTATCGTAGGCTAACCTTTTCAATGTTTTGTCGATAGAGATCACGTCATCAATAGTATAACTATTCACTGTTGCGTCACAATCCATTCACTTCTATTCCATTCTTATAGGTTCCTACTATTTGTTGAAAATTCTTTGATGTGTTCTCATTCTCTTTTTTTATTATTTTTTCTTTATTAACCATAATATACAATAAAGACATTTGTTAAATTCTTACCTTCTTTAATGGTACGTTATCTACACAGCTTTACTATGCTTAGAACATATATCTATTGCACCTTTTCGTGTCGTGAATCTATCGCCGGATCCAATTCGACCTTTAACGGTCATATCTCGACGGCCTTGCTTTGTGGTGAATGTCCGTTTCACGCTGCGTCAACTGTCGCCATCTCTTGCTGACACACGCATGTGCAATTTGCTGATAATACAAATTACGTAAGAAAAACCTGCTGTGCCAAACTTTACCAAGACTCGTGTCTTAACGAACTTGTTGTGAGAGTTATATCTCGCATACAATGACTGACTTTTCTTTATGTACTTATATATTATTATATTTTACTAGCCGCTGACATTTTTCATTATTTAATTTTTATTGCATATGTACTCTTCCTCGCACAAATTTAGTTAATTGACAACTTTACTGTAAGTTACTTATGTAATTTTTGTTACCTATTGTGACTTAAGGCAAAGAACATTTACCCAAAGCAACTTCCGTAATTTCTGTAAGCTTTCATCCACCTTTCACGATTTAACCAGCTTCTTGCATCGCGGAAGTACCGGTATCGAACACGGACGCATTCACTCTTCTTGCATGTAGATGATATGGCTACATCTGCAACGTTTACGTAATTAAACACGTTTGTAGATGTCTATCTATATAATTGGCTTGCTGGATTCTTTATGGATGTGTTTTTCTGTAAACTCAAAAAACATCCTGAGTCTGTTGGTGTTTGTAGTCTATCATATATTAAACTTTAGTTATGGTTTTTAAATTGAGAGCTTCTACGAATCCGTACATTTGGATCGAGTATGTATAGATATTTAATGCGGGACAGGTGATTTCTTTTTTCCATTTTTGCTAGAGATTCCTTTGGTAAAAAGTGTTCGCTTTGGTGGGTAGAATCACCCCCTAAAACCTTTATTGGCCAGTAAATGCTTGTAGTATGCAATCTCGTTTCTCTTAGTATATTGTTCAGGTTTTTTCCTGGTATTACTCGTAATTCTATTTATAGTCCTTTGTGTTTCAATTGTTTAGATTTTACTGTCTCGTCCATTATTGACTGCAGTTGTAAAACTAAAGAAATATTTTGTTATGTACTGTTGCCGTTTCTTGTTGTATGAATTTTCTCATGTTTAATTCCGTGTCGCTTATTTCCTTATCGGAAAGTCGTGCTTAATCTTTATATGTGTATTTATTTATAACTATTATATGTGTTGAATAGTTATAATCTGTATTGTTCGTGGAATTAATCGCGTAATCAATCCAGTCGTCCGCGTACTTTAATTTTTATCGTACTTTCTTTAAATTATGTTTCACTAGTTTGCAATAACCCGTGCAATAAAAAAATGCTATAGACCTAATAACAAATTGTTTATACCATTCCACAAGGTCATGGACACAAACACTCACATGACCACACGATTGTAAAGCGTGGACGCTTGTGATTGGCTGATAGTTGACGTTGGATTGTAGTAGCTTATGCATGAACTGTATGTTTTTTCTGCGAGTCTGGCATTCTTGGTGCATGTTGCATGTTATTTACTTTGTAAGTAAAGTCATATATATCATAATTTTCTTAAATTCGTCCTTTTAAGCGTAATGTACGAAATAATTTAAGATTCAAATGTCAAACACAGTTTTAAAAGTGTTTCCATTATTAATGGTATCTTCAGTTTATCCTATTTCTTTTATCTTTATATTTTAAGTTTTATTGACAAAGTTAATTTACTAAAAACATTAAAACTATTACTCTGCAATTTACATGTATACTACATGATACTTGTTGATTCGCTACACTCTGTGTTTAACGGTTACATCGACTTGTTTCGAGCGTTAGCAATTTGTTTTTCTTTTTTATTGAACTAGGCATTTGATACTGTTCTCTAAAATTGTCACAGTCGTTTTCATTTAATTACTTTTGTTTCAATTGATATTACGATGCTCCGATATTCCGTTTTCAGTTTGAAGAAGAAATTTATACTTCTTTTATTTCTCTTCTTCTTATTTCTTTCAAAACATCGCGGTTTATTTGTTTCTACAAGACGTGTCTTCAACTGTTTAGTAGCAAGAAAAACGTGTTAACGAATAATTCTTAAATGGAATATAAAAATCAATAAAACTTGTACATTCTATTATTCAATTAGGTTTTCATAGAGTTCCTATGCGGATGCAGCGTTCAGATCCAAGGTTACAAAGATGTCCCGGTTCTTATGCAAATACGACTTTGTATAGAGCGGTGACAAGTGCTTTTTTGCCTGCAAGGTCATATGGCGGCCTTGTCAAATGATTTATGTTATTTGTTTTCATTTAGATACAAGCTACCAGAATAACACGCTTCTGTTTTACTACATAAATTATAAGGAGAGTTGAGTCTAATACTGAGCAGTATTTTACTTGGGGTATTCCATAATTGATTAAATCTTTCCAACACGTTATTTTGTTTTGTTTTTTTTTTTTGCACTAATTAAGCAGATTGCAAAGGATCCAAGAACGCTCCCTAAGGAAGCACAGTACAACACTTTTAAGGTTTATGCGACATTCTCATTAGACTCGATCAGAAGCAGTGACAAGTTCGTTTTACTGGCAAGGCCGTACAACGACCTTGTGTAAGGAGTTGTTTGTTTATTTTCATATACCACCTACCTGTTATACTACGGAATGGAGAAGGGAACAATGCTTCGAAGACGCAATTAGTATTACAGTGAGAACAAATTTTAACTCTCTACACCTTTCATGTAATTAAATTTCAAAATATCTTGTTAGTGTGAGTGGAAATATAATTCATACTGATTGCTGTGATTATAAATTTCTACGAGACGCATCTAATTCTGTGCTGTCGTTTATTATATCTGTTTTCACATTTTCATTTTTCAGTCGTGGTCCTCGCAACTACTATTCTAAAATTTTCTCTCTCGTTTCTATACTTATATTTATATTTGTTGACATCATTGGAATCTTGAAAGCCGCGATGAATGCCTTTTGTCGTCAAAGCGAAGTTTGAACTCTGCTACTTGAAGTACTGGCACATCTTTGGAATTAGGTTACCATAATAAAGCGTACGTTTTTGACTTGCTTCATATCTATATTTATCGTTACTTTCATAGGCTCTACTTACTAAATATTTCTTTTTTTTTTTACCATTTCACAGAACATAATTCTGTTTTATCATCACCTATCTCTACGTTCACATAATCTATCAGTATTGATATTGTAAAAGATTGCATTGTTTACAGTGCCCACTGACTAAAGTACCAGGCCTACATATACTTGGTACGATTGGTGCGATTACTTTCTGTATTGCCCAATAAAGCACAGTTGTTATTGCCGCAGTTGACAAAACAAGATTTCTCGCCTACAGCCTCACAGGTAAATTATAAATGGGATACCCTGTTGAATTTATATGCCCATTCCGTATTAACAACAGGTTTTGTTCGACACTCGCATTTTAACACGAATGAATATAATAAATAAATAGGAATATATAAGGAATAAATCACTAAATGGCTACAACATTCTTAAGACTTTGGATAAAGGTTCTAATAATACGTATGTATTTTTGCTACGAGTTTATTCAAGTAGTGTTTATTCGTTGTCTAAAAGAAAATATGAATTTTTGTGGTATTAAGTTTACTGTTATAATTGGCAAGCTATTATAAGTTTTTATGAATTTTAAAACAATGTTACGTTTGAAATGATAATTGCATGAAAAGTATATTGATGAATGCATTAAATTCAATTAAGCGTTTTAATTATTTGATAGAATGTTGTAATATAATAAAACTTTTATGAACATGCCATAAAATTTTGTACGACTATTATGTAACGAGGCTGGAAGTTTGATTGTATTGCTTAAGTACAATTGCCGACAAAAATTACTGAATGTACCAGGACCGTATAAACTGCACGAAACTAATTCTGTTTTCTATTGTCCAATAAAGCACAGATAATGCCGCAATTGACAACTGTAGACCAGATTTCTCGCCTGCAGCCGCCAAGGAAATTGTAAATAATGGAACCTTATTGAATAGATAAAATCTAAAGCTTTAGGCGATCTAAACTGACGCAAGTGGTCTTTGGAGTTTGAATTTAATTTCCATTTATCCGCGCATTGAATGTTACGCCTGCAATTTTCCTCGAATAAGTCTGTTAGCTTTTTTTAGGGCGTGCAAGCCGATGGCAAGTGGTAATCGCCACCTACAGACTTTTGCAACACTAAACAAGTGTTAATAACGCTAAACCCTTGCCAAATGCAGGATTTAAGATCTTAAGTCGTCTGTCATAATACTGGCCTCCCCTACTCTTCAATCTAAAACACAGGTACACCCAGGCGTGTTTTTGACATGAGAACACTACTATATCGATGGGTCCTAAGTATAATGGCCAAACTAAGGGAAAATGATCAAATTGTTAGTCAACTAACAATTTAATCATTTTGACAGTTTGTGGGAAATGCTTCATTTCATTATAAAATTTAGCTTTTCCCAAAAAGAAGTTAAAATGATCTAATTGTTAGTTTGGCCCTTATACTTAGGACCCATCGATATACTCGTATACCATATTCCTAGCGACTCGAAGTAAAATTTTTCTACACATAATCCCCATTTAAAGCATCTTTTGCATGTGACTGCTGAGGCTGGCCCTGCTTTACAATTTGGAACACAGAGATACAGACTAGAATATCGCGTCATGCTTTGACACTTTGGTTTAAATTCAACTCTATTTTATCTATCTTAATTTCTATTATCTATCTTAAGATAAAACAGTCCAAAATGTTCTCTTGATGACTATACCTACTCAGCCGGGCTTTGCACTACCAATAAAATGGAGGGATAGCAAATTGAATATAAAAGGGAACCTGTAAATTTATTAAAATAGATATAAACTCTTATTAGTAGATGCAATAAGATCTTATCGGAGGAAATTTATTTGATTATCCGTTTTATAACATCGATCATCGTTAGAAATCCTGCATACCTGAAAAGAGTCTTATTTCAAAGCGGTAGGAATTATTACTACTTATAAATTTGGACTGTGAAATCCCGAAACTTAAAATTTGTAATACTATTAAATTTTTTCTTCAATAAGACAAATATATATTTATTAATTATATTTTCGTGAACAACCTTCCTTGTGTATACGGCTAGCGAGGTCCATAACTCGTGTTAAATGGATCAACAATTGAGTTTGGAATAACGAAAATTCCACAAGATGGAACGGAGAATGGAAAGCACTCTACAAAATCATTTTTTTATCATTAAATTGAGCTTGTTTTACTATTAATGTTAGCATCGTATACATTATTCTTTATTATATAATCTAAATTCATATTATCATTCACTGCAATATTTCAACTGGAATCAAAACTACCGACGTATCTTGTAAGATCTTCTTCAACTACCTTTCCAACTAGTGAAGGTTGGCCTTCAGTTCAACCAACCTTCACCAATATTTGGCCTTATCTCTTATATAACGTTAGCCTGCATTCACGATCCCTATCAACTCTCGTATATTCCGCAGCCGTGACTTTCTTCTACGACCAGCAACTTATTCCGTCATTATGTTTTTTTTAGTTTAGTTGAAATAGCTCATATCTGTTCTGTCTAAGCACGATCCAAATAGGCAACTTTCCGCCGCTTGATATTTTGGTAAAGCTTTGAAAAAAACATAAACTATGTGTCCATCAAGTTTCATCTGAATCCAGTCAGCTATTTCGGCGTTATTAAGTCACAGAAATCAGCATTTTTGGACCTTTGCAATCAATTTATTATCAATCTTTACAATTTTCTTGTAACAATAAACCTTTGCACCTACGTTACGATTGAATAAGAAAATTGATTTTAAAAGCAAGTACCATTTTTTCAAGACCTTGTCCAACAACTGACCTTTATCTCGAGCTTTTATCGTTCAAACTCGAGTGTTGTTTATGCATGTCCTTGGCCTCCGATTAGATTCCTTTGTACTGGAGAGTTTGAGATTGTCTTTATACATTTGGTTAGCTACTGTCGATATAATTATTTCTTTATGAAATTACTCTACTACTTTGTTATAATTATTAATACAAAGATCGAACAGAACTTAGAAAAAATTCCTTCGATCCCGCCGGATTCGAACCGACGTCTTCTAGCAAACCGTGACAGACGCTCTACCAACTAAGCCACGGAACGAACCAGCGGCCCTTACGAATTTTTCTATGTGCTTGTTGTTGAATCTTTGTATTTGGTTGTCAACGACTTTTTTAGCCGTAGCGCCGTCTATGAGAGATCTATGAAAGTATTTCGTCACCCAGTTAGATATCTTTTACAGCTACCAACCCTGGCTAGAGACGTGGCTAATTAACTTTTAATTAAATTTTTACTGAATTGACATTCAATTATTTTTTGTGAAAATACTCCACTAGGTTGTTATAATAATGAATACAAAAATCTAACACTTGGAAACTTACTGTTGATATATTTTAAATAAATATATGTATGTCAAAGATGTGTTCTTTTTGGATCACAATTTTATTAACCATTTTTTTTGTTATACAACCGTCAACTTCTTTTATTCAATCTTCGTCAATTTAAATATGCAATTTTGTATTAGCCGAAAAAATTACGTTTTCTTATGCAAATTTCAAATTCGCCATGCACATTTTGTATGACGGGCTACAATTTATCACTACAATTATGTTATATAGGATGTAACCCGCCGTAACGAGTGACATTGATGTTCTGTATATCGGCTTAATGGTGCCGTTTATACTACACTGATTCTAGAAGAAACATTTTTTATCGGCAACGTGGTTACGTACGACACTATACCTGAAAAACATAATTATGAATGCCACGGAGCTGTCTTTAACGTTACGCAATTACCTTGCCGTATTGTTAACTGTTTTTTTTTATTATACCAAGTGACGGGATGAGCAAGTCGTACGCCTGATGGTTAGAGACACGCCTATCCATAACAGTTGCAGTGCACTTCAGAGCTTTAAATCGCAAATATCGTAGGGGCACTGCCACTGGGCCCGTCGCGCTGAGACATAAGTTGACAAGCCCCATGTGCCTGTAATTTCACCAGCACCTTTACTCTTCGAAACCGGAACACAGTAACGCTCACATTACTGCTTGGCGACAGAAATTAGGTAAGGTGGCAGTACTTCCCTCGACGAACTCTTTCACAAGGAGCTCTACTGCTACTATAATGTTGTACTGTTGCCTTAATTCATGTTTCACTATAGCTTACGAACGTTTAATAATATTCCCAACTAGCATTTATTTTAAAACAACAACTTTCTCCGACAATAAAACCGAAATAGATATTTTGTTACCCAATTAACTCATCTTTTACATAGTACGTTCGGAACATTACTCAAATGCAATAACGTGCCAACAATCTCCCTTATGGCATGTCTTCCTAATAATAAAACAAAGTCTTCTCATACCGATGTACTAAGTACCATCACGATATTAACATGAATATTTTCAAGGCGTTTAATAAAGGCGCCTTGCGTTGCGGTCTTTACATTTTTCACATAGTTGCTTGCTCAGACGTGGGAAGCTTATTTTAAGCGGATATTATCAAATTATCTTTGTACGTCTCTTTCGAAGTTTTTATTGAATATGTTTATCATATCTATTGCTGTTATATTGATGTATTCTAAATCGTGACGTTTCCGTTCTTACTAGTTTTGTGCTTTGGAATCAACGTTTTCTTTTTTATTAGATATGAAATATAAGTGCGCATTTAACTTCCATCTCACATGATCGAAAGTGACTATACTGTCGTTGTGTTTCTGTCTTCTTTATAATTGATGATATTTCTTCTCTATTATCTAAATTTTGTCGAAACTAATTAGTACCCTTGCATCAGGGAACATAACCCTTTGAAACTAATGTTTAATATTACCATTCTCATTATGGAGTTTGCATTCTTATTGACAGTCATTAACATTATAATATTTTTATTATCCTTTTATTTTTCTATTACAATTATTAACAGCCACAATTATGAAAAAATAAAACAATAAATTCTTTTGAATGTTCAATAATGGCAATTCTTATATTAATAGCGTAATGCTCTTATTATAATGATTATATTTTCCACATTAATTCTTTAACGATGTATGTGTCTAACATATTGAATGCCATTAAGAAATCTATTTCAGTATAACAATCGTTTTGAGCTTCACTAACAGCTTCAATGCTGATTGTACTTTTCTAGACAAAGATGTCAATGGGCGCGAAAAAAACGTTTTTGTGGCCATTGACATTTTCTTTAGTTAGTCGGCAGAACGTTTATCTATTCGGGATTCTTAAAGTAATCTTGATGCAATTGCTTTTTAACTTAGTTTCTTTCATTTTTAATCTCTTCTTCAATTTAATAGTTATCTTTGTTCTTATGTATGTGTACAGTTTTTTCTGGACACTTTTTACAGTCAGTTTTTTGATACTTAAGATTAAACCTTTTACTTTATAAACAATCCCTAATCTATACTATACGGTCCCACATCTACCGCCTTTATCTAATGAAATGAATTACCTTCGATCACTTCCTTTACTTAGTTATTTAATCGATGATTTCATCGCTTCATCATTAAATTCCGTCTTCACAGAAAGCTTCTACAAGCAATGTCTACAGTCAATCGTTACCTGTTATTTGTTGTGCTTTGTTAACGCGCCGCGCGGTCGGGTAAAGAGAGGCAACGGTATCTCAAATTACAGCCTTTTTGCTCTATTCAAGGCCAAACGCAAATTGTTTCGTTTACCTCGTCAACTATAGGCAAGCATCGTTGAGGTATTTGGATCGATGTACTTTGTTATTATTACGGTTTCAGTATCTGGTACGATGCATGTAGGAAAGAGTATATGCCTTGTATGTCGTAAATGATAGATCCTATTGAATATGTTGATAAAACCAACTAGCGATTATATCATCAAAATACACCTGTCCTTCATAAGGAATAATTTTAAAATTTTTACTAGATTTCAATCAACTCAGTTTTGTAGATTTTTGATATCGCAACTAATATCAAAGATGTAATAACGGTTAAAGTCAGGGATGGGGAGGATTTTCTTTAACAAAACAATCATTAGTATGTAACTAGTATGGTGCAGTTCAGGTTGTGACGTTACAAACTAGTAAATTGCCGAGATTTCCTAACGCCATTTCAGATTTCACAGGGAATATTGTCTTCGTTATGTGTAGCACTTCTCATCCGACATGCAAAAACATGCAAGACCCCAGGCCAGGAAAAGAAACGCACGTTTCAATGCCGCAGACGAAAACAAACCTTGGCCGACTTGCCGACACCGTCTGATCAAGTGATCACGAATGACGTCGTCATACGTGAGTTCCACGTGCATCCTGGCTCGATAACATACATTATGTTTCATGACATCATTCCTTGGTAGACTATCCAATTCACAAAGTTTTCATCTTAATAAACGACTAAGGAGTAAATAACGAGTAACTGTTTTAACTGCTGTCAGGTTGCATGCCGTGGCGGTAACAGCAAATTCTTCTTTTTTTTATTATAAGGCTTACCTTGCTCTAATAGTATTTGGGGGCGAAATTTGTGCTAACTCATTGCGGGTTGGAAACTTCTCACGGCTTGGAAGAGTTTTATAGATCTTTCGGTTACAAAGGGTTTAATCACACTTTCTAAGTTTGTTAGAAAAGGCTTAGTGAAATTTAGACTACTGTGTGAAAAGCAAGTGTTCTCTCAAATAAAACTATTACTGCTGCTATATTTTATTTGTTTGAAAAGTACCATTATTGTGATATTTTTTCTACTTATTTATTAGGGGAAATACAAGTTATGTAGTTTAACTATTACTTTTTTTCTAAATTGGCTCGGGACTGGATGTTCTGCTCTGCTTGCTCTGGTACAGTCAAGAGCATATCGAACTTGATAGTTTGTACTTTGGACCGTTCTTATCGTAAACGCCATAGAGTTGGATTTAAATCTTAAGTCTCGAGCTTGACGTGCTCTTAACCCTGTACTCATAGTGCAATAAATTCCCTACTTTGAGGCTAGGTATTTAAAAAACTTTTTTCTTTTAAAACTTACATGGTCATTTAAAAAAAAAACTAATTATTTTAGCGCGCGTTTTAAGAGTAGGCCGGAAAGTTTTAAGTTCATGAAAAAAGTGGATCGTAAAGGTGTCGTATTTCATCACGATAATGTCAAACCACACACATCTTTACAAAGTCGTCCAAAACTATTGCAGTTAGATTGGGGTGTGTTACCTCATCAATCGCATTCGCCCGATTCCCTCCAAATTTTCATTTGTATCGGTCTTTTTAAACTTTAAACGAACGCAATTTTGATAAAGAAGAGACCATCAAACGATACTTAAAGCTACTACAAGTAAATACAAGAGTTTTTATGAATAAGGAATCCTAAAATTACCAAAGAGATCGCAAAATGTTTTTCACCTATACTTTTTGGCCAACCCAATACTATAAACTATTAAAGTCCCAATTTACTAGAATTTTGCTAATCTAACCATGACGGACGTTTGAAACTATTAACAAACAAACATTAACCTTGTAGAAATCACAAGTAGACGAACAAATTGAACGGACCTTTCATCCGTGCCAGTAATCGTGAGACACGAACTCGTGATGACGACATATGCTGGATCGTTTAGTATGTGAATAGAAATTTTATAAAAGCTACTCCATATAAAGAAGAGTCCAATAATCTATGGAATTTGAAACTGTTCATGATAGCAAAAACGTTCCTTTTTAACGAACTTATAGATGATCACACAGGCGAATTGCGAGCGAGTTCAAAGCGAGCTCACTGAGAGTTCGCAGCGTACATGTCGCGCTACATTTTTCCTATCTATGCGCGACGACCTCATTTCAATTGATATATGAACGAATGAATATATGAACGAACAAGCATTTTACAGTGACAACACTAATCTACAGGCGGTTAGATATTACAGAGTAGATGTATTATCAATGATAATTTGAAAATGATGAGGTTGTCTACCACTCCGATTACTTCCTCTCAAATTCTGAGCAATGGAATTCACTCCGGGGCACTACCCAAAACACCCAGAAAAAATATTTATCCAAATTTATCCTACCGGGAATGAAACCCAGGACCCCGTCGCTAAGCTACTACAGTGCTAACTCTTTGTTCTCCATGGTCATCAAATCTTAAGATTTTTTTATAATATTATCAAACCAGACATCTCAAATAAAACCGCAGGTTTCAAGTTTTCAACTGGCACGTAACAAATCTCAACCAGTTCCTATATACACAGTTCTTGTGTACATACTATATATACCAAAGTGTCATATTACATTGTGACTGTAGCCGCAACGACACCAACTGCTATATTCAGCCAACATAGATAGACTAAAATACACAATGCCTAAGTGTTAAGGCTCAGTTTAGGTCGCCTTAGGTTTCTGCGCTATGTTAAAATTATCTTTGTAGGTAATATGACAAATATCGAGACGTGAGATCGTTAGATCAACGCAAACTTATGAGGAAATAGAGAAAACTACACTAGATATTTTTGAGACGACAAAGTCTTATGTAATACTATTAAACCTCAATCAGACACATGCAAAATTGTCATTCATTTGTTTGATTGATTTTGATTGGTTGGAAAAACCCCAAAAAGCAGGCTGCCATCTATAGAAAATTTCCAAATTTTAGACACAGAGAAACGACTTTAGTATCTTCAATCAGAAATTAAAAATAGTTATTTATTTTCGGTACTGTTCTGTATTTTCAGAATATTTTCAAGGCAGTGTGACTCTTCTAACGCACTTACAGTAATGATAGCCATTAGCGAAAGCGTTCATTATGTGCATGGGGTATATACATAGTTTTTCTTCTGCCCTGTACAATTTGTCACATAAATGTTTACGAAATCGCTACCTACTATAGCCTTTGTAATGTAATGACAGAGGTGCAGGCATTTTCTAGGTGCCCTTGTACATCCTCGTCCACGTCTTCACTAAGATTGAGGACAGCTGTGATATTTATTAAGAAAGAGTATCGTCACAATAAACAAATAAATATTAGACAACATCATATACGTTACTGTGATCCCAAAATAAGTGGCTAAAGCACTTGTGTTATAGAAATCGGAAACAACGACGGTACCACAAACACCCAGACCCGAGACACTATAGAAAAGTTAGTTTTCTACACTGACACTGACAATTATCACTGGGCTCCTCTAAGGCACACTTACTGCTTCCCATTGGCAAAGTACGTTGGCGGACTGCTGTACCAACAGCGTCGGAACTAAACTAAGCATCCCTAATATCGAAGACCTTAAGTTGTCTGTGTTTGTGATCAACGTTTTTCCATCGTACTTGTTAATCCGGAAAACATTAGTACTCCTTTGCCGTAGGAGCCGGCATCGCGTTGATAGTTGCCACAGGCGGGTCCTGTACAGGCAGTACCACTAATAAACCCTCTCTACAAATCATCTTTCTCTAAGCTGGTGTCCAACAATTTTGCTGTTATGATGCAATGTGTTGTGCACAACTCAGTGACCATAATGATCTTGTTCATAATCCACTATGCAAGTTCACCTATAAACTGAATTATCATTAGTAGGTTTTTCATCGTATTATACAATAAACATTATAATAATGTGGTAATAAATCACTGTTAATTGTTATTCAATTGACGGGTTTATACAAGCTAAATACTTAATCCATTTTAACCAGTAATGAAAATAAGTCAACGCCATCTTATCAAATGAATTTTAATGATTTAGAATTGTATTATTGTTATTTCAACCAACAGGAACTGGATGTTTATTATTTTGCGTAGTATTTGACATACATTCAGACGGTAAGTAGTGGTACAGTGGTTTGCGCATCGGTTTTCTTGGTGTCGCCATCTCTGAGGTCCCGGGTTCGATCCCCGGGCGGGTCAATGTAGAACTTTTCTATATTGTCTCGGGTCTTGTGTGTTTGTGGTACATACCGTCGTTGTTTCCAATTTCCATAACACAAGTACTTTAGTTACTTATTTTGAGATCAGAGCAACGTATGTTATGTTGTCTAATATTAGTTATTTATTATTGACTTTCCACATATGTAAAATACCTTTAGTAAATAACAGAAATTAAATTCTTTCTCGAAATGTTTTCGTACTAACTTCTCTACTACTCTGTGCCCATATCCGGACTGAACGGACTGAACCGAAAACTAAGGAGAGATAGCAGGAATGCTCTTTCCTTAGTTTTCGGTTCAGTCCATTATATTGCCGGATAGCATTAAAAACGAGGGGTGCACCTAGGAAATGCGGTTCTCTGATTGCAACTTACTGCCACCCTCTTTATTTATCTTGTATTTATTGACTCGACTCGACGGCACATATAATGGAAATTTGTTACCGTCATTTATAGACGTTTGCGATAAAAAAGCATCCCTAGAATCGCTTGATCTTAAGCATCTTACCTCTAACCCCGGAAACGACAGTGCTCCTTTGGCGTACGAGCCAGTAGGCGGTGGCTATATCGACCGCACCACTAATAGAGCCTCCTCTTAAATCAACTTTTCCTTAACACACTTTCGTTAGCATAACCTGTAAGCAAATCTTGGAACAGGATTTTCACCGACTTCCCGATGTCGTATTGACTTGATATTTTAGACTCCGGTAAGTCAATTCAACAATGCAGTAATTGAGTGAACTTGATCCATATTCTGCGCTACTCAAAGATTTGCTGTCAATATATTTCAGATATTGTAAGTGAACGACAAACCATACCAGGGTGAGGCTAGTTATACGTAACGTTCACATATGTTTTTTTATCGTCATCAAATTTCTGATAATTGCTTGAAAATTTAATCAAATTGTGTACCTTCAAAATCAATTTCTGTGCGAAAGTGTGCGGTACATCAATTCATAAGCGAGGAAGCTATGTTTTTGTTGACCTCGTTTACTAGCCAAGCGATATTGCAAAACCTAATCGTGTTAATGTTCAACTCAATGCATTTTCTGCACGCAATCGTCTGGCGTAATACTTAAAAGGTGTTCGTCAGCTTTGTCTTTTTTTAACTTTAGAAAATAATTGTACAATAATAACGTAAAATTGTACCGTAATAACCGTTGTAAAAAACGAGTGTCTTGCTGTCTCACGTGACTTCTTTATGGTTAAAAACCTAGTCCGTTCCACCTTTATAATTTTTTGGGCGAAAACTGTCGAGAATATTTACCACGAAAAGCAGCACTGTTGTGTGAGCCATGCTATCATTTGAATGAAGAATTAAGATTCTGTGTCTCACGGCCGGAAACGTAATTACATCATTGAAGAATTACTTCATCAGTATCCGAAGTGTCACTTTCCGCCAGCGAGATTGACTGCTTGCCAGTTTGTACTTATAACATTCAGACAAATTATACAATTTGATTTCAAATTGTTTCAGCAACGTTCTGTTTACGAAATCGTTAATGACGTAATGAATTTTTATGAATGATAATGATTGATTAAGTTTAACATTACACTCAGAATTTTTATTGTGGACTTTTGTGTCCATTTGCTCAACGAAGAAAATTATACACAAGCAATGTAATAAATTCTCCCAGTTACAGAATTTATATTCATAAACACATTAACTTAACGACTATTTCAATAATAGTTCCGCTGAGAAATACCAGGGCATTATAGGCGTACAGCATATTAGTTATTTCTAACAGGCGTCGCTGGCCGCATTCTTTACCGTGTCGGTACCTCAAACCGGAGCGAACATCCGCTGAGAGAATACGAATACGCAAACTGCAATGCGATATCTCCAACTCCCTTCACGCCTCCTGGTACCTTTTTTTTTTGACGGGGGGGAAATCTTTATGGATACCCCTGAGCCCAGGGAGACTCAGGGGTTATGTGGGAACTCTCCCTCCAGACTGGAGGGCCTACCCCACTAAAACCCCCCCGGGTTTCCCTCTCGCCGGTTGAGTCGGCGCCGTGGCTCCTGGCACCTGCCATTCAGAACAACTGGACTGGAATTATTTGAACTGTAAATTTTCGCCAAGTCATTGTGGATACATTTGTCCAGAACTCATGAATGAAATCACCATTGTAATATAGCCTTCTTGGATAATACTCATGGAATGCGGACGATAGAGAAAAAAACACCTTTACTTCTATTAGTTTTGAAGCACAATGTGGTCAATATTGGAGTCCCATAAAACTCACGTCCATATATGCAGTACAGCAATAGAGTTCTTATAAAAGACAAGATATGTATATGTATGTATATAGGCCAAGAAATTAAACCTGAACAAAATCAACCCCGTGCAATCAAAATTGATTTCAATAATAGACGACAACCGTGCAACATTTTGTAATTTTCAAAATGGTAGGTGATAAAACATTTGATGAGTACCTATCTCATTTTTATCAATTGCTCTGAATATATTGATAATACGCATCTTTATTCAAGATTTGGATTGCTCTGACTTATCTTAGTCTGACATTGTGAGACAAATCTTTCTATGTGCTTTTTTGTTTCTTCAATTATACGAAGTATTTACAGTGACTGCCTCCGTGGCCGAACGGTTACCATGCCGGACTGCCACGCAGAGGTCCCAGGTTCGATTCCCGGGCCGGGAGAAATATTTGTATGGCCTACATTTATTTCTCTCGTGAGTTTGGGTGTAATTTGTGGTTGTCTATGTGTGTGTCCATGGCACCCGCGACACAGGGTTTCCCTAGTGCGTGGCTATGTTGACTGTGAGCGTTATTATTAGTGACTCTTGCATAAGGGTTTTCTATCTATGTTGTTTTCTGTCTTTTTTCAACCTCAAATTCACATTCTTTCTTGTATAAGATCCGTTACCGCCTCAAGAATAAAAAAACCAAAAATAAGCCCTTTTCCATTCTCTTTGGTGTTGTTTCAAACGCACAATGCTTCATACATAGGATACGAACAATCAAATCTGATCAATTCCGAGAAGTTAATTCGATAAATTGATTTATTACTTTCATCGCGAGCACGGGGACATTACATCCTATCAAGAGAATGGATTCGTCTCTTGACTTCTTTTAGTTTATATGATTCTAATAACCATAATCGTAAGGTTGTAAGTTCTTTTCCATCACCACGTTTAGCATTTATTCTCTGCTGTGCTTCATCTATGAATTTCACTTTCTGAGTTGTAAAGAAAGCATTCACTGAATCTGTCGTTCCCTTATCCAATACTTTTTCTTCTATGCAAGTGAAGGAGAACGCTGGCATGTGTGAATTTTCTCCACTATCCCTAGCAGTCAATCCAAGAATACAACACAAGCTACACCGTAAAATAACACCTCTCCCGAAGCTTCCGCATCGTCGACCTCTATCTCAGTTTGAAAGTCATTAACACAAATCTTACGAAATCTGTCTGCTTTGGATCAAACAGGCACTTGTATCGATAAAGGAATGCTCAAGTAGGCAAATGGATTTGAGGTCGACGACCTGAACTTTGTATGCGCGGCTTTATGTATGTTATTATATTTGTGAAGATAATGTTCGAAAGACAATGCAATGAGTCATTTTGTATAGAATGCGTTGAGATAAATGTAATGCGTAACATTTAAGACATCTTCGTTATTTTAAAGATTCTCAGTGACGTGCTTTTTGGGTCGTTCTTATTGGAAATACCGATATTGTTACGTCGTTGTTTGATGAACGGTTTATTGTTTATAACCTCCTAGTATAGTGTATTAATTTCCTATTGGAATATGTTAACGGATTACAAATAAATTTCAGCTAAATTATTATTTGCTTTTCATGTCGAGCAGTTGGAAACTTCCTACATCAGAAATATTTCCTAATATGATCTTCGATATGTCGTCAGCACACAATGCAAGCGCACTGTCTAGATTTTAATGGAAAACATCGTTGTTCATTGTTTCAGAAGATTATTTTTAAAATTTTTGGTTTTGATTTGTTACGGTTGTTATGGTTGTACGAAAATTATTACCTACTTTCTGTATACTAACCCATTCTTATTGAAGGATTTTTTCATATAATTTTGTAAATTACATTACAAAAATTCCATCTCTAAGCGAAAAATTAGGGTATGAATCCGGTTTATTAAATTTCAACCACTTTCTGTTAACCTATTTCAATTAACCTTGGCGCGTAGATGTAATTTAAATGAAAATAATATGTTATGGCGCGACTTGCGTGAGAGCGATTTAGAGCGCGAGATTTCTATGCGTGAATAGCAGTATCTCGCGTTTTATGTCGCTCTCGCGCAAGTCGCAACCTGATGTGATAGCCCTACTGATGATGGAAATGGCAGGTAAATGAGAGGCACACCTCAACAATGTACAGCAGCTACTTTGCGTTTGGGCTCAAATTATTCGTTTTGACGAGGATTTCCATATGCGTTTCATTTCTCGTTGAGACCGCAGTAACGAATACAGCGAATAGTCCCCTTTACACAGACACTCTATCGCACGTGATCAGGAGCGTACAGGACAATCCTGTGAATTTGAAATTTTTTAAGCTAACGCTCTTTCGCGCGCGATTTCTCGTGTTCGTTTTTGTAACATCGAAAAGAGCGTCCGTTGAAAGGCTAGTAGTTCAGGATAGACCGCGTGAAACGAGTGCGCGATTGCACGCGCGACTGATGAGCAGTGATCGGAATAGGTATAGTTCATTTACTAAACTTCGATCAACCGAGACAGAAAATGGAGACTGCCTTATGACTACATTTGTTTGTCCCGGATTTTCCAGGATTCCGGAAATCACTTAGGTACATTAAAAATTGACGTTATTTGGGATAGGTAGATAGAATGAATGATGATGAATTATTTTTTGGCGGAATTTTCCAAATTATTCCGAAAAATTAGTGGTTGTAGCAACTCGTTTAGGTAAATATAGTCTTACCTACTACTATCCATCCCAAATACCGTACAATTTTAATCTACTTAAGTGATTTCCCGAATCCCGAAAAAATCCGGGACAAAAAAATGTCGCAAGGCTGTCTGCACTTTCTGTCTCTGTTCCTCGTCGTCATCATATCATATACAGCCTGAATTCACCCACTGCTGGGTATAGGCCTCCATGTTTCAGTGCCACTTCCCACGATCACGTGCTAATCTCTTCCATCGATATATATCCGCCCATTTCGCCACTGGGCGCCCGATGTTCCTGTATCCAGTCCTTGGACGCCACTCAGTTATTCCATCTGTCATCTTGTCTCCGTATCAGGTGCCCTGCCCAGTTCAACTTTAGCTTCGTGATGCGGTTCCCCACGTCCTCTCTCTCTTCTCTCGTCTCTGTTCCTCGTCTGTCTGTGACATGAAGGTATATACACTCTACCTGTTCCGATCACTGCTGAAAAGCGCAACCGCATGGTCTTTCCCTTTTCCTTCCAACGTCTTTACACGTGCCCTCAATCGCGCACGATTGCTGTCATACGCGCGATGGAGTGTCTGTAAGGCCCGCTATTACTTTTATAAGCTAAATTTTGAGGTCGGTATTTGTTTATAAAAAAAAAAAAATTATATTTCGCTATGTAACGTTACTGTAGAACTGTGCTAAACACGTGAATCGAAGAACGTTATGTAATATTTAATGTGTAACAATATAACTATATACTGACTTTACAATAGCCGTACAGCACCATTGTCTAAACAATTTTTTATTTAAACAAAACTTCAAACAATTGACACCATATTATTACTGACGTCAATTTATTCAATAGGTGTTTTGGTATTGCCGATTTGGGTATTTGGGTTGCGAGTTTATCAATACTTTTGAAGGATGTTATTGAAGACAGCGTTTGATTTTAACGAGGCAAAAAATTTAAAACACTTTTCTCTCACAAAGGACATCTCCAGCGTCCTCAAGAGTGAACAAAGTACCTTGTCGTGTAAATAGAAAGAAACAAAGCTTATAATTTTTAACCCATTTAAAAAAGGAGGAGGTTCTCAAGTCGGCTATTTTCTTTGCGTGTGTGTTTTACGCGACTACTCCGACATTTGTGAACCTATTTCAAGGATTCTTTTTTTTATTGGGAGGGGAGTACGTCAGTAGCAATTCCGTTCAAATTTGAAAAAAATATTTCACCTCAAATAACAGCAAATTAGGGGATAATTCCGTTTTTTTTTGGAGTTCATGCACTTTTCGCTAACAGATTTCAAATTGGCAAATAGTTATAATACCTTACAGCTTCAGTTGTCGCTTTATTTTTTATAAAACGAAAAAAGGTCTACATAAAAAGATCAGAAAATAATGGTTACGTGTTACCCGTATTAAATAGATTACATCTCTTTTATTGGAGTAATGCCAGAAAAGTAACGAAGAAAAGAGATTTCATATAATTGCTTCTTAAGTAAGTTCATAGCACGTTACTCTAAATGCTTATCAATTGGTCCGGGTATATCAGGGTCAGAGGTAGAGCAACAGTTGATAAGGTGACATTGCCAAAACACGAGATGTTTACATTTTAATAAATGTTTCAAGCTCTGATAACTCAGCGCCGGTCTTATTCTATTAAAAAAACGTAAGAATTTCATAACTAGAAGAAGGAAAGATAAATTCCATAATTTACTACTGTAGCGTTTTGTGAGATAATTTTATATTTCATAATTTCGACAATACCCTAAACACTTTATTGACGTCGCCATTTTAATAAATTGTTCATTTTAAATATAGAATATTGATATTAAAATGAAACGTTTTGGTAAATAAGTGATGTATTATTTCTTTTTTGTAAATTTATATTTGAAGAAAAAAATAATGCAGTAATAATAAAAATCCATGCAAATTTCCAGATTAACTGCGTTTGATACCGCTGTGCAAATGTGATTTTTATACAAGTGTAGTGTGAAAATATTTATTCAATTTATTATAATAATTGTCCTAACAAAAATATAATATTAAAGACTTTATTTATTAATGAAAACTAGTTTCTAAGATGGGACGAGAAAAAATAACGTACCGATGGCGTGCTTCCCACGTGATGTGATGTAGTCAAAAAGTCTGATATCCATTTTAAGACTGTTTTAAGTTAGTGTTGTTTCGGAGTGATTATGTTGATCAACACCTTCTTGGACACTGAGGATTTCGTGCATTTGTACTATGAGGACGAGCCTGCAGTGCAACAAGGGTGCGGTGCTGGAGCTAGAATGGCTTCGAAGTACCCTCAGAGGCCGCCTTCTCCTGAGTACACAGAGGTAAGAATATACATATTTGTCGTGGTACAGACTTGGCGTCCAAAGTTAAGAGCAAACAAAAACAGTTTTTTTTTTATAATATCAAGTGACGGGACGAACAAGTCTTGCGCCTGGTGGTAAGCTACACGCCTGTCCATAACAGTTACAGTGCCACTCGAGAGCTTTAAATCGTAAAGATCGGAGGCGCACTGCCACTGCACTCGTCACCTTGAGACATAAATTGACAAGTCCCACGTGCCTGTAATTTCACCAGCACCCTTACCCTTCAAAACCGGAACACAGTAATGCTGACATTACTGCTTGGCTTTCTAGATAAGGTGACGGTATTTCCCTGGACGAACTCTTTCACAAAAAGCCCTACTGCTACTAATAATGTTTGCAAGCGGATATTGTAGCTAGCTCTGTCTGGTCCTTAAATAACGCACACACACACACTCAACATAGCCCCGCACTAGGGAAACCCTGTGTCGCGGATGCCATGGACACACACATAGACAATCACAAATTACACCCAAACTCGCGAGATAAATAAATGTAGGCCATACAAATATTTCTCCCGGCTCGGGAATCGAACCTGGGACCTCTGCGTGGCAGTCCGGCATGGTAACCGTTCGACCACGGAGGCAGTTAAATGTCATTGATTTGACAAGAACAAGCAGTGGCCGCTATTGAACGCCGTTGCCTGCACACAAAAAGAACCCTTAAGGGTCGATTTTGCTGATAGTAGGAATAAAATCATACATAGAAAAAAAAACATTTTTATTTACGATTATTCCCAAGCCGTGTTCGTTTTGAAATAGAGAATTAACTTTTTGATTTGACGTCCACACATTTTTAGAAATAAGTTTTTTTTTTTTGTCCTCAGGAGTTACACGGACGATTCGCCAGGTATCGTCCGTTTAACCATGTAGTGGAATTATCAAATAGAGATGTTTCGTAGTAGAAACTTTCTACATACCGTTTTGTGGTATAAACTTTCTACCAGTCCTTTTTTCGAGTGGTTACACACGGTGGCTTTAAACAGCGATGCAAAGAAGCGTTCGTGAAACGCGCGATTGTATCGCTACACTGTGATTTATAGACGATTACATCGATGCATTCGCGCGTTTATATCGATGCAGTTGCGCGCTTGCCTCCCTGGTTAAAATCGCTCGCGTGTGTAAAGGTAGACGATTAGCGACTACATCGCATTTGCATCGTGGTTGCATCGCGTTTGCATCGCTGCTATAAGTCGCCGTGTGTAACCGCTCTTAGACATAAATATTCTACGGAACTTTGCAAATTAATATCATCGAAATGACATAAAAGACAATTATGTCTAGGTATCACTAAATTTTGACCCAGTACTTCCACAGAAACATAACCCGAACATAACGAGAAAGAAAATACATTCGAATCAAGTCTTCTTTGGTTGTATTCTTAATTGAATCAATGACAACATAATTAAATTCATTATTCAAAAAAAATTGTTGCAATCATTGTGCTTGTTGCTGCAATCATTGTCGGATCGATACGAATTACATTATCACCTTAAACAAAATCTTATTTATTTCAATCGCTTTTTTCGGTGAAGAAGCAAGAAATTGTAATACTATAGCAAATCGAGGGTTATTCAGAACTTTCGAAAATCTCCTGCTAATAACATTGATGGATTATATTTGCGAAATATACCCTGAACCTAAGAAAATGCACATTGTTATAATGTATTGTTTCGTTTGTCTATATGTATATATGTATATGTCTGGATTACAATGGATGATTCATTTTATAAGCATGTTTGCGGACTTACTGAGTATATACAGCTGTTTGAACTTCACAAGAAACACGTTTGTTTCAATACCTGCAAAGTAGCTAATGTGATCCATAGAATTTTTTTTTAAATTTTAAATAATTACATTACATAACTTATGGTATAATTTTAAAGGTTATTCCTCCAAAATGTCGACCCTTTTTCAGAGATAGACGTATTACTTAAAATTTTTGACAGTAATAACCATTATTACAATTTGTCTTCAGAAAATCTTTCATTACACTTCACATTGGATCTAAATTTTAACCGCCAAATCATCTGTAACTCATATAATGTTTGCAAAGGTTAGTTGGAAGAAATCCCTTTACGGGATAAGCTCGCCTTTGTACACTAATATTTTAAATTGTTTCTTCAAACGTGTAATTTACTTTGTGGTACAATAAAGTGTTTAAAGAAGAAATAATGTTACGACAAATATTACAAAAGCGATCATGATTACACATCGTCTTCTTTAGCACAAATACATCGTACTTCACTATCGTCAACCCATTACTTGCCTCCTTGGCCGAACGGTTACCATGCTAGATTGTTACGCAGAGGTCCCAGGTCAAGAGAAATATTTGTATAGCCTACACTTACTTCTTTAGTAAGTTTGGGTGTAATTTGTGTTTGTCTATGTGTATGTCATGGCACCCGCGATACAGGTTTCCGTAGTGCGGGGCTATGAGTTTGTGCGTTATTATTATTATTCATCCAACTGTTGGGCTCTGAGACGATTTAGATCGGTCAATCATGTTGTACAATGCATGGTGGAGGTGGCTAGGGCAGTGATTGTATCAACACTGCATTTGGTTCCGTCACGTTTGGATTCCACTTTCGTTTAACATCTGGAGGAGAGTCATATGCCTGTCAAGAATAATAAAAAAAGTTAGCCACGCTAGCGTGATGAGGGTTGACTTCTCGCGTTTTCCAAAAGTTATTGAACAATCTTATATTAGAGATATTATTGCAACAATGTTTCGGGCCCTTCACAGGTTATATGGTCACGGCTGATTGAAGTATTAAATCACTTTAATAAATAAATACACGCAATTAAGTTCCGAGAAAAAAAAAATTGACAATGGTGTGACAATCGCGAAAACCAGAAAACTGAAACTGAATTGTGACATAAATAAGTCGTTTTCGTGTAAATTGTGACATACATTAATTATGTTACAAGTTTCATTAAATACTTACCAATATTTTTGTTACAAATTTGTGGTTGGTATTACTTAGTCAATATAAACGAGACACTGTCTCGAGATAAAATAAATGTATTTTATTACTTTCTAAAAATGCCTTAAAAGGTTTCATGCCAAGCAATGTACGACTTACATTCTTATAATAAGGTTATGTTTGCAATTTAGTAGTGTCTATATAAAGATATCATACAGGATGTGAGGCATTCCTCTTATTTAATTCATGAATGAATGAAGTAAGTCTCCTAGACTATTGTCCAACTTCCGTTCAAGATAACAGTCTATATTATATTCACGACACATAATCATTTTCTATGTTAATTTGAATACGAAATGAACCTAGCACCAGTCGGAAAAAAGCTATTGTTCCTTCGACCTCGTTAGTCTAACAGTTGTACTGTGGACGTTGGATGAGGAGGTTCCGAGTTCTATTACCGATAGGACCAATTTGGGAAATGAACTTTTCTAATGAATGTTCTGGGTGTCCTTTAGTGAATTCCGATGCTATTGAAGAATTCCTTGTACTCATAGTACAAGGAATTTCATAGACTGAAACCAGTTATTGGTGTGGTTGTCTTGCGTATTATTCTTATAATTATAATGACAATGATTGTAATAATCATTATTATCATTTTTATTATAATCATTGTTACAACGAAGCAAAAAATTGTGATGAAAATTTCATTTAGTGAAGAGATGTAGTAGAAACCTGGAAGAGTTGAACCGGTAACAGTCTGTCGGGGATTTTTTGTCATCCAAGTACGCAGAAACTCCAATACCAGAGTAACGATATTATCCACGGGAGGACAACCCAGAACACCCAGACCAAAATCAGTTTTTAAAAGTTCCTTTTCTTCTGGGAATCGAACCGAATGGCTAGAGATATTTAAAATTTAGCACTCTCATTTCGAGATATATGTTTTATTATGGGATTCCAATATCCCGAAGTACTTGCCAAAAATAACTTCCATTAAAAAAATTTGTGGCAACCAATAGTGGCAAAAATATATTTTCTTAAGACTCTGGGGCAACATTTCTTTTATTATTTTTATTTTATTTTATGATACGATTTTTTATTAATATATTGCCTTTCTTGTCATAAACTAACGCATTATTTCAGTAACTTGAAAAATTTAATATTTTCTTTAGAAAACTTTAAGTATAATGCAACATACAGTCGTCAACTTTTGAAACAATCTACTTGTAAAAAGCATTGTTTTTTTTTTTTTTTTTTTTTTTTTTTTTTTATTGCGACTCGACAAAATGACTGCACCGCGCCTGATGGAAAGTGCGAATACAGTCCAGAGATGAGAGTAACGGATGGAAAACACAAATATCTTCACTCCGTCACTATCATTTTGCCGGTCTGGCCAAATGTACTGGATGTACACCAACTGATCCCTGAACGCGATTCGCAAAAGCGTTTCACTGTGGAGGGTTTTCCGCCGTGTGTACTGTGGTCGCTATCCAGTCGGCACAGAGCCTACCACAATGCTAAGCAGATGGACACTTGTGACGCCCTCGGTCGCCTCTTACGACCCCCACGGGCATGTATAGGGAGGCGACAATGTATTCTTAAGCCGTCGCCCCACGGCTAAAAATTAGTAATATACAAACAAATAATACTTGTTGTAATATACAAACAAATAATACTTACGTAAAAATAGTTTCTGTCCGATAAAGCAAAGTAACAACAATGTAACATCAACCTACCAGGAAATAATAAAACGCTAAGGGGCTTACCGCGTATAAAATTACACAAACAAGCGTTGCAACGTGACCTACAAACGCTGCACCACTTACCTGTGAATACCAGGACAACATGAATGGAACAGTGATCAATTCTTCATTCACTGTGTTTGTCATTGAACGGAAAGCATTTAAATATTTGCCGGTAAATTGGAAAGGGACTTCGAATGAATGAGCGATTCAACGATTTAGTTACACATAGATTAAAATAGTATTCATGTTTATTAACAATTACTCTGATCGTAAATCATCTCAAGTAAAGATAACATTTAGTGGTGTAGTCATTTTTACATTGAAATTTTTAAGCAATAGAAGGAAGTTCCAAACTGAAATAAAAAAGTAATTAAGTTTTAAACATGGTAAACTTGTTTATTTAAGGCGACTGCCACTACCGGATATCAAAAGTCCCACATGGCCACATGGCGACCTCAATTTCTATCTCCTACACAGCATTAGTCATACGTTGCTCAATGGAGGGCTTGTCCATACGCCTTTCCGTCATTGGCCAACGATAACGTCCTTGCTTTTCTGTTCGCCTAGTACATCTACCATCCGAATCAATAGAGACTACGACACCATTCATTTGCCTTTTGGTTTCACTCACTAACATTTTATGTGACTCTGGTACTTGGTATCATACTTTACCGTAGTATTTACAAGTTTATATTGTCCTAGTACATTTATAAACTATTATTATTATTCTATTATATTCGTCTGTTGCTTAACTTTTGAATACGAGTTTCTGATACTGATAGTAGAAACACTCTACACTAAATGAATATTTTTACGCCTCATTAAGATCTCATCTACTCATGTTTCGTGCTTGCTAAAGTGTCCTTGTAGTAAGAGACATCCTTTTTGTGTAACATTGTTTCATCATTTTGTAACTTAATATGCTTCTATGGTACTCTGTAATCCCAAATGACATGGCCTTTGATGGAACCAAAATTCTTTGAGATTCTTTTTATATTTTAATTTATTCATCAAGCGGCATCGCAGTGTGGGACAAAATTTAATTACGCTGAAGACAAGAGTTCGCACCATATCATCGTAATTTCACTTCCACACAATGGCCTAATTAAAACTTTAGACTGGTAATGGCATAATTAACTTCTGTTTGATGAGAAACACAGGGCTTCTCGTAGGTTAATCGACTTTATCGTTCTATCCATTCGTGTGTACGAAACTTTCGATTTCACCTCACACGTTATGAATAAATCCCCATTCAATGACCTTAATTCGAGGAATCCTTGACGGTCGTGTGTTCCTGGTATTTACGATACGTAGTACGATGCACGTTATCAGTTTGATAGTGTAATTAGTTGGAAGGTGAACACAATACAAATCCATGTGGTGAATGTTGTCCTGATAACAGTGTACTAGACGGTCGATATTCTACTTCAATGGAAAGCATAACTTTCAATTGCCACACGCATAAAAAAACCTGTACGAATAAATTATTTTTTAAATTTATATGATTACAATTCAAGACTTCGGATTCTTATGATTGTTATTAGCGTGATGCTTACCTCGTCTTTTAATTTTCCCTAATTGAAATTCAATGTCGCCATTTATTCAAATATCGTCATTTATTCAAATATCGTCGTCCTCAGCTAGTTGTTCATTTAAATAATTGAGGCTCTCTTAAAAGTTGTCATAAATATTATACGGACATGGTCTCGAAATTTTATGTATAAATTGGAACAACAGAACTTAGCTTTTATTCTCTATGTTATACGGACCAAAATGAAATGTTTTTGTATTTAATAGTTCGGGAACGTGCAACGGGTTTTTTTTTTTTGTGTTTACCAATCTATCGGACTAGAGTTGAATGTCCTGAGAACTTGAAATTGAGTAACGTTACCAATTTGAAGCGTAACGTGGATCCTTTATACGATAAGGAGGTGGTGATGTATTCTCATTTGTCCGGTTAATTCAAACGGCGCCCACCCGGGTGCTTGATGACTATTTTAATAGTATCTGTGTAGTTTTAGCACTGCTGTAAGTAAACTGACTTGCTTGTTTGTTCTGCCTTTACGGCGTGTAAAACTGTATTAACTATGTAATACTACGTAGAAAAAACGATCGTTGTTTCTCTATCGTACTATCTAATGCTGCTACTAGAATTCATAAAACTTAGAATATCAAATTATTATTGAAACGTTCAATACAATTAATATACATAGTATTACAGAAATATAAAATAATTAGTTCGCTTTGAACAGGTTCTTTGTCGTTATTTTAAGCCGTGGTAGCCTTGTGGTTTGACCCAACCTCTCTGCATTTCAAGCAGAGTTCGTGCGCTGGCACCCCTGAGGTTTTCGATATTTATGTGCCAAATTTAATTTGGCATTTATCATGAGCTTTTCGGTTAAGGAAATTATCGTAATAAAACCTGTACGTCGAAGAAGGTTCACTACCCTCAGAAAACGAGTGGACTATGGCCTCGCTTGAGAGGAGACCCGTGCCCAGCAGTGGGACGTATAAATGAGTTTCTTTGTCACTTACGTCACAGAAATATAAATTTCCAAAAAAATGGCAACTCCAAAAATTTAAAATTGGCGATCATGGCATTTATTTTTTGAAAAAAATCGCTTAACCTGTTCTGGTTCATTAACTCCTTTGCAGCCTTTTTTGGAGCTTGAAGACGTTGCCTGCATCTCATTAATTCCCATTATGGTCGCAACCAAAAAGAAACGTATGTGCTTAAGTTTTATTATATTCTACTTTGTATGTAACCTCAGTACATTATACGAAATAGTCATCTCCAAACTTACTAAACATGTTTCGGCGCCAAAATTGGAAAAAATGCTTATACCCCTTTACATAAAGTTTTTAGTAGTAAAACTTATTTTTCTCAAACATACTCGGACTTTTTTTTCCATTACTTTCAAAAAACGAACACGGAAATTTTGTCATTTATGGACTATGCTACTTCTTCCCGGCCAAGGCCTGCAAAGTAAATCCGTTGCTGTCCTCTTCTCAAAACTTTTAGATCTACCTACTAACATTGAACTATGTAAACATCAGGCAAAAAAAATTCATACAGTCAACTGCCCAATGTTCATAATTGCGAGAATTAAAAATACCTACTAGTACCGATTGCTTATAAAAAAAAAATGGCGGTAATATTTAAACTAAAGTGTTTTGGTATTCTTTTGTTTTTTCGTCTTTTTTTTATTTTGGTCGCGAAAACGAGTGCTAGTGAGAAGAGCGATAACGAAAGTACAGTAATAGATACACATTCAAACACATCATCGGAAGTTCAGCAGACTACTATTAACGTGCCTGGAAAAACTATAACATTTTCTTATAGCAAATTTCTTAACACGTCAAATATTACTTTTAATGTTAATTAATATTTTTTTTACTCTTTCTATTATACATCTTCCTCTCTTTAGTCTTTTATTATTTTTCCTCACATTGTTTGAGAAAAATTCTATCCATGCCTCGGCTGGAACGAGGATATTAATACAAGGCCAAGCTGGCGCTCGTCTTTGTAACTCACACTACTCCTGTAATCCCTTACTTCCCGGCCTCTGCAATAATGTACTATATCATCCTTTTTCTGATGTATTCATCATAATTTTGTTTTGGATTACCTACCATCGCTAAAAATATAGGAATGATTCAATTGTCCCATACAAAATTTTCATTTTTCACCAATTAAAGTATAATAGTTAAGAATATATGCGAGTGATCTTACTCGGCAAACCACCGGGAGGGGTGAATGCTCTTAGCAACGTGGGCGCGCCTACGCAGCGCTCATTTGTGCAAGGCGCTGTTTATTTATGTTATGACGCTAATGAACTCTTGCTTAGCTCTGCGATCCTGGTATCATCGGGCTTTGTACGAAATAAGTTTTCGAACGTATTTTTGTTTTGCTGATTCATCAAGGTTTTTGTGGTAACAAAGAACATGGCGTCATTATTAGATAATTATATTGCAAATACATTTTTTACATGCACGATAGCAAAAGAAAAAAAAACTCCCACGTACATGCAATTCTGAAAAGAGGTAGTGTGTTATTTAACGTTTAAAATAAAAAAATAAAAAGAGACATTCCCACATAGCACATAATACAAAATTATTACAAATCCATGGTAGGAAACCGCGTACACTGGAAGCCTATTACAAAAATAGAGAACTTGTTATAAATGATAGGCTAGACCGGGATGATATACGATATATACGCAGGTTTTAAACTACATGTGTTACGCAACAGTATTATTATTGTTATTAGTAACATCACTTACATTACGCTTTACTACGACTCTAACCTTGATTCACGTTCTAAAAATACTTTAACACAATTGAATGAAATAAAACATTTATTAACATCGCAAAATTTATTCAATGACATCGACTATCTTACGTGAATGAACTTTTCCAATAATTTTCGTTTAATGGGCTAGGTCATGTTAAACTTTTTTTTATGACATCAAGTGACGGAACAAAAAGTCGTGCGGCTGGTGGTAAGCGACACACATATCCATAACAGTTGCAATGCCACTCACGCACACAGAGCTTTGAATCGCATAGACCTGAGGGGCACTGCCCCTACGCCCGTTACCCTGAGACATTAAGTTGGCATATCCTATGTGTCTGTAATTTCACAAGCACCCTTCAAAACCGGAACACAGTAATGTGAGCAACATTACTGCTTGGCGGCAGAAATAGGTAAAGCGGCAATACTTTCCCTAGATGAATTCTTTCACTAAGAGCTACTTCATCATATATTCATTCAAATAGTTCTTCGCAATAAAACAAACAAGAACACCACTATGCTAGGAGCATTATCGCTGCTAGAAAAGCTGCATTACACTATGACATTTGTGCATAAACATTACCAGTTTAAATGGCATTTATTATTATATAATTCGTTTATCAGCATATAGCCACCCTTCTAAACCGAAACGCAATAGTATTTACATTACTGCTTGGCGGTAGAAACAGGTATGGTGGAAATACTAGAGTAAAATTTTTCACAAGGAGACCTACTGCTTCTAACGTTTTGTTTATCTTAAAAGGATTACAATTTCCAGCGTACAGCTCTCAAACATATTGTATATTGTACAATCAGACTTTTCAAAAAGGCCGAAAAAGGAGATAGTGGAAGAAACGTACACAATGGTGCCAAACATGGTTAGTTATTACCGTAAAATATTTTCTGGAAATAGTCGGAAGAGACTACTCATATGCCGCCCTGCCATATATAACAAGAAAGAGGTATAGGAACATTATTCGTTAGTTGTATTTCTTTTAATAATAGTAATAAAATTGTTTTTATCGCACTTACAGAGATATACTTTTTGTCATTGCTCTCGATTGTAACTCCCCAATCCAGGATATATCCAACACAGGATATATAACAGGATATATAACTCCCCAATCCATTTGTCCAAACGACAAAAACCGAGTCCAACACTCAACCTTTCAAATTCTTTTTTGGAAAAATTCTCTGCAGATAGTTTAAATCCTGGTAGAAGCTAGACAATGATCTTTAGACAATTTTTATCGCTAGCAACATAGAGTTGAATTTAAATCTTAAGTGTCACATTTGGCGCGCTCATGACTCTCTTTGTTCCTTTACCGAGAAGAATTGTGTTCAAATTGTTTAAATCCATTTTTAATCTTCTATTACGTATTTCCTGGTGTGTTTATGTACCGCGACAAAGTTACGTTACTTATTACAGTTTATCAACCGCTGACTTAACCACACTGCGGCGTTACGTCTTTACGCAGGAATGTAACACCAGTCATAGACACAACTATTGCTATAGCTATTAAAATAAACGTAGTCGTTACTCTGAGCTCTGGTCAATGGTCAACACCGAGTCTGACAGTTGTGCTCATGTTCTCGATATTTTAAACAATTTTCATGTTATGTGTTTCGTGGTCGTTGCGTGTGGAACGTTTTTGACAATTTGAAAAGTAAAATATCAACCAACTCTACCCTCCTAATCCGTTTTTTTTTATGATACTAAGTAAGGGAACGAACAAGTCGTGCGCCAACGTGTACATCATAATGTACAACATATGTGAAGTGATTCAGATCCAGACAATATTATTCCTTTGATCACGTAAACGCTTAGTGTATAATAAAAACAAACGGCTTCAAATTTAGATCTCTATATACTTTATTTTGTAGTTGCTTCAGCTGTAAAGTCCGGTCATGTGTACTAACTGCCTCTGTGGCCGAACGGTTACCATGCCGGACTGCCACGCAGAGGTCCCAGGTTCGATTCCCGGGCCGGGAGAAATATTTGTATGGCCTACATTTATTTCTCTCGTGAGTTTGGGTGTAATTTGTGGTTGTCTATGTGTGTCCATGGCACCCGCGACACAGGGTTTCCCTAGTGCGGGGCTATGTTGAGTGTGTGCGTTATTATTATTATGTGCGTTATTATGTATGGAGTACTTCAACCACCTATGGGATTGTTCTACTAAATACCAACTGACCATCTTATATTCAGTTGAAAAGCGTGCCTAGAGAAGCCAGGCGTGTAAAATACTTAGAAGCCCACGATTGTTCACAAATCTACCTGATGAGAAATGAGAATTCCGATAAGGCTGGTACACGATTGTAGCCGTGACTATGGAACCTGTAGAGCCCAAAACGTTGGTTTGTTTAAAAAGCAAATAAAAAGTTATTTACAACGTGTAGCAATCGCGAAAACCTAAGAAGTCAACAGATGGTATCGTTTAGGGGAAACCAGAAACAAGCAAAGAATACCACACCTTACCGGTTTACGTAACGAACGTCTAGCGACGAGGGCTCTGTTCACAAAACTTTTAATTTTTTACGTAATTTTGATTGTTTCAACATTGTGGTTTTTGTTCAGATTTGTTTATCATATCTAGTATTGGAATACAAGTACACTGGGCGAGTTAGAAATCTTCGCTATATTGCCGCTATTAAAAAGCAGTCAATATAATCAATTTATTAATTCAAGAGCAGTTCGTAACAAATTGGGGAAATTTCGCGTATTTTTTTCTTCCTAATTTCGTTGGCAATTTTCATTATTTCAATATTCTAAAATATTATCGTAATGTCATTCGTGTATCAGAGTCCTGGAATATTATTTAGTAATAAAAATTGCTACCGAAAATAGGTACAGAAAACTAACCTGGAAATTACCCAAATGTGTAGGCGCCAAAAATAGAGCGAGACAGAATATGAGTTATTGCAAAAAATAAAAAACCATTTCGTTATCTTCGTACTCATGTAGCTAACAATGCTTTACCTTGCAGCTTGCGTGTACGAAATATTATTCAACATAGGTACTTGGTACTCGATAAAATATTGAAATAAGGCGGGTTCCACATTCTCGGCAAAACCACACGAGACTTGCCGAATACGAGAGTGTGAGGAAGTATTCGTCTTATGTTCGTGTTTTTTCTTGAATATTCGTATTGTCCCCATTTCTTTTCGGTTAGGTTAAAAAGATCAAAGGATTCTCGGGTAGTATCGTGTTTACGCAAAAGTATTCCTCCGCACTCGCTCCAGTCAGTACGTCGACAGTCACCGAAGTAGTGTATGTGTATTTTTACTTAAAAAATGCTGATAAATTGGATTTTTTTTCACGGATTAATAAGTTGTAATAGGCTGCATCTCATAATACTACTACGGCAAATCACTTCAAGACTTGTTCAAGACGTCCATCTTGTAGAGCGTCTATGTGCAACTGTCCGAATGAAGAATCTAGAGGCTCGGTTCCGTCTCGCCCGTTTCGTCCAAATGTATGATGTAATGATCACTTCACCAGATGACAAATATTTCGTAACATTGTTGTTTAAATAACGTACTCTCTTCAAAGAAGCATTAAAAACCAATTGACCATATTGACACAACGACTCGCAAGTTTCTATGGCATTTTTTGTATTCATAAGCCATAAAACGGGCTTGACTTGACCACCTTTCTCTTTGGTTATTGTACATGACACTTGTAGTGGAAAAATACATGGGGAAATTATTTCACTTTATTACTCGAAGAGAAAATGCTTTATTAGTTAAGAAAAACGGTATCAGCTCAATTTGAAAATACACGGTCACCGATTTCAGATCATGTCCAGTCAGTAAACTGTAATCTAACTATCTAACTTGAAAACCTGTCCAAAATTAAAAGTAACAAGTGATATTTTTAATATTTTATGTGTTGGTTTCGGAAATATACAAACTTTGACACCTAGTGAAAACGAAAGAAGGTATTTGTATAATGGCGCATATTTGTTTTTTAAAACAAACCAACATTTCGGACCTTTTACAGGTCCCATTATCACTGTTCACTGACTCCGACTCAAGAGCTCGATAAGTATTTCTTCACTTGAGATTAGCTTCTGACTAGGGAACTGAAAGGTTAAACTAACTATAAATACTTATCAATATAATCTTTCCAATGATTTTGGGATGATTTTTGTCACCAGTTTCCTTTCAATGTGGACCATGCTTATCTTTCAATTGTGTTCAAATTCAATTGCACTTTCTTTTTTCGTAATTGTATCGAACTTGTGTTACTGACATTTATTTTTAAAAAAAATTGGTAACTAGAGAAAGTCCGTGTCTTGAAAACGCTTTACAACGACATCGAATAGCATGTTGGGTCAACAAAACCGTAAGATTCTATTTACGAGAATTCCAGCACAGAAGTGTTGTACGACTTGTTTTCATATATGTTCTCGGAGTACATTTTTGTGGTTATGAACATTCCAGCAAATAAATGTTATACAACTTTATTACACTAAATAATTATCACTAATTACAGGTTCTTTTTACCAGCGACTTCTAAAAGGAGGAGGGGGTAGTCTACTGGACTGTATTTTTTTTGTGCATGTCACGCGATTACTTCGACATTTGCCAATCGATGATTCTTTTTTGCTGGAAAAAGGGTACCTCAGTAGTGATCCCATTCAAATTTGAAGAAAATATTCGTCCTCTAATGCTCATATTACTGCTTGGCGGCAGAAATAGGTAAAGTGGCAGTACTTCCCTGGATGAACCCTTTCACTTTTCGCTCTTAAAAATAAATAAATAAAATAACACTTTAAGTAGACAGAACTTACGTGAATAGAGAAATTTCTCTTGTAGCGATGTTAGTACACGCAATAGCCAAGCTCAAGTCTGTAAAAATAACTCGCATGACGACACTTTGTAGAGTAAATTGACAGCTCAGGGAATTGGAAAGAAAACGGTGCAGGGAAAAGCAAAAAACAGAAAAAAAAAATTATCCTTTGAGCTCATGCTAGGCTTGACTCAAACCTAAACTATTGCTGCATACTTCACAGATTCTCTGCTTGCAAAATTTATTTGCCAAGCACTGCACGTTTTCATACCTCCTTGGTACTTTAACAATGTTGACTTGAAACTTGCGTACATATTTTTGTCATGTGTATTATGTGCCAAAGTTTGCGTTACGTAAATAAAATATTTGATCTACAGGTAAAGGTACTGACTAGGTAATTTTAAGAGGATATGTATGGTGCACCTTTAGTCAACAAAGAGACGTTGAATCTCTTTGTTTTCTACCGTCTATATGAAAGATAATGCTCAGGTGAACTTTTCGAACTGCTACGAACGCTTCCACGATCGCACTTCCGGCCAATGGATTAGAGCCCATCCTTACATCTTTAACGCCTGGCATCTTCAGACACCATATTTATAGAAACGGAATAGGGTTGAGTAGGTCAGAAAAAGCTTTGTCGTTACGATAAAAGTAAAAGGAAACGTTAAAAACAGACGACACATGCCAAATGAGGAACCTCTTTTTCGTTCTTGTCGAATGGACTTAAAAATTTTTCTGATAGGCTCCAGCCAATTCACTGTCGCTTAGTATGACTCCCTCAAACTCTTTATACTAAAGGTTTATGAAGTTATGTTACAGGTTGCGTTATGACAAATAATTATTCAAAAAGCAAGTAAACATGGGCTCTAAAACGCCGCAACGAATGTACAGCTTTTCTGGTCCATGAATATAGCATAAAACAAAGTAAATACTCTTAAAATAGATACAACTAAAAAGCGACGTGAGTTACAAACGTCTCTCTCGTCTCACTTACAAACTCTCATATACCTATTTCTGCCTCTAAGCAGCAATGTGAGTAGAGTAAGTAGCAATTCTTTGTCATAGGAAATGAAACAACTTTTTCGGATCTAAATATTTGTATAGTTGTTTTGGCTGACTTAAGAGACATGGGACCTGTAAGCGACCCGAAACGTTGGTTTGTTCGAAAAAAACATATACGCGATTTAGATTCGAAGGAATGGTTTCATTGCCTATGTGTGACAGTCGCAAAAACCTACGAATTCAATAAATCTTTGTCATTCTTCATAGTCTGATAGTTTGTATGTCTACTTGTGACCTATGAATCTAATTTTTCTTTTGATTTTTCTTGTCATTTTTAGATATCAAATTATATTACCTATTATCGTGTACGTAAAGTAGCTACATACAATTACGTCTATTCCTGCGAACAGAAACTTCAAAAGTTAAACTTATTTAATTTCAGTACATCGGTCACTGTGAGATTTAATTTTAGTGTACAACTGTAATATTTTAATGACTCTTGAATTTATTTTTAAGTTTAAAGAGCAGTTTTTATTTATTTTCTTTGTGCTACTAAAAGAGACAAACGCATTGAGCTTATAGTTTAGTTTGCGTTTAACCGAACGGTGCCAATGTAATAAATATTCTATTTGTGAAAATTGTATCTTGGTTAATTTACAAAACGTTCAAATCACAATTGCAGATAATCCATGTTACCCGAGCTCCTCTTCAATCTTAGCATCCGTTTGTAGGTCTAGCACGACATGATGCGACTTACGCGAGAGTGACATAAAGTGCGATATACTAGATATACTGATATTCTCACATAGTATCTCGCGCTTTATGTCGCTTTCGTGCAAGTTGCGCCTTGTCGTGCTAGCCCTGGATTTGTTAAAGACTTCGGACTTTGGCCCTCCGTGGTAATTCGTCCTGTAAATGGCCAGGTCAGAGCAGTGTGCAGTATATGCGTGGCTATTTTCTCCTCCTTCTTGGACGCTTTATATAGAGGGCTGTCCGTGATACCTAAATTAAAAAAATATTTATTATATGGCAGAATGGCACTGAACTAACTTACACTGAAATAACTAGTGCTATTCAATTTAACAAACGTATTGTTTTGTCTGTCGGAATGTAGGTATACATATGGCTGGATTTTAAATAATGAGTGAGCACACCTGTTCTTGTGTCTTTACAAAAAGCACATTTTATTCAGGTTTCGCAATTTAGGTATATTTTATAGAAAAATTTGGAATTTAAAATAATTTTTATGTGACTGAAAATAACTATTTGGAATCGGAGCTCGTGGTTTAAGGGACAATAATTCCACAAAATACCGTTCCCTTTTCAGTTATAAACTAACAGCTTTATAATTACAATTTGGTTTAACACCAATTAATTTTATTTTGTAGTTTTTTTCTGTAACCCGAAGGTTGCCTGGAAGATATTGCTATTTAGCAATAACGCCACTCGTTGTACCTGTAATTTCTTTTTTTATTTTTTTTATTATGTATTTGTTCCAGTGTGCAATAAAGAATATCTGTATGTATTGGTTTCAAAAATTCCTTTTACGCTACGTTGGGTCAAAATTTTAACCGTAAATGCTAGGTGCAGGGTTCGACTGCCTTTAACTATAACCTTCGTGTTTGTTTAGTTTTTTCGTTGTTTGTTATTTTTAGTCAACAATTAAAGAGACAAAACTATGAATCAACACAGATATATTAAAATTATTGGATACGTATCGGTTAATTATCAGAGAATTATCAAAGAAAATTAACATCTTGATTTTTTATGATGTCACGGGACGAACAAGTCGCCTGACCCTGACAAGTCGTCGTCGACCATGCTACTCGAGAGCCTTAAATCGCAAAGATCTGAGGGGCACTGCCACTGCGCCCGTCACCCAGACGCCGTCACCCATGTGCCTGTAATTTCACCAGCACCCTTACCCTTCAAAACCGGAATACAGTAATGCTGATATTACTGCTTGGCGGCAGAAATAGGTAAGGTGGCAATACCACCCTGAACGAATTCATTGGCAAGGAGAACTCTATTGCTACTAAATGTAAAGTACCTATTGAATACACCTGTTTTCTTGTAAAATTTCGAGTTAAGTTTCTGTATTTTTTTTTCTATGCTGAAAATTTTTAGGAATTGTGTTTTTACACCGTATGCGAATCAGTGTATATCCTCAATTGTACTATATCGACTCATCCGTAGAACAAAGATCGCAAGATAGTGCAAGACTTGTTCTCAGGACGTAATACATTTCGTTCGTCTTCTGCGCTGCGGATGTCAGATTGACCGTTTTTCGATTTCATATTTCCGAAACGAAATAAGATATATAAATTCTCAAAACATATGCCTTAGTTTGAATAACAAAATTTTTCTCGTAACGTACTTATTCTCTTTTCGCTATATAATCACATCGGACTCTGTTCTTCGGATGAGTCGATATATTTTTTTCAAAGTAATTGATTCAACGCTTTCGTTGTTATGCGGAATCAACCAAAACCATTTAAGGTTGTACGGACTCCTAAGTTGAATAATTGAAGTGGTTCAGTCCGGTGGTTCTATAATTGAATGTAAATTACGTACTTCCATTAGTGTTGGAAGGGACTAAGTACATACACGAGCCCAAGGAGCCATTTGTCAATCAACACACGTTTGACAAGGCAACTCTAATGGTAGAAGGCCGCTTTCTCTACTCCAAGGTGCTTATTGCTTGTGTCCATTCTTTGCTACTAATTATACATAGAATGACATTTTACAGCACACCAATACCACGCAGATTTCGTCCTACTCATCGTGTACTTGGTATATTTAGAATCAAAATAATGTGCACCCAAGCGACTAACTTGAAAGTCAGCCTGAGGTTCGGCGTGAAACGTCAAACCCTATTACGAAAACTTTTAGCGTCGAATGTTGAAACCTGTCGCGTTTATCTTCTCTTTCTACATTTGTAATTGAATTTGAAACAACGATCGATCTGGAGGGCCCATTGGATGAATTAATAAATCTGTCATCCGATCCATGAACCTGTCTGTCAAATTATTGTTTAATCGATAAGTCAGTGTTACCAAACTAAAATCGATAGCATCGATTTGACATTGGTTGGTGGGGTGTGTTACCTCAGCAACCTTTGAGTACTTGCTCACTTTTTATTACTTTTTATATTCAGTTCTTCTCCAATGGTTTTTATTACGAAAATATTTGGAATTTTAAAATTAAATTTTGGTTTTAACTATTTTTAAGTATTAATAGAATTTAAACAGGACGTAAATATTTCAAAACAGTCATTGACTTACAAATAAAAACAGTCGTTAAAAACTAAAACATGAAAAATTTTTGTAAATGACAGTTTTGCCCTTTCTGCAAACAACGACGATATAGTACTCCTCAGTCTGCCTGCCTGCATCCGTAGCCGAATGGTTACCATGCCAAACTGCCACGCAGAGGTCCCAGGTTCTATTCCCGGGCCGGGAGAAATATTTGTATGGCCTACATTTACTTTGTGGTTGTCTATGTGTGTATCTATTGCACCCGCGACACAGGGTTTCCCTAGTGCAGGGCTATGTTGAGTGTGTGCGTTATTGTTATTATTAATTCATTAAAACTGCTACTATAGTACATGCGGAGTGAAAAATACTCTACTGCAACTCATTCTGATAGGAAAAATCTAAGGCCGTAGAAGACGTAACCGTAGAAAAACCACATGGCCTAAGTGACTATAGTGATAAGTTGGTATTCTGCTTTTCAATGGCGAGTCCAATGACACGTCAATAGGCAGAAGAGCAGAATACTAAAAAATTTGCTATGGCAGTTGATTAGTAGCTCGATGGTTAGCTACTGACAAGTCTCTACTCTTAACTTTTAGCATCAATACCAAACGAACAAAATCCTGCCATTGGCGTTCTATCATACAACTGGGATAATTTAGGATTAGGCCCTGGTCAGATGGACTGATGATCTATGAAAGATTGCAGATGAACTGAACAAGCTGAGTACCGGGCGAAATGGCGCAATTAATGGTCCACCAGTGGACTTCGATAGGCTGATGATGATGACATGATAATGTATCTTTGGTAAAACTCTTAAACGGAAATGAAATTAATATAATAAGCCACATCTAGTGTAGGTAGTGGGCGTAGTCTGCGAGTACAGCCATGGTTGCGCTTATAGTTGGCACCTGACATCGTGTTGTCTGTTATATTAGAATGCCGATAAAATTTGATTATTTTATAGTAGAAGTACTTCCGTCCTTGTACGCTTTCTAAAAAAATTTGCAATATCATCAAGGACAGTGCAAATACGCGTATGTCGCATTGGGAAAAGGCGCGTATCTGCAGTAAACCAACTTTTTTTTACTGGAGAGGGATTTAACGTTATTACTTTGTTTAGTATAAATCGATCCTACACTACAGCACTTAACCAAACATATCATATAACAACTGGAATGCAGGAACCATAAAATCTCTAAACGGATGTCTAATAATAAATCAAAACATTAAATTTTAATAACCGACTTGGTTAGGTTAACATGAAAGACGTTACATGCCCATTGCGCACATTAACCAGCAAAGTAATCTATAAAAAACTTTTTTTATTTTATATCTTGACTGGTTTCCGAGGATTGCACTTACGTACTTATGTTTATTTAAGTGCACTTATAGGTTTTTATAATGAATGCTACTTTGTATTACGTGTAAGTTTGCAGGTGCTTTAAAACAGAGAAGTTCCTTGTTTGTCTATACAGGGTGAGCAATAAACTATTTTGATAATAGTCATATTATTAAAATTTTAGAATGAATCTCTTTTTAACCGGCTTAAAAAAGGAGGAGGTTCTCAATTCGACTGTTTTTTTATTTCTATGTTACGCGATGACTCGATTTTGACGATTCCTTATTTGTTGGAAAGTCGACTTTTTTACACACACGATTACCATCTGCTTACCTTTAGGCAATCTAAGCATAAAAAGTTATGATTTTCTTTTAATCAAGATCAAAAAAAGGAGGTTCACTATTCGATTTTTTTTGTGCATGTTGCGATTACACCGACGTTTGTGAAATGATTTCGATCATTCTTTTTATTATGTTTTCGATATTCCTATTTCAATTTTAAGGAAATATTTCACCTCTAAGGGTGGCAAAATAGGGGATGAATACAATTTATTGGGTATCATCAATTTTCCGTTAACCGGTTTCAATAAAACTTGGCAAATAGATGTAATTTCGCAAACTTTTGAGTACAATTTTTTAATAAAAATATTATAATTACATGTTATTTTGTTCGTCTAATGTACAACTTTGTCACGGTATTCTGTTTTCAACAAGTATCAAAACGCCTGATAGTTTTTTCCGGCAAAAAACCCTTCGACATAAAAATTTCACATCTTTAGCTCCTGTGATAGTTCTTTCTTGCAATAAAAATTAACGCTTCGCATGTCGAGAAATACCTAGTTGTTATTTTAAAAAATAGCAACGCACAGGTGTAAGTGGAAAATGTAAACAACCGCTGATCGAAATCAGTGTTCATGAGTCCAGTTTGAAAAATGAACACTTCTAAATAGCAAGAGTTTATTCTGAAATGGAGCAGTCAGTTTGCTATCATCGTCATGAATTATTTATTATTATTTTGTTTTTTAATAATGTCAAGTGACGGGACGAAAAAGTCGTGCGCCTGATGGTAAGCTGCACGCCTATCCATAACAGTTGACGTGCCACTCAGAGCTAAATTGTAAAGATCTGACCACTGCCACTGCGCCCGTCACCCTTAGACATAAGTTGACAACGTCCATGTGCCTGTAATTTCACCAGCACCCTTACCCTTGTAAACCGGAATGCAGTAATGCTAACATTACATCTTGGTGGCAGAAATAGATAACGTTTCCCTGAACTCTTACACAAGAAGCTCTACTGCTGCTAACATTCATTTTATTACTCAATAAATTGTTTTATTAATTACATATAACAAAGAATTTGCTGTGCATCGCCCATATCCGCTATTGTGAAGGGAGTGAACGAGGTGACGGGTGATAGAGATGAATAAAAGAAAATATGCCGCCGCAACCCCAATTAATGTGGTAAGGATAGTAGAATGATAGATTTATTTTGTTGTTAATACGAAGTTAATAATTGGAGAGTTTAAACCACCACTTCCAGATCCAAACGTCAGTCTGTAATTAAAGAAACGGTAAAAAGGGTGAAAAAACAAACTGTACAGAGTACTAAAAAAAACGACTTCAAAAGTCGTTCATCCCCTAGTGCGCCTAAGTTCTAAGGGTTTAGAGGTGGAAGATTTTCTTCAAATTTAAATGCCCTCTTTCCAACAAAAAAAAGAAGTTATCGCGTAACATACATACGAAAAAAAAAACGTACAGGCGAATTGAGAACCTACTCCTTTTTTGAAGTCGGTTAAAAAAGATGGGACGAGTCAGTGTCATAATGACAATATCTTCAAAATCCTGCTAAGTTTCATAAAACCATCTGATCATTGTAATTCTAATAAGACTCCATCGAGATTAAATTACAATTATGATAATATACTCCCGGACACATATTTCGAGCCACTTTGCATTGTCAGTATTAAATATCCTTACCTTAAATAATGTTTGATTGATCAATAACTAATTCAAGTTTGAAACTGGTGTACTACTGGTGTGGTGTAACGTCATTTTCACAATGTTTTGCTGAAAATTTGAATTTGCGAAATCGGGAAAAACTCTTTCTTCAAAAAAAAAATTCAATAAAGCAAATTTTATTCTAGCACTTGAAAAATAAAAATGCAAGATGGCTCGATTTATGTGTCCGGGAGTGTATTTGGTGTTCTGCTAAAATCTAGTTGCAATGGTAGTTCAATAGTGTCAGTGGAATGGCAAGGATGGCATTCCTTCATTTAATCACCAAGAATCGATGTTGCCTTATATTAAATAAAACGTAATTCGCTTGTGATGGTTTGTTTCTTCAGTCAGAGTACAAAAATAAAAGACCCGATACAAAAGATTCCGCGCTTATAGCGCTTAAATACATTTCTTCCCGCCAAAACCGCCAAACGTCATCGAGGAATGGCTCTTTTGGCGGTATTGGCTATGACCAACAATAACTACCAAAAGATGACAACAGATGGCAGATTACAGGCAAAGCCTAATTACGACACAGTCCATGGCATTAAGAAATATTAATTGGCAATTCCGGTATAAAAGTAAAATGTCCTCTGTAATTCAAGTTTCTAAACAACAACGCAACTAAAAGCTTTGACTTAAATTATATGTAACAGTTTGCGAAAATGATACATTTCAATAAGTATATTTTGTTCGAGTATGATACAATATACAATGTAGTATGCAAAGTACGACCCGATCATGATTGCAACCTAACACTAAAACTCGATATTTACATGACTTAATAAAAGAAAAGATAAAGAAGTCCATTTGATGATATATACAATTTCATTCACCTGACGATCTCGATTACACGGCGATTTGCACTGTAAACGTTTTACGTTTTTTTTTTTCGATTCCCTGTATGATCAAGTTGGGAAATAAACTTTTTTAGATTGGTTTTAGTCTGAGTGTTGAGGGTAGTGACCCGGAATGAATTACTCCTTTTTTTATTAGTAATTTAGTACTCACAGTTTAGGTAACCAATAGTTTGAGCGCTGAATTTGAGACTATATTTGAATAAAGTATTTTAGACTACCGATATTTTCACTATACCTACCCTAAACTATTGTCAATTGAATTCGATTTTCGTAATTATAGCCTGAGCAAATATGAAAGAGAAAGCTGTCTTTCGTCTCTCTCACACAACCCTTACAAAAGGATCCCTTTATCTTTCGATACGATGTTTACTTCTAAGAAATAGTACAGTCCAATATCTGGACCGTATTGAACGTTTTGATTTGGCTGTGGGGAAATTCCTTTGTGATAAACAAATCCAGTTATGTACTTGTTGGAAACTGGCGCGGTGTGCTTCAAAGTTTCAAGATTGGCTCAAGTGTTCTGTGGATTTAGTGTAATTATTTCCTTGTATTTCTTTTCAAGTTTATAGCTGTCACTATATCATCACCATTAACCCTTTTTAGAAGTCTCACTGTTGGGCGCAGGTCTCCTCTCACGCTGGCCCAATGCTAGTTGGTAACTTTACACGTTTTCCAAGGATTGTGAATCTTCTTCAACGTGCAGGATTTATCACCATTTTCCTTCACCGAAAAGCCCATGGTAAATTACAAATTAATTTCGCACATAAATTCCGAAAAATCCAGCGAGCTCGTATTCGAAGCCACGGCTTGAGAAGTGGTAAGTCCAAATCATTAGGCTACTACGGCTTTCTTTTTGTGTCTCTATTATACGTAAGAGTGTAATCATGAGTACTTTTCATCAGCTGAAGTATGGAAGCATTTTTAACACTGCGGAATTCTTATTCCTTATCCCTATTGTGCTTAGAAAGGCTGATATTATTATTTTTTTATAATTATGATATTATACATTTTTATAATATATATGGTATGCGGCACGCCCGTCCCTAACAGTTGCAGTGCCATTAAGAGATTTTTTTTTATAATAATCGGGACGAACAAGTCGTGCACCTGAACAAATTGCAATGATCTTAGGGGCACTGCCATTGCGCCAGTCAACCTGAGACATAAGTCGACAAGTCCCATGTGCCTGTAATTTCACCAGCAACCAGCACCCAACTGTTACGGACAGGCGTGTAGCTTACTTGCCATCGGGCGCACGACTTGTTCATCCCGTCACTAGATGTTATAAAAATAAAATAACAAAGAAATATAAAAATAAGTCTTCTCAAGGGAATCTGCCTTATGAATGAGTAGTACAGTTTAATCGATATGATAATATGAAATGTAATTTTCTTACCTTTAAAACGAAGATTATTTGAGATTCTTCGTCTTTAGACAGAGAGTGCTAGATTGTACAAGCATTATAGCTGCAATAGGTAGCTGTTGCGACTCGTCCATATTGCGACATATGATCTCAGTAATTAAGTAGTATATTGGATATTTTATTTTGTTTGCAAGCATACATTGTAAATAAATTTATTTAAAAAAAATACAGTTGCGCGTTGCGCCAGTAACTGGCATACAAATATGAATGGCAAATATTATACTTTATTCGCATTTATTCCTAAAATCATATTACATTAATATATAACATTTTTTTAAATTGAATAATGTAAATTTTGAATTCAATTATTTTTTATGTGAAATTACTCCACTACTTTGTTATGATTATTAATACAAAGATCGAACACTCAGAAAAAAATCCTTCGATCCAGTAAATAGTACCAATGTTGACTTAGATGTTAAGTGTGAATAATATAATTAAAGAAAAATTATGATTTAATAAAAAAGATGAACGCATGTCAAAGTAATAAATATGTAGAAAGTCGCAGGTTTCAAATGTAAATATCAAAAAGTCATTTACATTATAAAAACAATTTGTCACAAGCAATTCAAGTAGTATTTTTTTAATTTTGTTTTTGAAATGACATAAATATTAATATGTCTTTTTATTTTTAACCGACTTCAAAAAAGGAGGAGGTTCTCAATTGTAAGTACAAATTTTAACCGAAAAGCTGCAATTTCTTTACTTTTCTGTTGAATGCTTAAGGCGGCTCTCAGAACTAAAAGGTGACTAAATAGTCAGTTATGTTAAGCTATTGACTGTACGGTATCCAAGTTGGTCGTACCGGAAAATTGAGCCCCGAACCAACTTCGTCTAACGCCCACCATACTAACTACTAGAACACCGAGGTCGGAATAGAAAAAAATTGTTAGGCCAATTTATATTGTACGAATTCATCTACTTGCTTTAGGCTTATTTATTTAGACGTCTCGTGGATAATTAATTATAAACGTACAATACCGCCAACACTTGTACCTTTAAGTATGATATGAAATAACGTGTTCCGGTTATATTTATTGTAATTGCAAATTTGACAGATGTATACCAACACATCGTACGGCTATTACAATAATGTTGTAACTCAAAGTATGCTAAATTCAAGATTATACTATTGTTAAACGTAAAATTTTATTCTCTACACTTCAATAAAACATTCGTTAAAATATTGTAAGAAATAGTTACTTTACTCTAAATGAGACAAACTTTCCGTGACCTAGTTCTGCGCAAAACAATCTTTATTCAAAAATATTAAATCCCTTTTAATTTTAAATATATTTAGCCAAATAGGCAATGTTTAGATGTCTGTAATAAATTTTAGCCTATACATAAAGTTTAATAATCTTTCACGGGAAGTTAGTAGTTAGTTTTTCATTGATTCTGAAAGAATACACTTTTTGAGTTGATACACTATTATATTCTGTCGCCGTTAGAATGAATGAATGGAGGCATGTGGCATGTTTTCAAAAATCGTGTTTTAAAATTGTCGTAATAAGTAAAAAGAGATCGATCAGTCACTATTGTTATTTTTTTCCTAGGTAGAGAAGGTATGAAGTTACCTCAAGAGAAAAGTAGATATGTTTTTAATTTCATTTTTTTAAACTTTACTTTCTCGGTTTTGAGTTTTTGTCACGTGTCCTTTCAACTAACAAAGCAGTATTAACAACACGATATATCACTGCGGCTCCGGTATTTTTTTAACCACAGACGCTAAAAGAAGAGAGTTATAAATTTGAAGCCTTTTGTATCTATCTGTGTGCTTGTTTGAAACGTTGTAGCTCCCAAAGGGATGGACAAATCTCTAAGCGGTATTTTTATTTGAACGCCAATTTAATCTGGATGGTTCTTACTGTTTATTGAACATCTGTTCAGCTGTTTAAAGAACATTAGCTCTACTCCTAGTTATAGTAGGATTCAAAGTAATTTACTTCCAATTCCTGTCGACACGAAATTTGTTATACAATGGCATTGCACCCGGTGGCATTACAACAATATGGTAACTTTGATTCTGCAACCAAGACTGTTAGACTACGTAACTTTTCAACTACCTACAGTAGAATTATAATAATGTAATATTATTATGTCTTTATTATCTTTAATTATAAAATTATCTCGATAGCTTTATTAATTTTTAGGTGTAGGCACACTGTTTCGTATATTTTTATTTATCTATGTGCTTCTAACAGATTGACTGCATGTCTGCAAGTCGAAACTGATTTTATGCAGCCGAGATCGACTGCAGTAGAACTAAGTCAATAACGTAGTAAAAGTAAAAAAATTCGTGAGGTTACTACCAGCACAGGTTATTACCAGCGGACCTCACGAATTTTTCTGTGTGCTAGTTATCTGATGTTTGTATTTGGTTTTTCAACTTTTAGCCGTAGCGCCATCTATGAGAAATCTATGAAAGTATTTCGTCACCCAGTATAGGTAACTTTACAGCTACCAACCCTGGCTAGGGATGTCACTATTAACTGTATTTAAATTTGTATTGAATTAATATTCAATAATTCGTTTTTCATTGTTCCAGGTCGCAACACCGTCTACGAGCGACATGACGGACGGGCGCGACCGGTGTCGCGCGCCGCCGCAGCCGGAACCGCCGCCGCACCGTGTGCGAGCAGCCGATCTCTACCCGCGACTTAGGCCGCATTATGACGAGCCTGATCTCGACATCGGCTTCACCCCTATTTGTGGCGAGTTCGTACAGGTACGTCTACGTCTACATTATCTACGTCTGTGATATGTGATTCGCGTTTTTATGTACATTTATTTAGTAAAAATTTTGTGACTAATCTCTCCCTGATGACGAAACAAAATGAGACATTTTTGTGGAATAAGTTATGGAGTATCATGACATATCCACAAATTGTATATTGACACCCCAAATGTTGACATGGTGAATAACTACACTACCGGACACGTATTACGACAGACATAGCATTTTTATTACAATTATAAAAATATTATTATCATTTTAAGTTTTTATTGAATGCCACGATGTTTTACTGCCATAATATTCAATTATTTTTTTGTGAAATTACTCCACTAGTGTGTTATAATTATTAAAACAAAGATCGAAACACAGAAAAATACATTCGATCCGGCTGGATTTAAACCAGCGGGTGCTGGCAATTCCAGTCCAGCAATTCGTGCTAGAGGCTCTGCCAATTAGGCCACGGAACGGACCAGCAGACCTTACCAATTTTTCTATAAGCTTGATGCAGATCTTTGTTCTTGGTTTTTAAGGACTTTTTTGCCGTAACGCCGTCTGTGAGAAAAAATATATCATCAATATTAATATAGGTAGGATAATAAAAATATTAATATTATCGAAGAAAAGGATCCCGGGTTTAAAAATTCAAATTTTACCGGTTTCAAAATTTTTATATTTTACTTTTTGATGTATCAAACATTGTTTAAGCCAGGCTTTTTAATATTAAAAATGCTATGTGGCTCTACGTGCGCATTACAACAATGCGTTAAGGGTGCTGATGGGCTGCTTCGCTGCTGCAGCGCATAAGGTACGTTTTGCAGCAGTAGAGCTCCTTGTGAAAGAGTTCGTCCAATGTAGTACTGCCACCTTACCTATTTCTGCCACCAAGTAGTAATGTCAGCATTACTGTGTTCCGGATTTGAAGGGTAAGGATGCTGGTGAAATTAGAAGCACACGGGACTTGTCGACTTGTGTCCCAGTGTGACGAGCGCAGTGGCGGTGCCCCTCAGATCTTTGCGAATTTATGCTCTGAGTGGCACTTTAACCACAGAAGACTCGACACCTTTTCATCTCGTACACATCTCCGCACAGCACACTCGCATAGATTCTTTTGCTTTCTTATAATCCTTTACTTTAAATTAAATTCTACTTTGCATTATTTCGCCATGAATAAAATAGAATGTAAAAAGATCGTCAAATTGTGGCTTAAGAGTAAAACTTACAATGAAACGGGGGGCTGGCTGGAAGTTATTTCATAATTATTTTTATATAGGTAACCATTAAATTATAACTACTAATTATATTATTGTTAAATATAGAAAATCTATTTTTAAGCTGGAATATAAAGAAATCTGCCCAAAATGATGCCTAAAATACAGGTTACACATTTAGGCATTTAGGCATAGCAATTACACATTAGGTTCTAATATTAAAATGTATAGCTGCATGAAGAACTATATATATATATTATTATTAGATTCCCTTCATAATGCTTATTTCAATACTATAATAGCTTTATTTACATTTGTTTTACTTGTATAGTATTATATTGAAATAAATTTATCTTTATCTTTAACATGTATTAATAGGCGACTTAGGCTCAACTCACACTAGCGCAGATTCGAAGCGTCACGACGCGTCATGTTTTTCGCCTATAGCATATTCATCTCTATTTTCCGATTATTAAAGTACCTACCAATTAGTGTTATGCAAATATGGAATTAGGTAAGGTTTCGTGAGTCGCTGTGCGTTACTTGCGCGCAGTGCCGCGTCAGACGCCGACCACACTGTGATCCGGGCGCACTAATGCAAGCTTCGTCGTCACCCGACGACGCGTGTCGCAATGCATTGTGGTTAAAAAACAGGACGCAACGCGACGCTTCGACTCTGCTCCAGTGTGAGTTGAGCCTTAGGTGTAGCAAATGGAATATTCTGCGTTCTAAATGCGGGTACTCATGCAAGTGCACGCGAAAACCACGGGACTAAAACCACTAAATTCCAAACAGCTATCAGCTGAGTGCGATGACCCCGTAACAACTAGTGTTATCTATTACATTACTAATTAACTATTGCAATGCACGCTTTGGATATTGTATAAGAAGTCAATGACTTGGCTTTGTCTTTATTTTCTGGGTTATTTCTGTTGTTCACTTAATTACGATCAGAATTGTTATAGCTCTGTTATTTAAGCTGGAGCTGAATATTGTTATTCATATTGGTATGACTGCCATACCCATTCTAAAATTGAAATTTCAAATCCACGCATCAATAATCTCAGTACAGAGTACTAAAAAACCGACCTCAAAAGTACGTGGAATTACGTCTGTTTGCTAAGTTTTATTGAAATATCCCCTAGTTCGCCACTATACAGGACTTGACACTGGAGATAATAAAAATCGGTTCTCACTACTCAAAGTATATTGAGAGAAAAACGCCTTGAATTGGAGAAATAGCAAAATCAACCATTAAAGTAATTGCTCCTAAATTAAAGTTAGGCGCTATTTATAAAAATTTTTCTTCATGCGTGAACAGCCACCCTTCGAGGTGTATGATTTTCTTCAAAATGAAATGGGACACTATGGAAGTACCCCCTTTCCAACAAAAAAAGAATCATGAAAATCGATTCACAAATACCGGAGTTATCGCGTAACATATAAACAAAATAAAAAAAAGAACGTACAGTCGAATTGAGAACCTCCTCCTTTTTTGAAGTCGGTTAAAAATGTCTAGGTATCAATCACGTATTTGGCAATTACTGAAAATTATTTTTCTTTTCATAAAAAAAAATTAACACCAACGGTTTTTTTATCAAAAAATAATTAAATTAATAATTTCATTTCAAATAATTAATTTTTTTATTGAATGTCAAAATGTCTCTACGCGGCCTCGGACTGCAAGGTCAAGGTAGCAACGTACTATTCATGATCAATATAGTCCTAAAGTATCGACAAGATAAGAAGAAGTTTTGGATGTCAGAATGTTTCACCAACATGTTATTCAATTATTGGTTTGTGAAATTACTCCACTAGTTTGTTATGATTATCAATACAAAGATCGAACATTTAGAAAAAAAATTAATTAATAGGCTAATCAAATATTTTTTAATAATTTGGTTGACCCCTAGACACTTTTGACGTATGTGTAAGTCTCATTAAGGTATATTACTGGTCGCCAAAGTTCCTTGCCGGGCGCCGGCATTGTGATATACAAGTTGTGATCATTTTTGTAACATCAATACTGCCCTGCATAGCCGAGAGGCGCAAACTCTGAGATACGCCCTTTTAGTTTTTTTTTTCATTGATATAAAACATTATTGAGTGGTAAATTATTGAATTTTTTTATTGAATTGAACTGACTCCGTGGCCGAACGGTTACCATGCCGGACTGCCACGCAGAAGTCCCAGACTCGATTCCCGGGCCGGGAGAAATACTTGTATGGCCTACATTTATTTCTATGTGTGTGTCCATGGCCCCCGCGACACAGGGTGCGTTTTATTGGTATAAAATGCTATTGAATAGTTTCTATAGCTATAATAATTTTGCATCGAATGGTATAATACAAATAGCGCTGTCTAACTTAAAACTGTTTAAAAAAACACTAAGAATATTTTTATGTCCCAATTTTTTGAACCTTTATAATCAAAATAGCGGTATCTCAAAAAATAGGTATATTATGATACAATTTATGGATAATTTAGTTATGTCAAGAAATCTTTTGGTCAAAAATACGAATAAATAAGCTTTAACATTTTCAAAAAGATTGATTCTTGAAGGTGCGAAAATACAATTTACAAAAAGCCGATTATCTCTAAACTTACTCCGATTGAGATAGCGCTTTTCGGCTTATCTATATTGTTATATTCATTATTACTTTTTTACATTAAAGCGCGACTTCGATTTCCGTTTTCGAGCTCTCTTGTAAAATTTTGTAGTAAAGCACTTACTAATTTTCGTTATGGGGCAGCCGAGTAGTGCCGCGAAGATTTTGTACACATGTTTTCATAATTCATTGTTTGGTTAGGTAGTATTTTCATATATCTATTTGGATTTTTTGAAGTGTTTTTATAGATATTGTTTTTTCTAATTGGATTATTCTGACATGTTCAATAATTATCAAAGCACCTAAAATAAACGGATTTAAAATATTACTCCATAATTTTAGCCTGCATGCAAAATCTCGCGTACATTTTAAAAATAAATCTTCCGTCATGTTTACTTATAGCGAAGGAGATAGATGCACTGAACTATTATTAAGTTAATTTAAACAAGGCATTTAAACAAGTTTACGTGAGCAAATTCTAGTAATTTGTGAATAATGCAACACCCTCGATAACTGAAAATAAATTAGATAATTAAATGAACCTTAAAACTAATTAAATACTACTTAATTTCTACCTTTTTAGTCTGAAATACCAGGCGCACATAACGAACCAACAACTCTTTTTCAGTGGGTCGGCAGAACAGCTGACGGCGGCACTGTGGCGATGTCAAACTACCGTCTCCACGCGCAGCCGCGACGGCGCAACGGGCCCGGGGTGTCGGTACCCCTGCGCCTCATTGACGCCGTCGAGATACGTGACCTACTGCATTTGGTCGTCTTGTGCAAGCATGGACGACAACTTAAGTAAGTATGCTGATTGCTTATGGTGTCCTGGTACTTTTTATAAGGCTAATGAAAGCACCGTGATTATGAGTCCTTATGACTTAATATTCAAGTCCATCCCTATCAATATTGTAAGATACATTCACTACAAAAGTTTACCAAAATACTCAAACAATTTAAATAAAAGAAACAAGTGAAAACAAGTCACGTGACTACACATTTCTTTGATAACTTCTTTGTTGCCAAACGAGAAATTACGTCAATACATTGATAACAACAGCCTGCGCTCATAATTAAAGAATATTGGCTGATAAACGCCATAGTAACTCCAGATATCAACTATGCAATAGAATGTGGAATTTTTCGTTGAATAACAATTCTTGTTTGAAAATACAATAAATGTAGAGAAAACAAATTCAGAAAATAGGCGTTAGGCGTCTAGCTAGGTATTATATTGCAGCTTTATTGCGCTTGTTAACTAAAAACTGCCAAAGTTAGATTATGGTAAATTCTCTTCTTCTGGATATGGGTTTGTACTCTATTACGCACTTGGCTCCAAGTCTGCTACTTTAAAATCATCTCAGTTGTTTGTCGATGGCTGAATTTTGTACGTTTGATATTCAGTTAAAGTTTCAGTTATCGCAGCTATCGAGCCACTATTCAACTGCCATTGTATTTATTTTTTCGGTATTCTGCTCTTCAATGGCATGTCCATGACACGTCGATGGCGTAATATATTAATATTACATATTTAGTTTGAAGACCAGTAATATAAGATATACTGGCCAGTGGACTCAAGAAGACTTGAGGCCCTGGCGAATGAAAATATGATATAGATATTTCAGCTATCCTAGTTGTATACTTGTTTTATTTTCTCGCATAAATATTGATTGAGGTAATAACTTACCATCATTGGTCATATATTAGTAGAATTCACTCTTCGGCTTTATATGAAATGTAGGATAACATTTGTCAAACCTTTTGCAGGTGCACATTTAACACCGGAGACCAATGCGTAGAGTGGTGGCGTCGACTAAACACAGCCCTGGCACCTATCGGTTCTATACAAGAAACATTCGCCGCTGCGTACGCGGCGTGGGCCAAAGAACAGCCCCCTGCGTCAGTCCATAGAGCGCTCATGAGGGCATCGCACGCTCCTCAAAGACATTGGTTCGGACCCGAGGTTAGTTCTTGTAATGTTCTGACCGCCTGGTAATTTAATATCTCTAAAAATATGATTGGGAATTCGTAAATGCTTCCTCAACTTTCTCATTCTCTTGAAATACTCAAGGAAAGTCTTAGATTTCTTTACCGCTGGCTGTATCGTGCAGTACCTTCAATTTGCAATTTGATTACGATAGGTTGAACGAGAAGAAGTTCACCAACCTGGAATTTGTTTAATTATTCAAGTAACGTTTGTTAATCCTTTCTAGGTGGAACGGCTAGGCTTTACGACAAAAGGCGCATGGCGCGTAACGGCGGCCAACGCTGAATACAAGCTGTGCCCGTCATACCCACCGCTACTTGTCGTGCCTGCCTCCATCGGGGACGAGGATCTCGACTCTGTCGCTAGGTAACTATATAGTCTCTTGTCGCGTCCAGTTTTCTTGGATGACCAGCGCCTAGGCTCCACAGATGACTAGCGGAGTGACTAGTCCAAAGACTAACTCACTAGATTGACAGAAATTCAAAATTAGACCGACTTTCTTTTGGATAAAAGACAATAATCTTGACTAAGCCTTTGACGAGAGAAGAAGACTCCTACAGGCTGTCCTACATTTTGTAAAGATATAGAGAACACCTCTTTTTCTTCTAGTAAGGTCACTTCTATGATAACTAATTGTACTGTTGTATGATAACTATTGTAGTCTGTAGAAGATAGTGCACGTTGCTGAATCCTAATTAGGCCAGCGTGTCAGGCTGCGGCCTTAACTCTCTGGTTAGGAAAGGCTCATATGAAATTAGATAAAAAATGTAATTTGCATTCCAGATTCCGTGCGATGCGCCGTGTTCCAGCAGTTGTATGGCGTCACCGCAGCAACGGCGCCGTGATAGCGCGCTCGTCGCAGCCGGAAGTAGGCTGGCTCGGTTGGCGCTCCAGCGAAGACGAACGGCTATTGGCTGCTTTCGTCAGCGCTTGTAATTCCGACCGGGGCCTGCAACCGGCTACTACTAACAAGGTATGTGATCCTGATACCTTATTTTCGTTATGTATATTCAATGTTGAATATTGAGTCTAGAGTTACCAGCCGTACGGATTTGTCCGAACGTGTCCGGTTTTTTGACATTCTGTCCGTATTGTTCGGTTTAGGGTAACAATTTTCAGCATAAAAAGTCAAATATGCACCTCGCAATTCTGTAGACTCTTGACTTACTAAGGTGGATAACAATAGGATTATCATTAAAAAAGAGACAACAAAACTAGAGATACTTGTCCCCCCCGACTTCATTCCGCTACGTTATCTGCCGCGCTAATACGACGGTTCCATAATCTTTTTTAGATATGTTTCAATACAGTAGCTAAAGAAGGTCTATTCAAGTTTCGGAATGGTAAGCCCAGACATATACATATACATAAGACGTAAAATTCGAACTGTACTCCATTACGTATTTCACCTGCGAGTTTATTATTAGTTTTATTATTATTCATCAGATTTTACTTACATACAAAAATGAATAGATTTAAATGGATTGTTCTAAACGGTAATAACTCTGTGCAGCACGGGGATGAGTGTCGTCGCGGAGAACACTCACGCTTGAACTGATTATTTCAAATACAGTCGTGGACGCTTATTGTGTCGTTGAACGACTGTCGTGTCTAACTGTTCCCACTAGATCGTGGCGACACTTTATTGGTTCACAGCAACCGCCTTATTCTTTGCACGACAGAATCGTTTAAAGCTCCGATTATCTGTCGTCACATTTTTATCGTGACGTTTATTTTACGTCAGACGTTGTCGTTTTAGCTCTCTCGATTGTCACGACAGTCTGTCGTCGTAACGTCAAAAAAGTTGTAAACGACAGTTAATCGTATATAATTATGTGAACAACTTCATTTAAATATACAAGCCGCGACACATTAAACTACACGACTATCTGTCGTCACGACATTATGGGAATGCGTCCTTACGGAGCAGCCATATGGATAGACGATTTGCTTACCACCAGACGCACGACCTGTTTGCCCCATCATTTGATTCATATAAATATATTAAAAAAGTGTATTTTAATTTGACCGAAATACCTTTCACTTGTTTGCAGAACTTAAAACTTTTAATAGTAGACGCGCGGTCATACGCGTCAGCAGTTACCAACCGCGCCCGTGGCGGCGGGTGTGAGTGCCAGCAGTACTACCCAGCCGCGGACATACAGTTCATGTGCCTGCCCAACATACATCACGTGCGAAGATCCTTTCAACAGATAAGGGCTCTGGCTGCTGAGTCCAGCGACCAAACAAAGTGAGTAAATCTTTAGCGATGTTATGTTGTCCTGGTACCTGAGTTGTATCCAAGGTTTTTCTGTGGCATTGAAGCAAATTGTTCACATTGCTTAATAACCGCAGCCGTTGTTGCCTTTATAGATGTTATGTTGCTCTGGTACTTATACATAAAATTTTATACAATAATAATAATATAATGTCCCAGACCACCACACAAATTATCTGGTCTCTCTCTGTACTCATTCAGAATTCACTCTGGGACACTTATTTAGAAAATTTCATTTCCCAAATTGATCCTATCAGAAATCGATCCCGGGGCCTCCTCATGCAACGCCCATAGTATTTATTAACCGTTGGGCCACCGAGGCCGACAAATACGTATGTATATATTCTAACCCATACCCAGTCTAAACGGAAAATTTGATAACAGTACTATTTCGATATTATGTTATCCTGGTACCTTCACTATCTAACAGCAAATTCTTTGTTGAATGTACTAGGACTGCATAAATAGTACATTTAAATTAATTACTATCATTACAAACTTTGATATGAAAGGCTTATGATATTCCTTTTTAATCTTCTTTGCAGTTGATGATTACAATAATCATTACTGCTCATCAAATACGTAACCTTATCAAAGTGCGAAAAAATATGCATCTAATTGACCAATGATCTCCCATTTCCATAGTAAAAGTTTGTATTGATGAGTATAATCACCCCCTTAAAATAATAGGAATAAAATGGCACTTACACAAAAATATGTCCCTAAAATCTCGATTTATGTTTATGTTTTTTGCAGAATACTGTCTTGACCGTATTCGGCGGAACTTAATTTAAAAAAATGATCTTTGATTTTAATAGTATACATTTGTATTTTTCCAGCTGGCACAGCAATTTAGAGCGCACACTCTGGCTCCAATACGTGTCCGGAGTATGTAGAGCCGCGTGTGTAGTGGCCCGCGCTGTGCTTGCGGGTCGACCTGTGCTAGTCCACTGTTCCGATGGATGGGACCGTACCCCACAGATCGTCGCTGCCGCCCAGCTTGTGCTAGACCCTTATTATCGGACTGTTGAGGTTAGTCATTAATTTATATGAAGAAATAATGGAAGTATATTGTCTATCAAAAACGAAACGGAGAATCGTTATTTTGACATTTTTTTCCCTCCTCTTGGAAAATAATAGGCTCTCTATACTGTTTGTACCACAGATTACTTAATATACTTGTAATACCCGTATCATTGATTGGCTTTCGGTTTTGGCAACGATTCGCACACACTCATAGCCCCGCACTAGGGAAACCCTGCATCGCGGGTGCCATGGATACTCATAGACCATCACAAATTACACCCAAAATCACGAGAGAAATAAATGTAGACCATGTAAATATTTCTCCCGACCCGGGAAACGAACTCGGGACCTCTGCGTGGCAGTCTGGCATTATACCCGTTCAGGCACAGAGGCAGTTATTAATGGTACAAATGTTTCGAGCTCTTTGGTTTTCGCTATTGTTGCACATAGGAAATGAAACTATTTTTCGAATCTAAAAAGCTTATATTTGTTTTTTCAAACAAACCAAAGTTTCCGGGCCCTTTACAGGTCCCATGGTTGACGACTGACTCAAATAAATGATACTTTATCCCGCTAATAACATGACACAAATGTGTAACATGACTATGTACAATAGTGGGGTTACGATAAATTTTAATGGGAATACTTGAATGCTTCTACTACTGTATACTTACTTCACTATTACACAAAAAGTAATTTTATAAAGTAAAACAACACCAGCAATTAACCTACGCTAACTTAAAAAAAACACTTTTCACAGCGGTAACTTTTTAATTTTCAAACATATATTCATGATTTTTTTAGTACAAGCTATGATTTATTCGTTATAGATTATAAAATATGTGATTGTTACTTTTTGTATTGTTTTGTTAATCTTGATTTTAATTAGCTGAATAATTAGTCATTAAAAACGGAAATCGACAGAATTCGAATTAGGGTAGTGTTCATTCTAATCGAAAAGATTTTACTTTTACTATTTCACAATCTTAGCTGGTAAACAGAAGTTACCTGCTAAATCGAACCGCTAATATCTGACATAGGTGGCGAAAGACAGAATGTCCATAAAGCCGTCGACATAAAATCGAAAAGGTTTACGTTTAAAAATATTAAATTATTAAAAATATTAAATTATTTGTTTACTTAATGTTTGTTCGGACACAATGAAACTATATTTATTTTGTTAATTGTGTCAATTTCTGTTGAAAGGTACTAAGGAAACATATTTTGTCGTATGTATGGTAAAATTTTAAGTAAAATTGCTAAATTCACTTAGAATCCACTTAATAAAACTCTTAGTAATATACAGTGACTTTCACTTAAATAACTTTCGAAAAATATGATAAATTCAGCGTTGCCATTTTAAAACAAGAATCGCCATGTCATTTTTTTTTGTTTGTACATAATCATAACTTAAGTTTTTTAAACGCTCTGTATGAATCGAGAGAAGCTGTTTTAGAGAGCTTAGAAAACATTCAGTAACAGTCAAGAGCACATTTAAAGATTCTGTAAGAACCCCCATTGTGTACTTCACTGTATATAAAGATCTATCACAAATAAAACAAATGAAATCTTTCACAAATTTCTCACAGATGGCACTATGGCAAAAAATCGTTAAAAACCAAACACAAAGATAAGTAACAACACAGAACAAAATTGGAGGATTTGCTGGTTCGTTCCGTAGCTGACTTAGGAGAGCGTCAGGCACGGTATGGTGAAGGCTCTGGTTCGAATCCAGCCGGATCGAATAAAAGTTTCTTCGTCTTCAATCTTTGTATTAAAAGTCCCAAAAATACATTAAAATGTTAACTCCAATTCCATCTACAGGGTTTCCGCGTTCTAATAGAGCGTGAATGGCTCGACTTCGGTCACAAGTTCGCGGACCGATGCGGCCATCAATTCGGCCCTGAAGACCCTAACGAACGATCACCCATCTTCCTTCAATGGCTGGACGTAGTACATCAGATGATGCTGCAGTATCCTTGCAGCTTCGAGTTCAATGAAGCTTATTTGGTAAGTAATATTTGCGTACAGTCACGAGTTTAGGCTGCCGTACAAAACTATAAGTTTTTAAACTGCTGAACGAAATTTACTTTCTAACCATATGGTTTTCTAGGGCCACGTTTTGTGAGGCCCTGGAAATTTCCTCACCATCATTGTCACTCTAAATGACGATAATGTAAATAATGTGCAATTGTTGACAAGTAATGTTGATATTATATTGGATCACATTAGGGGTTGGATAATGGCACCACTGGTACTCGATTGACAATGTTTTATTTAAAAAAATGTCTTATGTTGTCTCAAAAAGACCTAGCAGCACCCGGCAGTGAATATTTTTATTTGTATATGTCGCTAGCAGATATTTATTAGATGTTTTATGTAGCTGTTATGTAACTGGGCAGTATGGTCTTTGACCTTCGCATATTCCATGCAGAACGAAGAATAAAAAAAATTACAACATTCTTTTAGTGCCAATAATGATGTTCAGATGCAGCCAGTAACACCTTTAGGGCGTTATTATGCAAAAATAATCCAACCCAAAAAGCGGTAATTTTTATTGCGAATCCGAGCTTGAAGTGGGTTAGATAATTTCTGCACTACTACATTCCATTGTCGAAGCGCAGCAAGTGAAATTCAATAAAAATTATCCATGCGTACAGTTCGATACTAGTATTAAAAAACATAATTCTGTACATAGCGTAGTGACGTAGGCCAAATTTTTTGTTCTCATTCTAATTAATTGATATTTTCATTCAAAACGAGCTTAAAAAAATAAATTAAGAACGACTGATGCGCTTCTGTATGAAATCGACCTGTACAGATTTGACAATTTAACACTGCCATGTCCCGTCTCGCCCGTAGATAAAGCTGGCGACACACGTGCACTCGTGCATGTTCGGCACGTTCCTGTGCAATACGGGCCGCGAGCGGCTCGACGCGCGGGTGCCCGAGCATACGGCGCACGTGTGGCAACTGCTGCGCGCACCCGCCTACCGGAACCACCTCTACTCGCCGCACCACCACGACCAAGTAAATTTCCATACATTTTGAAAGAATTCTAATCGATTTCTTAGGTTTTCGTGATTGCTACTCGTCGGCGACTTTGTGGGCACAACGGTTTGCAAAATTCGTGCTCTCTAGTGGACACGATAATAATAAAGATAAAATAAAATAAATACCCAGTGACAAGTTTTATATCACACTTGAAAAAATGTTACTACTTACAATGTAAACGAATGTTATTTATAAATGATAAACAATTCAGTCAATCTTATTGGGAATAATGGGATTATTTTTCGACATACTAATTAATTATCCACTTGTAAAGGGGAATATAAATTTATTGATTACAGACAGTATTTTTTTTTACTTTCAAATCGTGTTTTCTCAGTTCCATTATTTTTTAGTTACGACAGTATTTGCTTTTATGTGCGACTTATACTGTAATATTTTGTTATTTTTTGTTAATAGCCTTAAGTACTTATTGATCCTTCAAAATAATATAGTATTAGTATAGCTTTATTTAAGATTGAAAATTGTCCTCTTGTGTAAGTAGAGGTTTTCTTTCTCGTTTAACTTTTAAAAGCCTTATCTATTGGTAAAATGTTTACTAGCTCTGTCTATTAAAATGTCTCTCTGTGTAAATTCCCAGGGTCCCAAAGCTCTAACTTAGATTATGTACTTTTGGGAATGCAATAAATATTGAGTATCGAGTTGTTTTTTACATTTATGTTACCGTTCCGCAGGTGGTGTGGCCGGAATATGGCGTACGCTACATGCGAGTGTGGTGGGCCATGTTCTGCGGTGAACCAACGCCCGACGACGACCTGCCGCCACCCGCCGCGCACGCCAAAGCCACCGTACACAACGGTATGCGTCTTTGTTAAAAGTTACCTGCTTAGTGTCTATGCGTCCCTAGTGCTTTGGATATAATTTAAGCTATGAATATAAACGTTCTGCGGTGCTGGTCCGAAGTCGGATTTTTATTTATATGTACGACTTTGCGACAGATGGTTCCATCTATTCGTAAATTAAATGTTTTAAGTCTCAGCAATACATACATACAACGTTATTTGTTAATTTATGGAAAAAAATATGATTCGAAAAACAATTTCATGTTCTATGGTGTAAAGTAAATTATTTGAGTTATTATTTAATTTATTCAGTATTGTAAAACACGAAATTTTAATGGCAGATACGACGCAGCAGATACGAACAGAAAAAGTCGTTTTTTTTTTGTTTGACTCAAACACCCTGAAATGCCTTATTTAAAGTTTATTAAAGCACACACAGAATAACTAGGTTTAAATGGCGATATAAAAGAGAAAAAATTCTGGTGATACCAGAAATAATTAAATTACCAAAATCTGTGTTGTTTTATTACGATACGGGCAAGCATTTTATCACAATCTCAACCATTTGGGAAGTGATGATAGGTTGAACACGCTCTAGAAAGTGATTATTCCTTCTCGGCTTGTAACGGCCTAACTTTGATTTGTATTACATGGTGAAACCATAGAGTAATTCGGGTTTTTTTTTTAACTTTCAAAAATGTAAACCCTTTTGTTGTACCTTAAACAACGGTATGTTTAGACAGCTTGCAGTTGGTATTTTCTGTTTCGTTTGCGCCTGGTAGTCGGTTGTATTTTGCAGTGAGCCGAAGCCCAACAACTGACATATTTATGATGTCCTGGTATTTTAGATTTACTTGTTTTGCTTTTTAAGCTATTTAAAGAAAATATAAGTATTGTTTAAGTGACTATACATAGATAGACCTTATCGTCTATTTATACGGCATAAAAAGGTTTACATTTTATTATTACAGGATTAATGACAAAAACAAGATCGTGTGACAACTTACTCAATGAAGGCGAGAAACGAACAACACAGAGAAGGTGTAGTGATCCCAGTATAGCTCCAGACGTTATGTAAGTTGATGTAAAACAACTAATTTTGTGCACATAACATTAAGTTGCAAGTATTTATGACATTTGGAACGAGAGAGCCTACCAAAAATGTTTATAGCAATTTTACAGTTTTACACAATTTAAAATTGCTCTAGTAAAATATCAGACATTTTGATATTTTATCATTGTGATATACATTTAGACAATTTTATGTCCTAAATTTTGTCTATCAAGAACGAATTAGTAAATTTTGTGACGGCAATATATGCATAAACGAGCGGGAAAAAGATCTGCCAGATACAGACAAACGGACGGACATCAAAATTTTAATTAACGACAAAACTATTTTTAAACAATCCATGAACATTTTCACAAAATTGTTTTTTGTTTTTTTACTCTGGGCGTTAGATGAGAAAATCGAGTATATAACCCGAAATAGAGACGAAATAAGTCCCCATCCATCCCCGGCAACTCATCAAGCAAATGGGCCTTATATCACTTTTAAATACCAACTCTCGTATGCGCTAAACACACAAATTAGAAAGTTAAAATAGTACAGCGCCAACAACTGACCTGTGTGTACGTCTCAGTATATTCCAAAAATATTCTGTATTTATTGTAAAGATAATATCTCTAACAATGGGGGCTATTTCATTCGGTAGTGTGGGAAAAACAGCAAATCATCTAATTACAGCTGTCACCGTAATGATTTGGCAGAATAGTTTTCAAACAAAATAAATGACATTTCGTCTCTATTTCCGGTTATATACTCGATGGATGAGAATATCTCAGTTCGATTTCAGGTACATCATCCATAGGTATTGTTACTTGCGGCCAGGGGTAAATAATATGAATGTCTTATACAGGGTGTAAATTTGAGACGGGGCAGCAAGGCCAGCTACCTTAATCGTTGTAGTTACAGGAAAACGGTTCTAGAAGACTAGTTCTAGAGACTATCCATGAATTTGGCATTCACAGATTTTGAAAATATAGTACAGTCAGCAAGATAAAAGGCAATTTGTACAAAACTTTTTTTATGCCATTCGATCCGGTCTCTGGTAAGGATCAATTATCTCTGTGGGACCAACTGAGGTAAGAGTACTCGAAATGTCAGAAATCGCAAAAAACTTTTTACCATACATTTTGTAGGGACATATCTAGTCATCAGTTATTCTAGGTAGTTAAGGAAATTAACAATTCACCGGTCTCAGCAACTGAGAAATCTTCATCAGGAGCTTGAAATAGGTCTTGATAGATGCACGCCCGAGGACTCTTCCGATCTTGTCTGTAACACCTCTCACGTAAGGTAAAATGGCAGGTCTTCGCTCGACTGTTGGTGGTTTCACAATGGGCCTGCGGCATTGGCGTGGAATCTTCAACTTATTCGCATGTAGGAATGGCTTTATATGCTGAATGAATGTCGCAGACATCATGTGCTTTCTGAAACAAAGATTTGCCCTCGGTAGCTAACTAGCTAGGATGGTGAAGAGAATTACCATTGAGGTACCTATCCCTATGGGTTTGAAAAAACAAATATACGCGATTTAAATCCGGAAAAATAGTTTCATTTCCTATGTGTAACAATCGCGAAAACCTAAGAACTCGAGTAATTTGTTCTCCAGGAAACTGTCTATGGTAGTGAACGAGCGCGAACGCGAAAGTCGAGCCGCGTTGACGGACAGTTGCGTCGACGAATTGCCTGTTCTGCCGATCTCGAGCGACAGCTGCAACGATCAGGTATGTTCCAATTACTTAAAAACTTATCTGGTCACGCCTGTACGTTTTATGAAAATAATGCAAACATTGCCGAGCATCTTTAACAAAACAACTTGTTATAGCTGTCTTACCAAGTATCTGCTTTACAGGTGGACGGCCTCCATCCGGACCACTTCGAATCGTCCCCCCGCATCCCCCGCGACATAGCGAGCGGCTCGTCATCCCTCGAACGCGAACTCGCCCCCGAACTGCCCACGCACGACAAAGTGATATCCCACGACGACAGCAACGACACGGAGAGCACCGACGTCAACGAGAACGAGACCGAGGACATGACGGAAAGCGTTATTCGTGTCGAGAATTCGCCAGATGTTGACACGCCTGAAGAACCAGCTGTTTTCGTTTGCCATACTTATGGAGATGGAATTGGGATATCTGAAGTAAGTTAATGATACGAACCTACCACCAAACGTATATCACTTGTTACAGAAGGCAGCAATCCTTAATACTTGTCGCATTGTCAAAAGGTTCTTGTAGATGGAAGAGGACGAATTAGGTTTTTGTGACCCAACCACCACCCTCCATATATACACGCTGCCTTTGCTTAATTTCGGTCCGCAAGTCCCAAATGGGTCCCACCGGGATTGAACCCGGGACCTCCGTAACTAACGCTCATAGTGCAAACCGTTAGGTCACCGAGGTCGTCAAATAATAATAATAAAGGTAGCGCAGTGGCAGTGCGCCTCAGATCTTTGGGATTTAAAGCTTTTAATGGCACTGCAACTGTTATGGACAGGCGTGTAGCTTACCATCAGGTGCACGACTTGTTCGTCGCGTCACTTGTAGTATAAAAAAAAATATTTTTATGAATACTGCCGCTATTCTTTTATTTTGTTTGGGATTAGCGCCATCTACACGTACTAGCAAGCGTTAATTTATAAACTAGTTTGTAACACACAGCGTCATCTATTGACACGCATGTTTGTCAAGTTCAGAAAATAATAACATATAAAAAATTGGAATTGAGAATCTTCTCCTTTTTTGAAATCGGTTAATAATGTTAAATTTTGTTTCATAACTCGAAAGGCTGCGAGAGAACAGGGCCGAACCCGCAACATTTCAATCACCTGGCGGTCCGTGTCAGAGTCCAGCAATCAATCGTCCACGGGCTTCGACATTCCTGAGGCGCCACAGGCCAAATGCGCTGTCAACTCTCACGAATCATCGCCCGTTGACAACCAGGTACAACGCTATTTTCTAAACTCCTCGCTTCGGAACTATTCACTGTAACTTATTTTCAACCTAAGTGTCTCTTAGTCACTTTTACCTTTCAACCGTTGATATGAGGCAGTTAAAAATGCTTAAGAGCGATGCCACACGGGCGCTGCCGTTGCGTTGCGTTGCGACGCTATAATTTCAACGCACTGAGCGCCGTACAGTAAGGCGGTGTCGCACCGTAACCGTAACGCCGTTTTCTTATAACAACACCCCTCCCCGCTTCGTCTCCTGTCTTACGTCGCCTCGCGCCATTTCAACGTACCATGTGGCATATAGTTCTAACTTATATCGACGCTGGAAAAATAAAACGTCTAATGTACATTTGGAAAATATTACTGAAGAGCGATTTAAAGTTTTTTTTTAGGAAAAACTAACATTGTAACTCTAGTTTTATTTGTTGTATGGAAAAGCTGAAGCTTTCTAGTTTTCCATGCACGTTAGACGTTTTACCTTTCCAGCGTTGATACAACGCAGTGTCACCTCTCAGGCGTCTTAGCGACGACCCAAGGCGACGCTCTGACATCGTTGTACGTTTCGCCTTTGTCGAGTAGCGCCCTCCTGTCGTCGACCACGGTTTTCGCTCTTATTGCATAGATTTAAGGATTTTAGAGTTTGTCTAACCGACTCAAGCCTATTCTCCGCCGATAAGTATGGTGAAAAAAACCCTTGGATTGGGTTACAGTAAAATTTCTGCAGAAGGCACAAAATGTTATAACAAAGCAAAGCTACCTATCTTCTTTGCTTTAAGAGTCAATACAACCTCAAATGGCTTTGGTTGATTCCGCACAACAGTGACAGTGTTGAATCAATGACTTTGAAAAAAAATATAGTAAAATTGAAAATGTACACCATTGACTTACAATTATATGGACGTCGGGTCCGCGCTAAAAAGTGTCCGCACTTGTAAGGCGCTAAAATCGTATACAGAGCGCGACACTCCGCTTTAGTCTTCATTTGTTCTACTGACAGCGCGATACTGCGATGACATTACAATTTAAATTTCGAATAGGTTGACTTGGGACATTTTTTTCGTGTTTTTTGTATTAGACCCGTCGTCCATTTATTTGTAAGTCAATGATGTACACTGATTACTATACGGTGTGAAAACACGATTCCTGAAAATTTCCACAATAGGAAAAAAAAACAAACTTACCTCGAAATTTTACAAGAAAACCGCTGTATTCAATAGGTACTTTACATATACCAATGTTTTTTTTTTATATCAACTGAGCTAAATAGAGCACGTATAGTATGCGATATACACATTGACTTACAAATAAATGGACGACGGGTCTAATACAAAAACCACGAAAAAAATGTCCCAAATCAACCTATTTAAACGTAGTGACATGTAAAGGAATATGAAAAAGCTTAAACGTAGAATTTAAATTGTAATGACATCGCATTACTGTCTAATTTTGCTTGCTTCGCTGTCAGTCGAACAAACGAAGACTAAAGCGTGAATGACGCTCTGTATACGATTTTAACGCCCTATAAGTTCGGACACTTTTTAGCGCGGACCCGACGTCCATATAATTGTAAGTCAATGGATATACATTTTTCAAATGGCTTTAATTCCGTTTGTAAAAAAAATAAATTCTGTAATGAAGTCAGTGGCCCTGACGCTCGACCCAACCAAAATGAACCGTAGTAGTACGGGAAAAATTTAAATTCTAAATGTGGTACACGAAGGTATAACTTCCTACAAACAATGCTTCTTTTCTAAAGTAACTCTACGTTTCCATATCAGGAGAACCAAGATAATCATAATTCAACGGAGGGCGACGTTGTCAACCACAACGTACCTATCAGTGAGCTGACCAATCACAGCCGAGAGAACGGGATCACCAATGGAGTCAATGGCGTAGACAAAGTCGCCGCTAAGTTCCTTGAAGTCGAATTGAATGGTGAGTTTATTCAAGGGATTGTATTCCACCAATCACAGTCAATGCATTGAACAATCGCAGTCGAGAGAATGGAAATCACCATTGACGTAGACAATGCCGCTTCTTGGTTATCAACGTTGATTCATGACTTGTTATTTCTTTGAGTTACTGTTTTCTACATATAATTATTAATCTAGATAGGGAATAAAGATCGAACACCAAGGAAAAATTCCTTGGCTCCGGCTGGATTCGAACCAGTATCCACATTTCTTACAGATGGCACTACGGCAAAAAAGTCATTAAAAACCAAACAAAACCAAAACATGCACATAGAAAAATTCGTGAGGTCCGTTCGTTCGTTTCGTGGCTTAGTTGGCATAGAACGGTTTGCTGGAAGACACTGGTTCGAATCCAGCCGAGATCGAAGAAATGCAAAAAATTGTTTTTGGTAATGAAAATATATAACTTGTTCAATTTTATACCTACCGCTATGGTGTTACGGTACAAAGAGTACATAGCAGTAGCTAGGAAAATGAACAAATTATAACTATTTTTTTATACACATCCCTCGGCAAGAGTGTGATTTTTCCCATAGATAGTGTATTGGAGTGGGACGTATAATTGATTAATGTTGAGTAATAAGTTGCGCACAAAAATGTAATTGTCAATGCTTTTTATATTTGTCATTTTCGACGAAAAAAAGATGATCTAAATAGCAACATTTAAAAACCACACTAGATAACATTCTTCGCTTCTTAGCGCAAACAATAAACTTGTTGTATGTTTGAGTATTTACATATCACAAACGGTAGTACTCCATTAGATGAGACAATTTATCATGTCCACCAATCACAACACACCAGACAATGAGCTGACACATCGCAGTCGAGATAACGGAGTCACTAAATTTTAACATATAGAGTAGAACTTAAAAGTTACGCTTTATAATAAACACGATTTTGCCTTATGTTTTAATTTGAAAATTTAATTGATAATTACAATAACAATAAATTACCTTCTCAGGAGGAGCAACCTCAAGCAGTATAAGTTCAGAAAGCGAAGGCGAAGCACACACCCACGCGCGAAGGACCCATGCTCGGACGCGGGTGGCCAGCCAGCTCACTTTATGTCCCGCCTCGCCAAGGCGCATCGCGTGTTGTCATTGCACAAGACGCGCTAGCACTACCAGTGAGTGTTCACCTTTATTTATAATCACCACACACGTCACTTTTATGGAAAGTGTTTTTAGACCATAGTCCGCCACGAAGCGCGAAGAATCATTTGACATTACGTTCAATTGATATGGTATTTATCACTAGCTTGAATTGTGCAAGGCTGTAACATAGTTTAACAAAATAAGTGGGGTAACTCCATACAAAAGTATAGTCTGTCTTTCTTGAATATGGAGTAAAATTACTTTTGCAGGACTGCCAGTTTTTGTAAAATTTTAAATAGTCATGTTGTTGTTGTTGTCGACAATTTTGTCGATAGATTGTTAAAGTGAGTAATTTTTTTCCAAAAATTTCAATTCATAGTCATACACATTCTAATAACCACAGGCGAATTTTATTCTGTATATTGAATTCAAGTGAAACACTATCTCCTGTTTGTATTTTTTATATACATAATGCTTTTAGCGTATGAATTTTCAAAAATTATCAATTCAAATGAACTTGTGCTCCGTAGTTCGCATGTTCGGCTAATTAATCATAAGCGTAACCAACGTTCCAGTCGATAATCGATATAATATTAACACTCTTGCGCAATAACTGCTATTTTACTCCATCTTCAAAAAAGACAGACTATAGCAGCGCGGTTAGTACATGTGCAAGCTCGCTGCTCGCCATCTACGGACGCACGCATACGCTTAATCTCGCAGTACTTTCGAATTGCATTAGAGAAATAGGGTAATTTTCAGGTTAGTTTTCTCTACCTAATTTTTTTTAAACACTCCTAGCCCAGCACTGGGGAAACCTGTACCACGGGTGCATGAACACACACATAGGACATACTCACGTGAGAAACAGATGTAGGTCATACAAATATTTCTTCCGGCCCGGAAATGGAACCCAAGACCTCTGCGTGACAGTCAAGCATGGTAACCGTTCGGCCACGGAGGCAATTAGGTGGCAATTTTTATTATATGAATATTCGATGGTAGTACACTTATACTTACTATGTTTACTTGAATACTAATAATCCAAAAGATTCTGCAAACAGAGGGCGGTTACACTTTCAAACGTTCGTTTCAAAGTACTTTTAGTGCATAAGGATATTCCAATAGAGTCGATAAACGTGTGGAGTCTCAGCAAACAGGTGCGTATGCCTGTTGTGTACAAAAACCGTTAATCTTCAATCCTCTTAAAACATAAATAAATATTTGATTCTTTCCCAGGCGGCATAGAAACGTCAGGCGAATCAATTGCCAGCTCCGAAGTGTGTTGGTGCGGCGTTTGCGGCGGCGAAGTGGGCACTGAGCGAGTCCGATGCGTGTGTGGAGCTCCTGGCGCCTCATCCGCTCCCGGTAGCCAGCCTGATCCCTTGGATGGACTTACACCCGCTGCTGATCCTTTGCAAGCGAGATTGCATCAGATCATATTATATCAAAAGGTGAATTATGCAAACCTATACTAATTAATCTAGAATGATCTCTGTGACAGTTCATAAAAATCTACACAATATAACCTTGTAACGACGTGCACGTATTACGTAATTCACAAATTATTTTTACAAGTCCCGCTTTTAAATGAATAGCCTTTGTTGAAGTAAATACATTAAATTAAAGTAAAAATAACAACAAATAAATGTTTATTTGTGACTAACGGGCGGAAAAACATTTCTTTTAAAAATTCATCGTTTTTTTTACGACAACGTGTGAAGGTTACTTCATTACACTGCATAATTTGCTAGAGATGAGATAGGTATGTCATTAAAAAGTTTTTGATAAATTAATGAATAAATGTTTAGTGCAGTGCATTCTTAAAATATGAATTTTAATCATACTTACTTACTTACTTTTTCGAAAGTTATAAATTAATGATATATATTTTTTAATTTTCGAACATATCTATTGAAATTGCATTTGAATCATAGTTGTTACATCGTTCAGAATACCCGAAACAGAACAGAACAGGATTTTGTTTCGTCCAAGTAAAAAAATAAAAAATATTAATTGCAAGTAACAAAATAATAAATAAATGCTGTTATAATATTAAATAGCTGCCTCAGTTACATTAACTACTTTAATTTCTCTCATAACTTTGGGTGTAATTAGTGGTTGTCCATAGCTCCCGGGACACAAGGTATCCCTTCTGCGGGACTATGAGTGCGTGCGTTATTTATTTACTTCTAGCAACCTCCTGTGCGAATTACGACGACGGTTACAAGTTGAATTTGAATTTGACGTATGAAATCATCGTTCAGTTTTTGACAGTAACACCCTTCAGTTTGAACGTTCTGTGTGTAATAATGGTTGAAACGTTGGATTGCTGCAGAAAGTGGTAGAAGAATTGACTGGACAGCTCCGAGAGGCGCGCGAGGCGTTAAGACGAGCCACGCCCCACGCAGGATGCCCAGCACCTGTCGCTAGGCCTTCGCCCTCCGCGCCGTCGCCTACGCAGGTAGGATATTTAGTAGTACATCATATATAAATAATTGAAACAAATATTGTTGATACAATGATCGAACAACACAAAGAAAAATTCCGTTGATCTGACTGGACTCGAACCAGTGTCGGTTGCCATGCCGGGAGTACCGCTCTTAACCAAGACCAAGTTAAACCAGTGGAGTATTTTCACAATAAATATACTTATACTATTGTAGATAGCAGTTGAAACAATTGTTTAAACCACAATAAAATATCTCGACCGAAGGACTTGAATCCAAAGTCATAAAATATTTTTTTTTAATTCACGTCCCATAAATTTTATAATGCTGCCTGAACAAGACAATGGACCGAATACTTGACGTATGCCTGTCTACCTGAAAGTAGCAAAAGAAAAAGAAACCAATACTTAGCTGTATGGTTTTAAACCTTTTCCTTTTCGAGGATGAGCTAAGCATCCTCCAATCCCTCCAGTCGCGTAGGTTTCTGGGAATCGAACGCTTCGGCGTCGGGAGGTCAGCATGTCGACAGCTCCGCCATCAAAGTGGAGATTTGTGGAGGTAGTGGACTTTAGAGACAACGGCTTAGCGGTGGCATCCGTTAGTCGTGCTATGCACAAGCGGAAGTGAGTTTGCCAACAGCTCCGGTACCTATCTTGAAAATAAGAGGCTTACTAGTAGCTACGAGCACCCGGGGCCGCTCACCCGAGGCAATAGCCTCTAGAGAACCGGATGCAGTCCGTAACAACGAACACAGACCAGTCTGTAATAGCCCTATCTACGGGCTGATCTGGGATCAAGATCTGAGTAAGTCCCTTTGCGGGCTTGTTTGTGCTGGTTATAGTGCCCTTCTCGTATATCTTAAAGGTCGGTAGGGAAGGTCAATATAATCAAAACCAATGTGGAAAGGTACAGGGTTGTCCCGTATATCGTCGCCTTAGGGTGAAAACTTCGCATATACGCGTTTTGACATAGTTCGTTTTTACTGATTTTTGTTGAAGAAACACTTATAAACTTCTTGCTCAAATATATTATTAAAGTAACAAAGTATCTGGAAGAGGTGTAATTTCACTAACTAAAATGCTATCTACAAACATTATTGCGTTTACTACATAACATGGAAATCACTTACGAGACGTTACACATACTCTAAGGCTCAATTTACAATGCCGTGGAACGGAATGGAAGCGAATTATTGTAACGATATTGTACATAGCATAATGAACTTTATAATAATAATAATAATTCGTTTATTTGCTTAAAACATGGTATAACAGAAGATGTTACAAGAGAGTGCCAGTACAAACATGTTTCGCATATAATAAATGTCTAGTTATATAATGTCGATCATACTACCACAACTCAATAATACGAAAATGTCACAAACGTGTCAAGTTACAAATTAATTTGGTCAAGAATGATAATCTTCAAGACAAAATCTTACGTCTCATTTTTTGTCAAATATTTCATTTAGGTCATAAAAATTATTTTTATTTAACCACTTGTACAGCTTTGTTTTTAATAAACTTAAGTGTAATAGTTTAATCTCAAGAGGTATTTTATTATATATGTCAACACCATTTTTAAACAACTTTTACTGTATTTAGCAGTCATAGGAATAGTGTCAAGTACAAGTCTATTCGGGTTTCTGCTGAGTCTAATATTCACATCACAAGCTTTTAATCGAGTTAAGTATTTCTTACGTCAGAAAAAAAGTCATTGAAAGCATTAGCAATGTCAACTGGGTTAGTAATTTTAGTATTGTTGATTGCAATGTCGTTAATGAGTTAACGAGCCATCTCGAGAATGCTCGCGCATTCCGCGGAAGCTTTTGGCACGTATCTAGTTTGTACGTTACACGATTGACCATTAAGCTCATTATGCTATGTACAATGTCGTTACGAAAATTCGCTTCCATTCCGTTTCGCCGTAACATAAATTGAGCCTAAGACGACGATATGGAGCCTTAAGCAGCGTCGTATTAAGAGAGTACGTCACCCTCAGATGCGCAGCAGCAGCGGGGGTAGCAACAGCACGCGCCGCAGCGCACGCGGCAGCGGGTCCAGCTCGGGCAGCGGCAGCGCCTCTGAGGTGGAAGTGGGCGAGGAGGCCCGGGGCGTCGTCTGGCTGCCTGACTCCGCCGCACCCCGGTGCCAGCACTGCCGGAACCACTTCTGGCTCGCGCGAAGGCGGCACCACTGCCGGTAGGTAGTACTTCAGGTAAACCTTTTTTCTTGTGTTTCCTTTATGTTCTCACCCAGGCTTGCGTATCACGTATCAACTGACACTGACAAGTGTATCCAACTAATTTTAAAAACCGATCAACAATATGTCGCTCATTTCAGGGTTAATCACAAACAAAACTTTATTACCTATGGAATTTGACTCACTTTAACTTTGACTTTAAAGGCCAGCGCATACCGGAGGACGGCAAGGCAGAGGACAAGGACATTAATCACGTATATTATGTGCCATTATAATTGGAATTAAGCATAAATTTCGATACTTATTTAAATTACAATAGCATAAAATCTACATCGAAGCGTGCATGTGATTTGCGCTGGCCTTAAAATTTAGTTAACTCTGTAATTTCTTGTTTAAATTTAAGCCAAGTTCGTTTTGTAAATACGAAAAACTTGATTAGCTTGCCGTAGGTAATATTATTATACTATACTATAATATTGTTGTAGTTTTTTCTTTTTTGTTGTAGTTTTTTTCCTGACTGTTTATCAATGCGTATTTACTCTATTCAACCTCTATCAGCGGATAACTGTTTATAACAATATTAAGTATTATTTTAATTTCCACTATGTTGTGTTTATAAGATAATTGTACCCTCAAGAGAAAATAAATGAAATAGTGAACTTGAAATGTTTCTGTGGTAAATGACATCGAAAATAAGAAGCGTAGGCACCACGTCGCGGTTTGCTTTATTAGACCAGTCTGTCAAGTGTGTCAAGTCGCTCACTGTATCATGCTCATGTAGTGACATGAGATGTAATGTGGGAAACAAGAGAACTAACACTCCTGTCTGTCGGTGTGTGTGTCACATAACAAGCCGGTGTTGAAAAAGTCACAACAATCATTTATACTTATCAGCGTAAACAAAACAACCAAGAGATCTGCGTTGTGCTAGTTAGCTGTCCAATGGCGTCTCCTTGTCTCCCGTGCATCCGCCCGCGCATCTTTCGTCAAAACATGACTTGGAGCGATCGAGTTGTTAATTTTATTTGTTACTTAACTACGTCACCACAATACAAACGCATACAGTAGGTATATTTATAATAAAACACACAGCAGTAATACAATTTACAAAGAACACAAATATTTAAGTAGTTTATTTTATTCTATTTTATTTCGCGACACACACATCTGCCACTCATCATATCACGCTCAGGGCTCATTGAAAACCAGCACCACAGTCAGTTATGGCTGTGGCATAAGCTGAATGAAATCCATTTGCGTACTCCACAACCGCACAAATGACAGTACAATTTGTAGTCGTTATATTTTGTTTTTTGTTTGACTAAGTGTTTTCAATATTTTTTTGTATCTATGTGTTATGGCGGCGCAATAAATTACTATTATATTCTTTCTATTCTATTCATGTTAAAATACTTAACTGAGCTTGGCTTTAAAAGGAACAGATCTAAAGCGGTTTCACAGCTGTTCGTACGGTCCTTACAGACTGTCCACCTGCGGGCGATCCGCTTGCGTAGAATCCGCAGTGCTCTGAACCGAGTATTTAATTTAGTGCGGATATTCACGGAAGACAGTCGCCTACAATGAACGCACGGGTAGATTGCGCGGAGTTCACGCAGAGCGTGTTCCGTACGGAGCAATCCGCGTCACTGTAAAACGATTTTCTAACCCTACACGTGTTACTCCGCTCCGGTATTCCGCGCGGACTTCTAATATTTTAGAGCTCTTTGTATCCGGACTCGCCCATATCTGCATAACGACAACTTTTTAATATTTTAAAGATTCTATGAACGAAATTAGTCGGTGGTTTTGATTCATCATCAACTCATTTATACGTCTTACTGCTGGGCACGCATCTCCTCTCAGGTGATATTGGGTTATGAGAGGCATGGGTTTAGGCCATAGTCTGTCACATTGACTCAATTCAAATTGGGGAGACACATTTTTCAACGTGCAGGTTTCATCAAGTTGTTTTCCTTCACATTAAAGCCTAAAAACATTTTCAAAATAAATCATTTACTCAGAGGTGCAAGCCCAGATTCGAACCCACGGCCTCTGCTGAGGCGGTAGGTCATACTACGGCTTACGAAACTTAGTTAGCATTATTTTTATGACTTTCATGTGATAAAAGCGTACGAATTATTTAAACCGGAATCTAAATTATACTACCGTCCGCTAACTGAACCGCGGCTAACAAAATATTTTTTTTTTTTTAAACCATCACCCACTTTTAGATTATTGAAGTTGTTTAATAATATTTCAGCTATGCATCGTTAGGGTAGATTCCGACAAGTCAAATACGTTAAGTAAATTTACCTGTTCTTAAAAGAGAATTTTGTGCTCTATCGTTTGCTATTTAAAACGGATATTTGACCATTTGTCACTTAGCCGCGTTTTGGTTAGTGGACGGCAGTATAGTTTGAACCATTTACACCTCCGCTAGTAGTATCGGTAGCGTTTATGTTGTTAAACCAGTAGCTGTAGTAATTGGTCAGTACGATGGACAACATTTCCTGTGTAGAGGAGTTTATTTATTCATCTTATCCTTTTTTTTATAATATCAAGTGACGGGACGAACAAGTCATCCGCCTGATTTTAAGCTACACGCCTGTCAATAACAGTTGCAATGCCACTCAGAGCTTTGTATAGTTGACAAGTCCTCCAAGAATGCCTTGATATTTTTTCAACCGCCGGTAAAAGAGACACCCAGAAAGAACTCTCCTAAACTAAAATGAAGGATCAATGTGATAAGAAGAAGATCCCGTACGTATTCTCCATCTTTATTTGAAGCCCGTCACCCTGGGGTATAAAGTTGATAAGTTCCATGTAGTGCACTGTCATGCTTCAAAACCGGAATGCAGTAATGCTTCTCATTACAAATAGGTAAGGTGCCTGTAATTACACCAACACCTTTACCCTTCAAAACCGGAACACAGTGAAGCTAATATTACAGCTTGGCGGCAGAAATATGTAAAGTGGCAATACTTCCCTGGAGGAACTCTTTCACAGGGAGCAGCAGTAGAACTGCTAAATATAAATATCAGATATGTTAATGTCAATGTACTCAATTGTGATGTTTTTTGACAGACGTTGCGGCGGTATATTCTGTGGTTCCTGCTCGGAGATGAGTTCTTGGGGCGATTACGGGTCCGTGCGCATGTGCCGGCGATGCCACGCGATGCGGTGACCCGCCTCCGCCCCGCTCCGCCCGTGCCGCGCGCCCGCTCCGCTAACCGCTCCGCTCGTGCACACCTCTCACTTGACTGCTAATGTCTCTTAGGTTTGATCATCAAATTTCTTTACAATTGTATTACATCCTCTGCTATGAATTTCTATGTGTACAATTGTCGAACATTTAAGTGATAAAGCATGCTATATGCGTTCTGACTGTAGCCCGTCGATAGTTGAGTCATTTGCAATGTTTGTGCAGCATTTTTTGCAATTTTTGTCTAAACGATAAATTGTATATGATTAAGGTTCTAGTTTTCACTTCTCATAAAGAAACAAAGACAGCTGTATCGATTTAAGACTTATAGATTTTACAATGGTGTACCTTAGCAGGGGAATATATTAAGATGGCTTTTTATGTAAAAATCATATTCAGAGCTTTTTAGGTGAAAATATTTTAAAATTATAACAGTACATAATCAAAGTTCCTTACGCGGAGTTTTTCAAAGAATCGATATTTAAGAACTGTTTGAAATATTTTCATTTAATTAAAAAGCCTTTTACTATACAATGTTATATCGCACCCCTCATGGAAGAATGGCATAATCAAGTTACGTCAATAATGTTTATTGCTCCATTGGATACGGAAAAATAATAACCCACATCTTCTCCAATTCTTGTAACTCTATCTACAATATTAGTCGATAGAGTTCCAAGAATTGGAGAGGATGTGGATTATATGTTTCTGTATGTAATGGAGCAATAAACATTTTTGACGTAACTTCACTTACGTCGTTCTTCCACGAGGGGTGCGATATTTAATTCGTGAGAAAGTAGAAATATAAAATGGTTAAAACTATTAGACATTAGCAGTGTTATACCGCCCAACATATACTACCTATATAAACCAAAATGTTGAATACTGTTTAGACACTCGGCACTAAGGCAGTGCATATACTTTCCTGCGTACTGGCCAACAGAGAAACTGATGTTTTTTTCTGAAATCTTATGGATCTCACAGAGTTGAAATTGGTCCTATGATCAATTTTATGAATAAAAACCTAATCTTGCAATATTTTTTCTCTTTTTTTTTCTATGGCTAAACAGTATTTCAATTTATACCTAGTCAATGCGCTTGATTACTTGAAAATGTCAAAATGTTATTTATCATTAAAAAGCAAGTTGCAATTACTACATCATTTCCATGACATTTTTGTTTTTTTAACTCTGTTTATTTCGCTCACTAAGCGCGTTTTGCAACCTTACGTCGTGTATGACACAGTGAGTTAGTGCTATGTGTATTGGACTGGTGTTTTAGCAAATCTATCGACTCGTCATCCTACATGTAGTATAGTGAATGTCGCGCTTTAGTTTTCATCACTCGTGTGTGACATTGAAACGTTTTGAGCGACTTAAATGTAAAGACTGAATAACATATTGTTAGAATTTTATTTTCTAGTATGTGAAAAATGAGAAGCATACTAAAACCTCTTAAAATATAATAAATAAAAAAACTTCACAGTATGATCGAATAGATATCCAGTACTGTTTTTTGCTTCAAACAAAAACGAACCTGGTCTTTCATTGACAAAAATAGAAAACTAATAATACGCTATTCAGTTTCCTACAAAGAGTTATTAATACTTATAAATGACAATCGAATCAAACTATAATTGTGTATTTTTTTTTAATAAAATGGCCATTATGTGAGTCGCGTATGTCTGTTAAAGCTAACGTTTTCTTTCAAATAATATTTAATAATATGAACATTGTAGTGTCTTTATTTGTGTATCAAAACACTGCATACTGTACTGCTAAAGACGCGGTTGGTTGCTACACTGTGAAAAAGTTGTTATGTAGTTGGACATTCACTAATCTGCAAAAGCAGTCCCAATGAATTTACGTCTTATTTAATATGAAGACGAGTCGTAATACAAAATATAGTCTTTAACAAGGTCGATAATGACTGTATAATCTCATTTTTAATTATAAGCAAGTTCAAAAAAATTCCGGAAGTTTCATTATATTGTTTACATTCGAATTATGTATAAATTTGTCTTAACGAAAAATTACATTACCACTATCTTAAGTAAAACATTCTCTATCCAACATGTTGGCCAACAATGCTGTGTGAAAATGCAAGAAAGAGACGTCCTACATTTATTAAACTATAAAATTCCTACGTATATTATTTATTTTAGCAATTGGATAGAATTATTTTTATCGTTATTGCTTATTGATGATATATAAATTTTGTATTGCTAATGACATACGCGACATTTGTACGCAAATTACGACAAAGTTTTTGAGCCAATCAAGGTGTGTCGACAAGTGTCGGATAAATCAGCGAATAATGTAAAAATAATTTATAGGATGCGCTCTAGTCTTTCGTGGAATCGAGGATCGCGGCCGCGGCTGGCATGTAACATAGATAGACGAAAATAGTTAATGAAGGCTGATTTTGTACGATATTTCGTTTTTTCTACGACTGTACATTTTTTTTAGACTTTAGATTATTGCGCTGTAATTGGTTTAGTTTCCTTTTTTTTAACCGAACTAGTGAACGTTATTTGAATTCTTTAAACGCAAAATTTAATAACGGTTATGGTTTGTGCTACAGGAAACACCTATTGCATTTAAGTGCTAAGCTTTTGAAGCCATCTTGCCTATTCAAATAACGTTCTAATGCTCGTAATAAATATGATTTTCTTTACACTTATAAAAAGAAAGCTGGCCATGATTGAAAGACACATAGACATGTTGGTTTTGTATAAAATACTGTTTTTTTTTGTTTAATAGTGTTTCTTTGTTCTATTAATTATTACATACTTTGTACAGTAACGTTTTGTTTCACACATGTCATGAAACCGGCCGACTGACAGCTATGTAAGAAAATAACAGGCGATATTGTGTTGTAATGAGTGCGACGGCTATGTACTGTCAGTTGGCTCGAAGACTGAGTTTTATATAAGACTACAGCCAGAAGCTTAACTTCAAGATTTTTCTTATCTAATCTTGGACAAGCTTAATTACAGGCAATGTGTGTTCGACTTAACTTTTAACGTTTCAAAAAATGTTTTGTATGTATTATTTTCTCAGTTTGATCATATTTTTGGAAGGGATTTCAATAAAATATATTCACTGTACATTACTGTCCTTTCAACGTCCTGCAAACAGTGAGTAAAGGCTTTAACAGATCTGCTGCATCTACAGCGTAGGTGTCCTATAGACTATCCAATTTTATTTGCTAACTTAAAATGACAGCTTTTTAGTTACATTTTGTGTGTATTAATTGATAAGTGTCTAATTCTTGAACAATAAATTGGTGAGTCTATAAATCCTTTATTTATGAACTAATTAGAATGTAATCATTGTTAACTAAAGTAAATTAAGAATCGGTCATAAATTACTCTATAGAAATATTATAAACCTTCCAAAAGTATGATCTTAAATAAAATCGTTTTGTTGTACTAAAATCCCTACTAAGAATTTTTATTTAGCTTGATTATTATTTATCCATAATCAAATGATACATAGGCTAGCACCGAGCATCGTATTTTATTTGTGATATTGATGATAATTTTATTAATAAGAGTTTAATAAAATGTTGTTAGACGTTAAATTTTACTGGTGGAATTATTTTATACCTCTTTGAGTTATTTCGAAATAACTTTATCGTTTTGTATTACACAAGAGAAATTAATCGAAAGCAATATGTGAAAACATTTTTTGCTATATTATGAAGTTATTCCTAAATATTTCATGAAAAGGATACAATTATTTAAAAACCTGTACCTTTAATTCAAACAAGGAAAATTATTTCTATAAAAGGGAAATTCAAAAGTAATCCACACGTAAGGCGATTTCAAAACAAATGTGGCAATACAGCCATTATTTATACAAAGACAGTATTCATTGTTGAGAAATTATCAATAGTGTCTTCAATAATTTTAATACGGATGCCTTAGAAGTCAAAAATAGACTACACAGCGACTCTTGGATAAAACGTAGTTGACGTAATAACTCAGAGAGGTCTGTTGTTATATGAGTATATTTTATATTTACTATACGATAGCTCGGAGTATGTTAAGTTCGATGTTGAAGTGCAAACTTGTTTGTGACCAATGAATATTGACACGATGTGAAATAAAGCATATTTAGTTTTATTTATTGCTTTCATTTATTGATAACCCAATGACCTATAAACCTTGTATAACAATAATTTCAAAGATGTGATGTGATATCGTCTGCTTAAAGGTAAAACCACATAAGTGACATTTTCCATAAAAATCACCAAATTATGTACCAGTTGTAAGAAATTCGCCATCTTTCTGCAGATAAAACTTTTATTAAGTTTATAGCTTTTTGTTTTCGAGTTTCACGTGCAGAAAGATAGTGATTTTCGTACCATGGCTATATAGGGTAAGTGTTTGACAATAAACCACCAAAATTTTCAAGAGCTGTACGTGTACGCTGTACTCTGGATCCATGGACCTAAATTATGCACTTTTTGCCTAGAGTTAGATGTAATAATTTTACGGGGTATGATAAAGTAGTACTTCATTTTTGTCCAAATATAGTGAATCCTTCTAAAACCATGTTTTGTTAAAAGATGAGAAATGGTTCACTGTGCACACCCAAAAGTACTCATTGAACCGGGAGCTGGTACACAATGAACCAAAGGAGCGAGAATGGACGTGATTAGTACAAACATCAGCAAACTATTGCATATTTATAAAAATTGTGATATACAACGCGGTTTTTGGTTAAATTAATGAAAAACATAAGTTTTTGGGCATCCGACAGAAATACATATTAAACATAATTGAAAAAAAAAACAAGCTTTTAAAAACATAATAATGAAATATAACGAAAAAAAACAACTTGAGTATCACAAATTCAAAATAAAAGTTTTGTAACTCAGTCGCGCACTTTGTGATTTTTTTTTACTTATCTAGCAGTCAATATTTTCATGTTTAATTTATCACTAAGTTGTCATAGGTTCATTGTGTACACATTAAAAGTGGTTCATTCTGGACCACCCCATATTTATAAAATTTGAGATTATGATTAAAAAATGTATTGATGGTTAATCTATTATATCTATTAACATGCAGCTACTGCTTATACAAATCAAACGAAACGATATTCTTCTCGCGTGTTTGTTTTAGTTTTTTTGGTAAAAAATAAAAAACTTGATGCCCCCGGGCATTTGTGCCGCTAGCGCGCTATAGACCAGGAAGAGAGAGGTACCTATAGTAGAAGCTCACTTTGTGCGATTTGCACTAAATTCCAGTATCGCTTTTCCGAGTTATTGGCGCGGTTCATAGTATACACTTGGTTCACTGTCGATAAGAAATTTAATGTAGGGTGCTACCCTAAATTAAATTTTTTTGTGGTAAACGTCACTTATGTGGTTTTACCTTGAAACAGACGATATTGAATTTTGAATCATATCATAATAATAATAATCAGTAGCATGAGAAAAGCAAAGTTACTTAAGACGTCGTCAGCTACCCTTTTTATTTCTTGTAAGTACAGTCCCATATCATTTACATAAGTGTAGTTTAAAGTGCCTTTAGTTTAAGTTAATTAAAAATCGCCCAGTAGAAAGGGTTTTGTCTGGAAGAGATCGCTCTTAGCGATAAGACCGCCTTTGCCCACATTAGTTTTAAGTTGTCTATGTACTGTTTTTGTTATTGTATGTAAGCAATAAAGTGTATATCTATCTATCTATCTATCTATCTAACGCATATTATTAATTCTTTGTAATTCCACTTGCTACTTAGACCAACAATACGAATCAAGACAATATTAGACATAAATTTACTTATCATTCTATTATTTTGAACAAAATTATTTATTATTTTGAATGAGCATGTCGTGCCCAAACACGCGCATTGTTCTATTGGTGAATTGGCCTATTGTCATGAGGAAGTACATAACCTAGGACTACGAATAATATTAATCAAAAGTGGATCAGGCGCGTTCATGAACAGTACTTAAAGCAATCAATGAGCTTGTTTTACTTTGACTAAAAATCTTACCATTCGACAAATCGTTCTGCCGTGTTGAGCAGGGAATGAAAAACCTTCCTTTTACACTTTTCAATCGTCTACTTTTACTGAATACAACTGCTGATTTTAAATTGTATCTGTTTTAGTAAATGAAATGTTTGCAAAACTTATCCTTTAATTTGTAGTGGTAAATTGTATTTTTGTTTTCTTTGATAGTAAATATTTAATAACAATTAGAAACTAGGCTTTATGCACCGAGTATTAAAACCATGACATGTCAAAATTTGTTTTAAAAAGTCGGCAGCCAACCAATTTTCCTGTGCTTCTTTCAGTTTCCATTTCCATAAATTTTCAGTTTATTGTATTCAATAAAAACAAACATAAAATTCATAAATGTACATTTATTCAACATGTAATTAACTATGGAACGGGGAAACAAAAACTAAATCAATATTTACTTACACCTGTCACCCGCATAATGTAAACAAACTAAAACAATGTCGTTATTCAGTGTTTATAGTGAGTTAGAATAGAAGATTGTGGAATTATGAATTAAATGGTTGTTTGCCAGGTCCGGATATCTCATTTATATGAGAGAGATCAATCATGTCCCGGAGATTCATATTCTTGTTGGTGGCAACGGTGGTTATGCTGTATTTCTCGATAATTCTATTTATGTTGAAGCCATTGCACACAGTCCACGGAGACGCGTTTTCGATGCGATTTTCGTTTAGACAAGCGGCTGTTGTCGACTGGTGCAAGCCTTTGCGATGGCGAGAGCCTCCTCGGGACGTGGTGGCTCTTGTGTCCTATCCAGGCAGTGGAAATACTTGGCTTAGATATCTTTTACAACAAGCCACTGGTAAGTTTCAGTTTGGAGGATAGTAATAGAATTATTTTATCACGTCAATTCAAGTTTTGTGCGGATAAGGCTCTGTCGTTTTACGCGGCGATTCCTCCAACATCAGGGTTGGAAGACTGTTATGTTGAGACAATTGACGGTTATTGAAACGTTTTTGGTTGGATCCGAATTGTTCTTATCTTAGTATTTAGTTTGAACAGAATATGTGGTCAGTTTATAGCAATTAATTGCTTGTTAGAGATTTATGTTGTCAAGATTTAAAAATTTATACAGAATTATTAGTGGGGAGTAGGCATTGGCCAATTTTATAAAATTATTGAGAAGTATTGTGATCTTCCTCTGTTTTTTATTGTGGCATGTTTTAGAATAATTAAAGAAATGTAGTTTTTGAGTAAATATGTAAAAAAAGTGGAGTTTTTAAGGTTTTGAAGTCCAACTCCAAATTGGGTTTGAGAACTTGGCAAATGAGGAATGTTTGATGATGAAATCAAAACTTTGCAATGTCTATAATATGGTAACAGCCTGGTGTCCGCAACTCAATGTCCAGGCGCCTATTTTATGTGTACTGGGTGCAATTTCTTCTTTGTCTCAACCAGGCTAGAATGCTTACTATAATAAGTGGGCCAATTTCAAAGTCTCTACATTCTTATTTTTGTTATTATTTCATCACATTTATTACTATTATTAATTTAGGGCCTGTGCAGCTCCTCATCACTACGACCATTAACTGATCTATCGCCGAACCCACATCCACTTCCCATCGTATTCATTTATCACTGTAGTTTTATTCAGTTTGTACAAATAATTAAATACCTGCTTAGATTTTATGATCATTGGGCAATAAATTATTTTGAGTAAATAAATAAAAAAAATTTATTGTGATCGCCACTAGTTAAAGAACCAAGACGATACCAGTATTAAAGAACTGAAGGATTTTCCGGGCTTCGACAGTTTTAATGCCCTCTGGTTGTGGCCTGTGCTATCCCAGTATGAAACCTCATACACACAGCAAGAGGCATTCATTCAGTCTCTATGAAACCCTACTCCAGTGGGAGGTAAATGTAATTACATAGTGACGTTTAGCAAAGAATATTTTAAAAGAGAGTGAAAAACAGTATATTATTGTTAATAAGATTTTATAAGCTATAGTTTGTCATTGGTGATCTATATAAGGATATCAAATAATTGTATTTGTGTTGGTTATGTAATTTTTATTAATATATAATGTTATTTTGAATTTCAAAACATAGATACTCCCCATTTTCAACTTGAAAGGTGTTGGTTGCTAAGAAACTATATGTCTGTACATGACTATAGATATTTCAGAATGGTTTATCAAATTTTCAGGAATAATAACCGGCTCAGTGTATAGAGATCATGGTCTTCAGCTACATGGTTTCCCTGGAGAAGAAGTGACTAACGGCTCTGTGCTAGTTGTAAAAACGCATGAACAAAACTTTATTTGTCAATCTGCCATTATTCTTATACGGAATCCTAGAGATGCTATTCTGGTAAGTATAGAAAGCTATAAAAATAACAAGGCTTTATAATATTTGGGGTGCATGAAAGGAGTCTGCCAGTATAACCACCACTACCATTCCTTTCCTGTCCTCTGGTGCACCCTGGGCAGGAATTGGAGTGTACCTTATGCATATTGGCAAATTGTTTCACCAATGGCAAACATGTCCCCCATTTCAGCATGGTGGCAACTACTGCAATTATTGAGTATGGGTACGATAAGAGAAAAAGTATAAAAGTAGTTAAATTTTTTAACTGCATCTTTGAAGATTATGTGAAGGATGTAAGTTACAATTTTCAACAAAGAATTTTGACAATTTAATTAAATATAATAAATTTAATTGCATTAGTCCATTGTATGTGTAAAGAAAGTGTGTGGTCTGTGAAGGTAACAGCATGAATGTGGGTGTAGGTCAGTTGGTTAAGTATGGCCCCAGCTTGGCTACAGACATTGATTCGAGTCCAGTCACATTGAAGGAATTTTTCTCTGTGTTGTTTTATCTTTGTTTCAATAATAAACAACAAAATAGTAATCATCATGATATTCAATAAGTAAATATAGCACAAATGCTTTCTTGGAATTATGCATCTTATTGGCATGGCCTCTTATATTTCTGAAGGCTTTTTCCTTACTGAGCAAGAGAAGCAAATGGAACAATATGAAAAATTATTCATAATTATTTATGAATATCTTTGTTTGTAGATTATGAAGTCCTATCAATAATGGCAAACAAGGACATATAGGGACTGAATAGAAATTAAAAACTGATCACGTTTTTCAAATATAACGAATTTAATAATGGAAATATGTTTACCATTATGTAAAACTAGTAGTATGCTTATTACTTCACCAATAAATGTTTCTTACATGGCTTTTTTACAAAAGATAATAATTTTCTTTGTTGTACTTTCGTGTCAGCACTTTTTAGGTCAGTACTTGGTAGTAAAGTAGTAAGTTCACACACGCGAGTTTCCTCCCCAGCAACAACCACATGCGCTGTTGCTTTTTGCACAGAGTTATCACCGTTTAAAACTATCTATATATTTATATCTATATAATACTTTTATTTTTGTACGAAAATAAACTCGAAGAGGATATCTCAGGTCTCAGGACAAACCTTGTCGCTCTCTTGTTAAGTCCCAGTTATCTTTTCCTTTCTTCAATTCCGGTTTTTATTCACACTCCTTCACTGTTCATGCGATCAGACTTTGAAACACACTTTCTGTTTCTTTTCACAAAATCACATCGTTAGCTACTTTTAAATTGAGAGTTAAGAAGCATTATTTATCTACTGTTCCATCCTTTTTATAGGTATTATATTATCTAAGTATTTATCTAGTTTATAATAGTTTAATGTTATTAATATTGTATTACGCAATTTTGTCTTTTGTGCACGTAATGCGTAAGCCCATTATGGTAGTTATTTTGCCCTGTATTTAGGTCTGCAGGAAGAAATTTCTTACAGAAATAAGCAGTACCTTTTGTATGTATTTTCTTTTCCTTTTATTAAATGTAACCTGTGGCTCTGTAATCGTATCAAGACCACGAACCGGAAGGCGTTCAGTGGGACGGCCCGCTACTAGATGGACGGATGACCTAGTAAGGACGACGGGTAACTGATAGATGTATGTTGCGTTTGGCAATCTTTGGGGGAGGCCTATGTTCAGCAGTGGACATCTTCCGGCTGATATGATGATGATGAATCTGTGCCCTTTCCTGTGCAATAAATAAATAATAAAAATAATTATAAAATGTAAGGAAACGTACATATCAGGCGAATGCGCCAGTGTGAAAGGTTCACGATGTACATCCGTTCGCGCATCTCTCGCGCACCACATATGCTTGCTTGCATACAGAGGCGCACTTAACAGCTCGCGTGGATTATTAAAAGTATTGGAGCAGACGTTATTTGATAGTAATATAGTGCTGCGAGATTGTTAGTATTTTACAAAATAACCCTAGTATGTTATAAGGCCTTATGTTATTTTTAATTACATATTTGTTCGCACTGAAGTGCCTATTTGATTTTCGTATTCTTTCAATATAAATTTCAGGCTGAATTTCACAGACTCTGGAGAGGACATATAGGAACAGCACCAAAATCAGTTTTTCAAAAACGTATTAGGAGTACAAATTCAAGAATAAAAAATAAAGAGTCTACATCATCTAAAGGTATGGAATTTATTTTAAAATCAAACTAGTTTATTAGCTCATGTGAACCATAGTTAATGACTTAGAGAGGCATATAGAAATCAAAAGTCGCAACTGAATAAAAAGGTATACTATGACATAATAAAACTGTAATTTATTAATATAAAAACGAACACTAAATAAATTATCCTTCGATCCGGCTGAATTCGAACCAACGTCTTCCAGCAAACCAAACCAGAAAAATTCGTAGGGTCCGCACCTTAAGAATTTTTGTATGGGCTTGTTGCAGATCTTTAGTTTTTGGATTTTAACGACCTTTTTGCCATAGCGCAATGTTGGCCTTTTCGAATATTATTACAGTCGTATCGCGGGTTTATTGTTACCATCTATGGATCATCATTAGGGATCAAAATAAACGTCTGAATAAGTAGAATTACGAGTGCGACATTTCTTTGTATGATATTGCATGTCTGTACTTGTGTAGTGTGTATATGTGCTGTTTTCAGGTGCACGGCGTGAACATCCAGAATGGTTATACCACTTTAAAACGCAGTTGAGATCGTGGGAGTCGCTCCATTTAACTTGGCTGACCAATTTCCTCGGCCCCATCCACATAGTTTTCTACGATCAATTGGTCAAAGATACCAGGAACATACTCATGGGAATACTTGACTTTTTGAACAACACAGTGACTGAGGTATGATGTTAATTCAACAATTTAGTATATGTATAATTAACTATAATATAACATAAAAAAACTAGTGGAGCAATTTCACAAAAAAAATTGAATATCATTGTAGTAATACTGATGTCTTATGATATTTGTGACGATGTACATTCAATTAAAACTTGAAAATTACAATGATTAAAGCGTCATCTTTAGTCAGCATCAAAAAATGAGATAAACCAAACGGTTCCTAAAGTCTGACCTCTTAAATCAGCAAAAAAATCCAACATAAATAAATATCTCAGGAGTTACATGAGATTATAAATTTTGAAAATCAAACAACAGTGAGAAATACTTTTAAACTTCAAACTGTGTTGGAAGTTGTGTTGTGTGTGTGTGTGTGTGTTGTTCTCGAAAGTGACTGAATCTGCATTGGCTCCCTGTTTAACTACGTCCAATTATAACAAATTATTTTAAACTTAAGTCCATTCGCACAAAGTTTTAATATTGAATTTTTTTCTTCTTCCAGGATGATCTATACTGTGCATTAATGCATAAAGAAGGCATTTACCGTCGCCGCAACAAGCTCCAGAACTTCGATCCCTATTCACCTCAAATGTATGAACAGCTGAAAGTTGTCAAAACAAAAGTGTACAATTTAGTCAATGATTACAAGAAGAAGCATAATTCTACCAAAAAACAAAGGGTAACTAGTAATTAAAAACTAATATTTAACAGTTGATATAACCTCAATTGGAAGTCCCGTTTTGTTCTGGACCCCTTATAAGAGCATATACGCACAGGACTCAAAATATTTGAACGTAGCGCTTTCAACTTCCAACCTGATAGAATTTTTATATATTTTAATCATCGAGTATATAGCCAGAAATAGAGACGAAATGTCAATTAATTTGTTTGAAAACTATTCTGCCATATCATTACTGTGACAACTGCGCTCCGATTGGCCAGCCCGAGTTCGAAACAATTGACGGGTGTCGTCAACTGTTTCACTTCAAATCGACCATTTAACTTGAGCTTTGCTATAATGGACGAAAATTGCAAAATTACATATTTAATATTTAATTACCGACGAAATGTGATTCCGTTTGTGACACCACCGAATAGAACAGCACGGCATTGTTAGAGATATTATCTTTATTACAATCAATACAGAATATTTTTTGGAATATACGGAGAACACACAGGTTGTTGATATTTACAACACGGGAGTTGATATTTATAAGAGCTGTATCGCTAATGTGTTACCAGGAATATATGGCCCTTATTTCGTCTTTATTTCTTGTTATATATTCGATGATTTTAATTATCTGAATGTATGCCATACATTATGTGTTATCTTATAACTGGCAAATATTTTAAAACTTTGTGCAATCTACTGCCTTAACAAGTTATTGCTTTAGCGCATTTGCGCATTGCATCCGATTCGTATTCGTTCCGAAACCGAGTCTATACAAATGTAGAAACCTCGGACCCACATCGGATGTCGCTTGTGCACTACGTCAGGGGGTCTACTCTCGATCTCCGTCTGACATCCGTCCGAAACAATTACTGCCAAATAAGCAATACTTGACCAAATGAAAAGACGCGTGATGCGAATGAAGCTCCATACTGGATACTTGTCTTTTAATTTTGTCGAATATTACTTATTTGACAGTAATTGTTTCGGACGGAGATCGAGAGTAGACCCCCTGATACGAATCGGACGTAGTGGCGAAAACGCACTTAGGACGCGTTAAAATTAGACACGTATAGTGCCGCTGCAGCTAATACTAATTTTCATTCAATATTTAGAAGCGCAGTTGCAGCCCCTTTTAGATTTTTATATTTTATAAACTGGATCGCGCACTTCGATATACCAATATTACAAATTTACACCTTATTGGGTTATGTTAAGGTTTATTTTAAGTAACAGTAAAAAACCGAGTCACGTGAGATAGCTCGAAGTAGTGGTCTATCCTTGTCTAACAAGTTGCCAACGCTAAATACGTCTTAGGTAGAAGACTAGACATAGTCTATTAACTTTTTTTAATTTTGGTTAAATAAAATTAGCTTAAAGGTAATATGCTTTTACTGTAATAATACAAAAAAATATATCAACAATGAAACTTTCTATTACGAAGAAGCATATCAAATAAATACACTAATTCTGTGTTATGGAATAATATTAGAAGTTTTGTTCACCCATGAGCGGTCACATTTTCTGTAAAAATTTAATAAATTTTAACAAATACGTATTAAGTAAGGGTTCTCAAGACATGTACTGAAATAAAATAATAACAATAAATAGTATAAATAAATATTTAATTAGCATTCTCAATAACCAACATTGAAGACACAACTTTGATATTTCTTTTATTTCTAGTAAGTATTCTTAATAATAATAGGAATTATTAGTCTTATATACTATAACCTAACCTCCGGTTAAAAAAACCGACCTCAAAAGTTATTCATCCCCTAGTTTGCCACCCTTAGAGGTGGAATATTTTCTTGAAATTTATATGGGACCACATCGGCGGTACCTCCTTTCCAATAAAATAGAATCATCAAAATTGGTTCAAAAATGGCGGAGTTATCGCGTAACATACATACAAAAGAAAAAAAAACATACAGACGAATTGAGAACCTCCTCCTTTTTTTGAAGACGGTTAAAAAGTAAAAACAATATGGCTGGCTGAAACATGAATGAACACCCTGTTAGAAAGAGACGCATTACTTCGTTGAAGGCTCTCACTCGGCTCGTTTTATTAACATAGTGCGCGGTCCTGTTTAATATACAAGTCCGTGTACTTCCTGGACTCTTTTATTTTTTAATTTTAGTGAAGCGACGTGCTGTTTAGCTCCGACATTTATCGAGTGAACTGATTATGTAACGAAAATTGGTACTTGTCTAACAAATTCTTATTGTTTAATATAATGAATCGTCAGATTCTTCTCCATATGGACGGGAATCATCACTGGAATCCTCATAAACATTAGTTATTAATTCTTGAACACACAAATTTTCAAACGCAATACCATGATCCCAATCAAACAATATCTTTTGGAGCTGTCTAAAGTTAAATAAATGGTTGGATAGAGTATGCAAGAGTCAAAGAGTTTGTAGGCGCCCTTAGAGATCTTGTTGACTGCCTTACTAGGTACTCCGTAAAATATCACTGCTCTCTGTCAAAAGGGTGATAATTTTTACCCTTAAATCAATAGTTTTGGTCAAATGTTTTTAATTGCATCTGGGCTTATACAATGTGTGGTACATAGTATAGGTGAAAGTCCACTTGTTACCTTAACTTACCTAATTAATAGTCTCGAATGGCCTAGACATATCTTGGTTTAAAATGTTAGGTTAACATTTAATTTATTAATTTTTGATAAAATTTTACTTCATGACGGGTATTTTTCTAATTATATTTTTATAGGACTTAAGGGTGTAGAACATTTTTTAAGTAAGTTTTTTTATTTAAACTAACGATCTCTATTAGATAAGTGGTTTTTTTTTTAACCTTTTTAGATTATTTATATTTGACTACGTGTTGTGCTACTATCATAGTATATTTAGAGTACTTGAATGTATACAAAAAATTAACCGCTTTGATGAGCAAACAAACTTAAAACAATTTGACAATCCTGCTGGCAAAGTTGATGGGAACAAATTTGTTCGCCAGGAAAGATTTATCAATCGACTTATTGACAATATATTATGACTATAGTTCCTTGCTACAACGAGTTCTCCCACTTTTATGGTACCTAACAATTTCATATTTGTAAGTAACTTGTAACATTTCGTATTTATAAGTAACTTGAATACTAGTATAGTGTCCAACTATAGTTTGTCTTTTTTGAAGACGGAGTAATATGACATTTGTAGGGTTGCCAGTTTCATAAAATTTTAAATAGTTATGTAGTTGTTATCGATAGATTGTGAAAGAAGATAAAATTTTGAAAAAAATACTGAATTGTGAGAGTTACGACGTTCTAATATTCACTAATTGCATTATATCTTGCATATAGTCTTATTTTGAAAATTGGTGTTTGAGTGTCGAGATAAATTTTTATTCAAATACATTTTAACAAGAATAGCCGGGTTGGATTATCTATATTGAATTAAAATGACAAAATTTAAAATATGTCTCCAATTAGTTTTTTCATTAACATTGTTCTAAATACAGTGTATATAAATGTATGAACTTACAAAAATTGATGATTCAAATGAAACAAGTTCGGCTATTTATTCTATAAGCATGACCAATATTCAGTCATTAGTCGATAGAATATCTATCGACTGTAATCACTAGCTGCTCGCAAGCGGGCCCCACTTTTGCGCAATTAACTGTCATTTTACACTGTCTTTAAAAAAGACAGGCTATAGGGCATTGATGTAAGGAAAATAATGGATCTAAATTAAATAATCCTGGAACCAAAACAGCTGCTTCGCAAACTAAACTAAATTATATTTTTTATCTTATCATACTAGTATACAAGTTATTTGTACTTGTCAATGGAAATACTAAATTTGCTATGCAGGTTGTAGTCGTTAAGTGTCACCAGGCGATTTTTCCGTAAATATAACAGATATCAAAAACCTTCAAATTGATATCGAAAGAACGTTATCTAAAGAGTAAACCGCCACCAATAGCTTTTTAAAAATAAATAACTAGAAATATCCAAGATTTTAATGTTGAAAGTTTCTATACATTTCATATGACATTTGTACAGAGGCTCTAGTTTCGAACAACTATTTTTAATACAAAATTTTGTATTGCTTCAAAATAAACATCACGTTGTGGTTATTCGATTAAAAGTTGGTTTTACTTGTTTATAACAGTTTCCTTATTTGTAAACTTATTGTTACCTCTTATAGCTCAACTAAAGCCCCTCTACGAATGTCATATGAATTGTACGGGGGCGTTTAGCGTTAAAATTTTGGATATTTCTAGTTTGTTTTTTATTATTTACTTACTTTAGATATCAGTTTGAAGGTTTTCGATATCTGTTATACTTGCGGAATAACCGCCTCTACATACTTAATGGTTACAACCTGTATACGAACATTTATTTTTTAATTCAGTGTTTGAATTAATATTTATTTGTTAAAAAAATCATTGGTCATTCAGACCTGGGTGTTATATACTCTTTTTACAAATTAATATGCTCAAATAATTTATTGTTGTTAAACATTATTATTTATTTATTGTATAGATGAATATGTAGTTAGATACATTTACATTACAGGGCTTTATTATACATAATGCCTACCTAATGTAGACGCATAACGCCAAAGTTATAATTATGTTCCATGGCAGCACGGGTTCCACGGGTTTTTTTTTCTCATACAGTCTGTTAAATAGTAAATGTAAATAATGTAGTACTGAGCATGTGTATAGTTTTCTTTTATGTTTAAGTTTAGATATAATGAATAAATGTTTCCTAGTCAAGAATAGTCTTAAGCAAAACACAGTGAAAGTAATTATAAAAACGTTGAATATACTGTAAAATTAATATTATGTCCAAAGAAGAGGGTGAATAAATACTCAAGGATTTGACAGATATATTTTGATCTCGCTATTTTGTCTCACTATTTAAAAAAAGGACAGCAGAAGTCACCGTAGCTTGCTAGCTACGGTAGGATTATGGTGACTGACATCAATTAAGGGAAGCGTATACCCAGCAGTAGGTGAAGTCGTGATTTCATTCTTTTCTTAACCTTGAAGCATGATTTTTTCTATTCACCCCGTTTTTTAATCATACCTTTGTATTTTTTGTTGAACAAGATCAACTATTATTTTACCTAGTATTGTTTTGCGATTTTCAATGTTGTTAAATAAAACTATAAAAATAATTTATCATGTCTATAATTTTCTTTTACATTGCTGTTGTTTTAGTTGCAGATTCTAAATTATACAAATTATTTTAATTACGAGTTTTTTAGTAAAACGGCCCATTCACTAACTGCATGGCAATTCGCTCACACATTATCCTGCTTATGGCCCACGTATGATATCGCAGCATCCATTGCAAGATTGTAGGCTTGCGTGCTGCAACTACATTAAAATCCTGCATTGGACTTTTTTTTACAACAACTTTTACTTGAAGGAACGAACACGTCGTGCGCGTGATGATGGTAAGCTACACGCCTGTACATAACTGTTACAGTGCCACTCAGAGCATTAAATTGCAAAGATCTGAGAGGTACTACCACTGCGCCCGTCACCCTGAGGCATAAGTTAACAAGTACCATGTGCCTGTAATTTCACCAACACCCTTATCCTTCAAAACTGGAACACAGTAATGCTGACGTTACTGCTTGGCGATAAATAGATAAGGTTATAAAGGTAAATAGGCAGTACTACCCTGGATGAACTCTATCATAAGGAGCTCTACTGCTATTAAAAACTGCAATGCAGGATGCCCCTTTTATGAGCAGACGTGGACAGTAGGTTAAAACCCATTGAACCCGCCCGAGTTTTGACCCATTTCTACCGAAAACCATGAGCGAAAGCAGCGTATATAGAATTCGGCATGATTCCATGGTTATTACAAAATTCAATGCAAAAAATCTTATTTAGACGAAAAAGAGGCAAGTAGTTCACGAATTCGTGTTCGGTTCATAAGCGCAGACGCACCTTAATATTATGTCAAATTTTAAATAGATCGAGCATGTGGAAGTAAAATAATTATATGTATAATAGGCATCTTATATATGAAATCCCTACGCTAACTGGCAAAAAACTTATTATAAATAAAGACTCCCGCCGCTTAAAAGACTATTTAAAAATCTAATGTTTATTTGTCATTCTTTAGGTAATAAAAACACAATAGCAAATATTTAATACGGATCCCAGACATTACTGTGGAGGATCCACAGACTTTTAAATTATAAGTCTGTGGGAGGATCCCGATAATTAAATGAAGACCTGGCTGAAAGGACTTGTATCCAAGCCAAAAAAAGCTGAACAGATTTCATCGAACATTTATCTCCCTCTTAAGGGTCGTATTCTAGAACTCTACTCAAGTCAGGATTGCAATTGAAACACAAGCACTGGAAATACGACCCTAATGGCAGGGACTTGAGTATGATTTCGAGCGCTTTGAATCATACTCAAGTCAGGACTTGAGTATTGCAGTGAGCACTGAAAATCATACTCAAGTCCTTGCCATTAGGGTCTTATTTCCAGTACTTGAAATCATACTCAAGTCTGCTCAAATCCTGACTTGAGCATTGAGTAGAGTTCTAGAATACGAACCGAGGGAGATAAATGTTCGATAAATAAAGACTGCCGCCGTTTAAAAGACTATTTAAAAATCTAATTTTTAAATAGTCAATAAGTTTTTTTTTTTTGCCATTCTATAGGTAATAAAAACACAATAGCAAATATTTAATGAGAATCCTAGACATGTCTGTGGAGGATCCGGATAATTAAATGAAGACCTGGCTGAAAGGACATCCAAGCCCAAAAAAAAAGATCTGTAAAACAGCTGAACAGAGTTCATCGAACATCTATCTCCCTCATAGGGTCGTAAACTCTACTCAATGCTCAAGTCAGGGTTTGAGTATGGTTTAAAGCACTCGAAATCATACTCGAGTCCCTGCCATCAGGGTCGTATTTCCAGTGCTTCTGTTTCCAATGCAAACCTGACTTGAGCATGACATGTATGGATATATGTATGGATGTATGGATTGAGTAGAGTTCTAGAATACGACCTTTAAGGTCGTAGAGTTCTAGAATGCGACCTTAAAGGATGCTCAAGTCAGGATTTGAGTATGGTTTAAAGCACTCGAAATCATACTCAAGTCCCTGCCATTAGGGTCGTATTTCCAGTGCTTGAAATCATACTCAGATCCTGAGAATATATATATATATTGATATAAGTTTGAGGTTTTTATAATATAAACTTGTATCATTCAAGATTCGTTTTAGAGCATTTTTTTACATTTATATTACAGACTGCCTCAGTCAGGCCTCAGGCCTCAGGCCGAACGATTACCATGGCGGACTGCCACGTGGAGGTTCCAGGTTCGATTCCCGAGCCGAGAGAAACATTTGTATGGCCTACATTTATTTCTCTACTGAGTTTGGGTGTCATTTGTGGTTGTCTATGTGTGTGTCCATGGCACCCGCAACACAGGGTTTCCCTAGTGCAAAGCTACATTAAAAGAAACACGATCCCTCACCGCATACATTCGCCTGTAATGTAACATTCAAGATTCGTTTAGGTTGTGATTCTACCAGAGATGTGCGAGATAGCAAGGCGCGCGTGCGAGTGCCTCCGAGTGCGTGCATTTTGAGTGCCAGCGAGTGCCATTGCGTGCATTTTGTGTGCCTGCGAGTGCTTTTGAGTGCCTGCGAAGGCATGCGAATGCGAGCGAAGCCATTGAGTGCTTCCGAGCGCCTGCGAATGCCTTTTGACTACCTGCAAGTGCCTTTCAATGCCGCGGGCACTCGCAAGCATGTAACTTAACTAAAGACGAACATATTTCCACTATATCTCGTGGAGCCGCAGCCTTACAATCTGAACAGATTGTTACATTACGGGTGAATGCTCGCGGTGAAGGGGGCTACCGAATGTTACAACGAATTCTCGGTTCTCTTCCCCTACCGCTTTAATGCTCGTTTTTGAACTGTTACAGTACAAGCGAATGCTTGCGGTAACGGCGAAGGTGCTTCTTTAGATAATGGAAGATATAGTTATGAACAATCCCGATTATTATTGTTAGCCTTCAAATAATAAAAAAAAATCCATAGAAAGTCAAAGTCAAAAGTCAAAGTCAAAGATTATTTATTCCATAGGTAAAATAAATTTACACTTGAAAACGTACATTTAAGCTACTGCTCGTTCACTACGCTGACCTCCCTGATAAGAACGAGCAAGAAACTCTAGGGATTGCTCTTTTCAAATAAACTTAAATGCTATGGAATAGGTACACTTTGAATCAAATTTGTGTGGATTCTGGATCCATGTCGTCTTTCCATACATCTTTATCTAACACGTAGTCTTCAATTTTGTAATATGATTTTTCGATCAAAATATTTTTAATGTAGTTCTTAAACTTAGGAAATGATAATCTTAATATATGCTCCGGAATCTTATTGTAAAAACGTATACAGTTCCCCATTAAAGAGTTGTTTACCTTGCTTAAACGAAATCGTGGTACCATGAGTTTGGACTTAGCTCTAAGGTTAATATTATGGATATCTTCTTTCTTATTGAAATTATGTATATTTTTACGGGCATATAAAATATTTGAGTAAATGTACTGTGATGCCACAGTCATGATACCAGTCTCCTTAAACTTTTCTCTAAGAGATACCCTCTCGGGTAGACTGTACACAGAACGAATCGCTCGTTTTTGCAATAAAATATGGTTTGAATATCTGCCGCTTTACCCCACATGAGAATCCCGTAGGACATTATACTATGGAAGTAACTAAAGTAAACTAGTCTAGCAGTACTAACATCGGTAAGCTCACGTATTCTGCGGACTGCGTATGCAGCGGAGCTTAATCTGCTGGCCAGAGACGATATATGTGGAAACCACTGAAGTTTACTATCTAAGGTCACTCCCAAGAAGACTGCTTTATTAACAAGGTCTAACTTTTCTCCGTTTATTTCTATGCTTGGACTAGTCGATTTTACGTTAGGTAATTCAAATTTAACACATTTTGTCTTCTTGGCATTAAGCAATAAATTGTTAGCATTAAACCAATAAACTACCTTAGAGAGGGTATCATTAATAGCAGCGTTTTACCTAACATTAAAACGCTTATTAAGCGATAA
>NW_020653415.1:1785774-1817882 GCF_003589595.1 Hyposmocoma kahamanoa
TTATTTGAAGCCTAAATATTTGAGATCTGTCTGTTATCGCCTGGTGTACAGTAACGCCAATGTGATATTTAATTGTATGTGTAATGTAACTATTAGTATGCGTTTGTATAGGTACATATATGCTGACTAACGTGAGTAAAAAATGGTACACAAAAATATGTTATCATAGATGGTAAGGAGATTAATAAATAAAAACCTTTAAGTAAGTTCTAGTTAAATCTATTTTGTAACTTTGCAATTCAAAAAGAACCAAACTTATAACATGGCCTTCACAAAATCATAAATCACTGAAATCGATGTAACACAATATAAATACATTGTGAAATATAACTAAGTAGGTATAAATCCTTAGGTAGAAGTAAACATAAACGATGATTAAAATCAAAATAAATATCCATAATCAATTAATATAAGTAGATGTTGTATTTTATGCAAAAACATTGTGTGTATCTAATTAGCAATTATTTTTATACATTGTAAATGGGTAATAGGTATTGTAGCAATAGTAAGTAAAGACTTTACTACCATATTGTGACATTTCAATTAGTGACCGGTACAAATAGATGCGACATGGTGTTAGAAGATGGTAGAGTAGCACGAATTTCACGACAATAGTATTTAAGGAACGTGTTTTCTGATCGCCAATTGCCGCGCGCAAGAATATCGTCCAGCGGACAGTTTTGCACCCAGTCCTTAGATGCCACAGCCGGTCGGAGGCTACCTGGACTAGCTTTAATACCAGCCTGGTGTAAAGTTTTCTTGACCCAATTAGCGATATTTGTGCGCGAAGCTGCCTTAGGCTGGCCGCAAATTGTTAAAAATAAGTTATCTAGTTTACAAATAGATCGTCTCGGTTGAGATAATTCAATGACTTTTCTAATCCAAAACAGAGGGTCTAGCGCTAAAGAATCTTTATTTTTAACAATACGCCAACCTGATTGTCTATTGTTTGCTGTATCGGTTTTAGAACCAAATTTTGGCCAAAAAACTACAGATTCGTCTGAAAATATACAATCTTCGTTGCCAACATTTAGCAAAGTCAGATCATGTACTCGGCGTCCAGAACATAACAACAACAATACTGCAGCGCGTGTAGAACACTCGAATAAACTACGCGTATCCGGTATATTATTTTGTAACCAATGAGTAAGTACATCAGTATCCCATATTGGTGTTTTTATTTTAAAACAAATAGAATTTCGATTATTACTTATGGGCTTTAAGGCCTGTCTAACTAATAAATGTGAACTTAAACGTGATTCAGCGTCTGGGTCACAAAACATAGAAATAGCAGATTTGTAAACTAATATGGTATTGTAGGCCAAACCTTGTGTCTGATGTAGATCTATAAGAAACCTAGCTAAATCGGCTCCATTAGGATTTGAGGCACTTACAAAATTACTGGTGGCCCATACGCACCATTTTTGCCAGGCTGGTTTGTACGTTCTCATTGAAGTTTCACGCCAACTTTTTTGCAAAAATTCCTTCTGTTCCTGAGACCAACCTACAAGACTTTTGGTCCACCCCCACATCTCCACACTTCCAGGGTCATTTCCGAAACTAGCGGAGGAGGTCGACTCGTTGTTGCGTCGACTAGGACTTGTTCCAAGTTCCAAATTGTGAATGGAGGACTCAGCGCACGGTTCTTTAAGTCTGGCCTCCAAAACACTTTCGTCCACCTGGGGACTACTATCAAGTATATTCCAGTTGCCGAGTTGAGGTGCTGAAGGACGCGTGGAATCAGAAAAGGCGGCGGGAACACCCACGCCAGAGGATAGTGCCACTCCTGGCTGAACGCATCGTGGAAGTGAGCTTTTTGATCCCTCACATCAAGTGCGCTGTACACTGGGACTACATGGGCTATTGATGACGCGAACAGGTCTATTACTGGACGACCCCACTTGGAGAAAATTGTGGACGTTATCTGAGGAAGTAGATGCCATTCGGGAGGATAGGTCAAGCGGGATAACTGATCGGCTTCTCCGTTGTATCGGCCAATAATGTACTGAGCCACCATATGGATGTTGTAAAGGTCTAAGATATTGAAAATTTTGTAAGTCATTTCCATTAAGGGGTGTGACTTGGTACCACCCTCGTTTCTCAAATACGAAACCACCGTTCGATTGTCGCTCTGAATTAATAGGGATGAGCCTACCAGGTGCCGACAATGGTCTTTCAATGTGTACCAAATGGCCCTCATTTCCCTTTGGTTGGAATGTGAATTCGCCTCGTTTACGGACCATAGGCCCGACAGTCTCAGATTGTTTAACTGAGCTCCCCACCCTACTGCAGATGCATCTGTTACTAGGTATTCTGTTACGGGAGGGTAGTGAATGGGCGAGAACTGGGCTAAATTTACTTGCCACCATTGCAACTCTTTCAAAGTAGCGTCCGGAATCCGATACCGGCGCTGAGCGTTCTGTAGAAGTAATTCCTGGCAATGTTTTAGAAGCGCTCGGTGGTTCAAGCGGCCCCTGGGTACGGGAAAACTCGCAAAGTTCAGTGACCCTACAATGCTTTGAATTTCTTTTAAGTTTGCCGTTTTTGTTCCCAGTAGAGAGGAGATTTTTGTTCGTAGTGTCTTGCGTTTTTGTACTGGCAAACTTTTTTGGTTGGAGTGGGGATTCCAAACTATGCCTAAGTACTGTATGGACATCTGTGGTATTAGCGCTGACTTTTCGTAGTTGACATTCCAACCGAGCTGGTCTAAAATACGGATGGTCTCCTGAGCTTGAAATTGTAGGCGGTGGGGGTCTTGACATGCAAGTAAATAATCGTCGAGGTATACAATTATACGAAAACCTTTCTGTCGTAGAACCTGTGCTACCCAATTTGTCAAGGTCGCAAAAATTTTTGGAGCACATGCTAGGCCAAAAGGTAGGCACGTCATTTGCCAAAGTTGATGTTTGTAAATTATTCTTAAGAAGCGACGATGCGTTTTCGAAACCGGTAGATGGAAATAAGCATTGGACAAATCTATTTTTACCAACCAATCTCGTGGTTGCAAGAAGGTTACGACTCTGTGCACATTTATGAGCTTGAATTTGTCCACAAATACATAATTGTTTAATCTTTTTAAATTGAATATTGGACGCATTGAGCCGTCGCTTTTCGGTGTTAGAAACATTTTTGAAACGAAACTGGGACTGGGAACTGCAGGTTCTAAAACTTCCATTTTCACTAATTGGTTTATAATTTTGTCCATGTCTTGCGACACTGGTGTTTGCGATAGATGATTGAATAGGTCTGGTACCGCTAATGGGGGCTTGGCTATAAATGGTATGCGAAAGTTCTGTACAATTTTCATTACCGTTGAAGGTGCTTGCAATGCCTGCCAATGATCTAAAAAATCTGGCAACCGGCCCGCTCGAAATTGGACATAGTCAATATTTTCTTTTTGACTGTCTACGAACATTTGACTGAGCAAATACCTTTCCTTGACCTCTGCCTGCGCTCGAATACATATCATGGCTTTGAAACGTTTGTGCGGGCCTCTGACGAGGTCTCACTTGCTGATTAAATGGTCTAAAAATGGGACGAGGGTAGTCGCGCCCTTGATTAAAAGAATTCCAAGCGCCTTGTAAGGGCGGCCTGTTGAACAAATCCATGGCAGGATAGGTAGTATAATTCAAATTACTGGGCATTTTAGTTGAATAATTCAAAGCATGACTAGGCATGGCCTGAGCCTGCTGTTGGGGCTGAGCTTGCGCAGCAGCTTTATTTTGTGAAGGCGCTCGGAGCGGCCAAAATGTTTTCGATACACCACCAGCCGTTTCAATAGCCGTAGAAAATGATTGTTTATGAAATAAATTCTCGCTAGTTGGCGGGATTTTACGCAAACTCGCCTTTAAAAAGTTATCTTTTACAGAGCGCAAAATGTTATCACGTCTTTGTTGTACTAATTCGGCCCTATGACCACATGCTAACTGCAAAACATCACTACTGATTTTTTGAAAATGACCTTTCACAAATAATTCATTAATTTTTTCGTGCAAAGACTTGGCAGAAACATTACCCGCAGAAGTGGCCCAATCCATTAAACTTCTAAAAGATTCTTGTGCGGTTTCGTTCTGCTTTATGAGGGCTTGCGTAATAGCAGCGAAGCCACACTCGATAAGCGCGAGAGAATTGTTTTTATCGTAAGGTCTAATTTCATCGTTGGTTTCTAAATAAGTAAAACCCAGAGAGGAGCAGTATTGTTTCTGTACTTCAGCATACCGTACATTATTCCAATCTTCAGTATTAAAATGTTGTATGGAATTTAACAAATCTATATGAATCCGTGAAGATTTTTGAATAGAAGGTTCTTTCAAAAAAGTGTTTAAGGAAAATTTTAAAGTACCCGGCAAATCGGAGATTTGCGCCGGTTCTTGTACACAATTTTCACTGTTGTATAGTTCACCACTGACATCTGCACTGATATCGGGTGCAAAGTCTACATTTTCATTTGGATCGGGCACATAAACGCTTGAATGACATGTAGGTTGGAATGCACCACTACTAGTAGCAATATAATTTTGTATACCACTTACTTGTTCCGCCAAATAGCGTAAAGTATCCTCCATTTGGTAACGACGGCGTTTATTACTACGTTCCTTTGAGTGCGAACGATTTCTTTTCCGTTGCTTATTTATCTCCGGCGGAGGCAGACGGGGTGGCACTTCGGCGTTGGTCTCTACTGTTCTAGATCGCTGAGAATCCGAGCTCGACGAGGAAGAATCGGACGAATCCGATAAATTGACTTCCCTCGTACCATTCATAATTTAACAAATTAACGAACGATAAAAACCGTTAAGAATTTTAATATAATTATGGACACAACTGACTACTATGGAAAACAAATCGCCAATGAGCCAGGGCGCGAAAACACAATCCCGTTGTGAGTGTGCGCCACCTGGTGTACAGTAGCAGAAGCTAGATGGTGGGGGATGTAGAAGGGAAATTCGAGCTAAAACTGACACACTACCGGAAATCAAGTTCGCTACTCTAAAATATTTAGGCTTCAAATAACGGTTCAAAAGCTTAATACGGTCATAGTTAATGTCATGTCTGTCTGTTTTAAAAATCAAGGATGTGTCATCAGCAAACAACACTATTTCGCAATGGTCCTTAACAAAGAATGGCAGATCATTAATATAAATCAGAAATAAGAAAGGTCCAAGTATTGAGTCCTGCGGAACACCCATTTTTACTGGAGAACCCAAAAATGTTAGACAGCTGATTCATATTGTGTGGACACAATTTTTTTAACAAACTACGCACTTAAATAATAATAAGGTTCACGCAAAAATACAGGGATCTACGGTACTTAAAAGGATTCTTTTTATCACTGCGTATAGAAAAAAGGTATAATAAGCAATATACTACACGTACATTCTACTAAATTGCATCAATGTTCTCAATTGAGCTTACAAATATACTTTGCTTTACTAAATATAAATAATAAACCACGATTAAAAATATTTATCCACGTTTTTGGATAAATATCGAGTAAATATATGTGTGTATATATTATATATTATGTATTTATGTGTATATAGGTTGCTTATATAAGTATATAGTTAGTCATATAATATTATGTGCTATATTTATATTGTGTTTAAACTATATATCATAATTATTTATAAACTTCTTCCTATCTGTTTTAATTATCATGTTATCGTTACTGCGCGTGCAAAACCAAATATAGGACTCAAATTGAAAGTGTAGAACACAGACATAATATCTGTGGTGTAGAACATCCTTATAGGGATTGGCATGCTGATTCTTTCTGAAAAAAATGGCGGACTTTTCAAGTTACAAGTACAGTTTTTACAAAGATTATTTTCATTTTAAGCATATTATGCAGAAAATACGAAGAAAGAAATAGTGATGAAAGTTAGAACCATATCCCTTATTTTAAATCAAATTACAAAAGTCTTTATCCTGAAAATTCGACTAATTACGAACTCAAAGTTTTTGTTCAAAGTGGCAATAATGTGATTTGTTAAGTGAAAATGAAAACATAAATATTGACTCCCGCCGCTTAAAAGACTATTTAGAAAATCCAAAGAAGAAAACTAAGAAGAGAAAGTGAAAACACAATGTATTAGAATCACAGTGGAAAATATTTATTGAGGATCCCGATAATAAAACGAACGAACGAAGCTGCCAGTTGCTAAAAAGTAAAAATTAAAGAAAAGTTACATTTTGGAAGATCAGACTTCACACTGTGAACAAAGCCTATCAAAAATGGTGATACCACGTGACCTATGTGGGGGGCTATTCTCGATCTCCGTCCGAAACAATTACTGTCAAATAAGTAATATTCGACAAAATTAAAAGACAAGTATCCCGTATGAAGCTTCATTCGCATTATGCGTCTTTTCATTTGGTGAAGTATTGCTTATTTGGTAGTAATTGTTTCGGACGGAGATCGAGAGTAGACCCCCTGTGCCGGACATTCCCGTGTTAGGCATGCTTGTGTCGTACGTACAGTCAAGAGCACATCAAGCTTAACACTTTGTACTTTGGACCGTTCTTATTGTAAGCGGCATAGAGTTGGATTTAAGTCTTAAGTGTCAACCGTGACGTGCTCTTGACCCTGTACGTTACGTTGTTATACACGCCAGCACATCAAACTACACTTTGACGTATCTTGTTCCGTTGCACTGGAGGCGATTTTCGAACAAAAATGTGTAGTCTGATGTGCCGTTGTCCGTACATTGACAGCCCCCGATTTTTTCGACATGATATTTAATCTATCTTGCCACCACACCATATTTCACAGTTATTCAATGCACAAATTAGAAAGATATATTCAATGTGCTCGATGGTTAGTACAGAGACGTATTATGTCTATTGGTTAGTATTTGTTAGGGCGTCATGTGATACTATAGAATAATCTACCAACTTAAATTGTATTGTATGCTTCAACTGTTACATGCAAATAAATTATTTGACTTTGATTTTGTTTTTAAAAAGGTCCTTTTCTAGCAGTGTTGCCAGATTAGGCGACTTTTCGCCATTCAGGTTACTTCGAGTGGTCGCGCATCGACTAAAAAAGTGATCGGCGCGCGACTCAGCGATATTTAGACTATATTTGAAATAGAAAAAGGCGATTTTAGGCTACTTAATAAAATATCACAAATTTGATTGGGGATTTTGTGGGAATTTAGTTGTAAAATAAATCATTTGCGGGTTTGAGTATTTCTATGTGGAATTGAGGAAATAAAAGAGTTCATATTCCCCAATGTCCGGCAGCAAGCAGAATTGTAAAGTTTTCCTTGATTTTTAGGGATTTTATGGCTTGGGCGAATGTCGGCTACTTAACACACATAAATTGGCGAATTAACTTCGCAAAAGTCTGGCAACACAGTTCTCTTTTTAAGATCTGTGATTCGCTCTGGACCTTTTGGAGGGAAAAGTGTCGTTTTTAGTTTGACTTTCAATTATTTTGTGAAATCTAGTTTAAAGTGGAATAGGATAGTGCTATTGTGCCTTAATCGAAGATTAAAACGCGAAATTATTCGAATCTCGAACTAAAATACCCGCATCGGCCCGTTTTAAGGTATCAATCCAAGCACGCCGCTTTAAATTGCCTATCCTCTTTGTGGCGGCCATATTTACAGAAACTAATTAAACTTCATGTTTAGGCTGATGGCTTTGCCAAAGCCTTAATAAATTTAAAAAAAAAAAGATCTGTCAAGTCAACCCGCAGCTGTGCTGTGTGCTGTTTTTTTATGCTTTCTCATAGTAAGTATTGTCGGTAATGTACTAACAATTTCAACGCAGTGCTGTTATAAGATAACAAACTACGTGAATTCTAAACAGAGTTATTTTCTGTCATTGAAGCCGGTGGAATGGCGAACGCGAAGGATCGCGACGAACCTGTAATTCAGGCACACCAAAGTTTCATGAAAAAGGACTACAATGCTGCTTTACTACATCTCAGCGACTTAGAGAACGCTGTTGGATCACCTAATAAAAGAATACAGCACAATAAAGCGGTGGTAGATTTCATGTCCAGCGATATGAAAAACTTGGAAAAATTCAAGAAAACTATTGTTCAGCTCATTGGTGTTACGTTCCCGGACGTTGAAATCAGTGATATTAGTTCTCCATGCTTGCTTTACAACTACGCGGTAATGTTATACCACTCTAGACATTACTACCAATGTGTTGTTATCCTAGAAAAGTTACTAGGAGCTAAGAGCAATATAAGAGATGTGAAATTGCTACAGCAAATTACTCTTCTACTTATGGAAGCTACATTATGTAGGCGCACATATGACAAGACATTAGAAATAGCTAAAAATCATGGAGAGGCTGTTAAAGCAAATAATGAAATTGCTGAATTGTTTGAAAGGCTTGTAAACAGAGCACAGCTATGTCTTGGACAAAAAGTGAAACTTAACTTAAAAGCTGACTCTGTAGAGAATATATTTGTCATCGCTCAACAACAATACTTAAATGGAGAAATAAAGGAAGCTGCAAATACTCTCGGACAGTACCGTTCATTGAAATATAGTTACAATCTCAAAACTCAAGGTGAAGATATATGGGCAGCTATTAACAATAACCTTGGAGTTATTTACTTGTCTACGAAGAAACCATTTTTAGCTGCAAAGTACTTCCAACATGCCGTGAAAGAGCATTTCAAAGCTATGGAGAGTGAGGATAGTGGAAGACTGATTACATGTAGAGATCGTCCTCTCTATGTTTATAATCTAGGTTTGGCATTACTAGCTGCAAATAATTCTGAAGGTGCCTTCGAATGTTTGGTAGAAGCAGCGAGACACTACCCTAACAATCCTCGTATCTGGCTTCATCTAGCAGAGTGTTGTGTCAAAAAATGTTGCAGTGATGAAGCACAACAGTTCACTGTCAAAAAATTAGGCAGTGGCCCGCATACCCGAATCCTTTTGTCAAAGGAAAATAAGGAAAAGTATTCCACTTCTGGGGAATCATTTGCCATACCATCGCTATCACTGGAATTTGCTGCATTATGTCTAAGAAATGCAGTTACTCTTTTGCCGAATCAAGAGCCTCCAGCAGAAGTTACTGCACCACTTATTCAGGCACCCCCTGGTCCACCAATCAACTGGAAGCAACGTTGCAAACTTAAAAATGCGACATTTGTCCTCCAAAGTTACGTATTACTCCACTTACAAGATCCGCTTTCGGCTTTAATGAGCGCAAATGAACTATTAGCTCAGCCAGATGTGTCTAACAGTCACAAAGCTTGGGCTCACATCTATGCCGCAGAGGCTTTGATAAATCTCGACCGTATTACTGATGCTGGAGAGCACTTACATCCACAAATGATACACGAATTGGTATCAGTATTACCATATCAAATGAGAGACATGATTGCCGTATCTGTATGGGCTAAAACTGCAGTCTGTAACATCCTCAGAGGAGATTTGGTGACGGCCAGAAAGATTTTACTCCAAATAAATTCACCAAGGGTTTTACCATTGCAGATGTATTTAGAAATCTGCACTGGTAACATTGATAATTGTCATACAATATTGAGAAAACTTAGGTTTAGTAATTTGTCTCAATAGCTAAATAAAGTGTGAACATAACAACCATCTTTTTTTTTTCATGAATACCTTTGTGTACAGAGACCCACACACTTGTGTCATACGAACTGTTGAAATTATCAATGAAAGCCTTTCTTTTATTTTTTTTAACACTTACTTTGTGGAAGTTAATTGGCCGTCCATAAGAACCGGAAATAGGTCAATCTCGGATCTGCTTACACAGCAAATTAAGAGTTCATTCAATGAAAGTTAACCATATGTAATAAAAAAAATCACCACATTTTTTTTCATGTGTTTAAGATTCAGTAATAAAACATATTAGCAAAATTAAAAAATTCTCCACTTTCTGGTTTAAAATGTTAAAATTTCTTGAAACGCCATGTGTATGTCAACGAAGCTCAAAGTCGTGATGACATAAATCAAACATTATTGGTGCATTTGACACTTTAAAAAGTGACCGTGCAAAGCTTTGAAAATTATAGAGATTCATTATGACAAATAAATAACGGGCCAGCATATCAACCTGGAAATTGAATCCGGGATTTCCTTACCAGTGACCACAGAGCTAACCGTTCGGCCCAACAATGTAAATAAACTTGCGCGCTAAACTCCTGCTCACATTGCTATGACAATAGTGTTGTGAAGGTGTCTATTATTTGTCGGGTGTCAATATTATTCACAATTTGTCAAAAAACTTTCATACTTTATTTGTCAAGTATTTTCAAATACTTGACAAAAAAACCGTACTCGAAAAGAAAACCCTATTTTATATTTCTGTTATACAGGTGCTCCTTTAAAGTGGTCAGTGGATTTTGTATCACTGATATTAAAATTTATTGAAGAAATAGTGATCAGTTTGCTACATCTTCTCTGTGGAATCAATAATGATAGTAATAAATTTATTTCTCTCCACAAACAATTTACACAGGTTACAATTGTTGGCTCAAAAACAGAATGACTGGTGCATATTCAAAAATAAAATAATATTGAAATGTGAGAATTTGTATACTTGCAATAAGGCACACAACAAACTAAACAAGGGGTAGACTAAGTGGGAAGATCCAAATTTAATTTTCCTGCATTTAAGTTGTCTGAAGAATTTAGCAGCTATCATAAAACAATTATAACAAAACACCACTCAATTGTGATAATGTTTTTATTAGAAATTACATTAAAACTAAAGGTCAGGATGTAAACGACTTCTAACTTTTTTAGTTGACCGTTCAGCAGGTCGTACACACAAATGTTTTCCAAACAGTGTAATTTTTAAATTTTTCACCGTCATTTTAAATACACATTGCTTTTTAGGTATTGTTGTCACTATATTATCCTTGGACACAATTTTAAAAGTGTTCCTAGTGTCCATAATGCAGATTCCCTCTTTAAATACGTAACTTGCACATTTTGAACGCACTACTTGTAAAAAACTCCCATGAAAATCGGCCTTATAAAGAGTCTGTGCGAAATTTTCCCACCCGTTACTATTAATACTAGGCAGAGGTTTATGCAATTCTAATATTTCACTCATATAATCCGTCCAAATTTGATGCATTGGTAAAACATCTTCATATTTGACACTGTTTCTAGGTATATCATAAAAACCAAGTGCTTTCTTTTCTGTCCTGGTTAGACAACGAGTTTTCTTCCTTTTAGGCTTCTTTTTGCCAGTTTTACTTCTTTGTTTAGCAAGTGTAAAGTCTTTTTTTAGTTCAGCTTCTATATTTGGTACATCACCTTTTGGTACATTGTCTTTAAGGAAGTTTATAACAGATTGGGTAGCTTCATTTCCAAGTGTTTCTTCTGCAGACATGATCGTCGATATTTCTTCATTTATAAAAAGTAATTATGTAGCATTTTCGGGGTTACGATCAACTTTGTTGAGATATGAAGATAACCCAGTCACATGACCAAAACATAACCTTAATCGATCTTTGCCAATCTTTGCTTTAAAAGACGGAATAAAATGACATTTGTAGGGTTGCCAGTTATCGTAAAATTTTAAATAGTTATGTAGTTGTTGTCGACAGTTTTATCGGTAGATTGTAAAAGAAGGATGGCGACATCCCGTGTATTTTGTAACCCAGTTTTTTTGACGACATGCATTAAAGAGACCTATTAATACTTGAGTTTCATTATCAAAGCATCAAAAAAGCGAATTGAGTACAGCCTGTACAAGCTGGGGGTTATAAATTTGATATAGGTTTATAACAACTTCCTGTATTTCGCTTCAGATATTTGTTCGTAGTAGCAGAAAACCACAAGTATTCATTTTATTCCTAAAAATAATAAAGAACTTGCTGAATATTTCTAAATCTGCCAAACTCTGCCACTTTTAATACAACGTAAAATAAAAAATTAAATAAAATTAAATCTGCCCAAATGGCAGAAATGGTCACATTGTTCTCAATCCCAAAGTGACATTGACATTGGCAAGAGGCCTCTTGTCAAAACATTCCTTTGCTAACATTCGTATCTCTCATTTAAATATTGTCTAAACGTTTTTGTCACATCGTGTCTTATTTTTTAATTTATATAATTATTGTTTAATTGATTATTTGTAGGTAGTATTAGGTAAGTAAACATTCAATCATGCTTAAAATGAAACGTACGTACAAGAACGTCACCTAATCTATGGTCGAACTGAATCAATTGCTTTGTGTTCTTGCATCTATTCTAAAATACATTGATTTGCAATTTCTTTATTCCCGATTTCTAAAAATATATAAAAATATATTAATAACTAGGCATAAACTAAAACGTAAAATTATACTAGCAAAGTCCATGAACGACACTTTGTTGATTTTGGATCAGCTTTCGCCATCCTTCTTTGCCATTGTGAATGTCACGACGTTCTAATGATTACGTACTAATTTCGTTATTGCTTTACTTATTCTTATTTTGACAGTGGGCTTACTCGTATCGAAATCAATTTTTATTTATATACGTTTTATAGTAAGAACAGGCAGATTTGGTTTCTATATTGAACTACAATGAAAAACTTTAAAACATGTCTCCTCTTTGTATTTTTAATAGACATAGGTCTAAATGTGGTGTATGTATAGATACGTACGTATGAACTCCAAAAAAATTGAAAATTCAAATGAACCTGTGCTCACCAGTTGAGCTAATAATGTGTCGATGATTCAAATGAAACTAGTTGGACAATTTATTGCATAAACGCGACCAACATTCAACGATAGAATATTAAACCTTATCAACTGCACTCACTAGCTACTTGTAAGCGGGCAACACTTTCGCACAACAACTGTAATTTACTCCATCTCCAAAAAAGACGGACTGTAAATAATTTAATAAGTGCTCTGTGCCTAGTGCCAACACTATCATGGAAAATTTTTATTTTCAAAAGATCACATTTTTCAATAAAATAAATATTTTTCCTTTGACTTCCACGTTTGAAGTTGCTTGTTGTCAAAAGTTACTGAACGGAAACAATGGAGACATGAAAGGCTTTTTTCGCTGATGTGAAATCATTTGAAATCTATTTTTTCTACTAAGTGGCTTTTACATAAACAAGTTTATTTTATAATTCACGTTAAATTAATCTTCAAATATTTCTAAACGTAGAATATAATTAGAGCATTCGAAACATTCGAAACTATATTAAATTGGAAAATTTCTGGAAAAATTTCCACTCAGTTTTGAAATATTTCGAAAAATACCTAACAGTATCTGTGCCTAACTCTGAAAATGAAAAAAGTAGGTATAATATTATAAAAACGTGCGTGGAGCCAATAATTAGTGATGCCATGATGTGATGATGAATCTACGGAAAACAAAATAATAGCAAATCTACAGATTTTTGTTCCATCCACTCAAACAATAGTATAAAAAAATAAAATGGTGTGTAAAACGAAACGCAACGGAAAAACGACAATCAACTTGTAGATGTTTACAAGAACGGTCCAAACCAAATTTGTTGGTATATATTTTAAGCCTTCGAAACAATGAATTTATTGCAAACCAAAATTCCAGACTCACGAAATTCAGCCGTTAAGTGGCCAGCTCGATCATGTGACTTTTTATAGACCACAAAATTCTCCTTTAAAAACAGTTAAGATTAGTTAACATGTTCGATTTATTCGAACTTATCCTAACAATGCATAGCTGAATTATCATTGAACAATTTCAATATTCTAAACCTAGGTTAGGGTGTTTTATGACATCTCAAAAAATTATTCCGTTCAGTTAGCGGACGGCAGATTTGACCTCCATCTCATGTGATGTAAAGTGACGATGAGGTTGACGATGGAGCATGCATACCAAAATAATGTCTATTCACTCTTGCCTTGAAAAGACCCAAGTTATAACGTTCAGGGAGGAAGTCTGCAGGCAGGAATATAAACGTGGAAGCGTTAAGCTTCGTGCGAAACTTTGGAATATCACATCATCATCACACAACATAGGGGTGGAACCCAAGCCTACGCTAGTCCCCCGGTGATGGAAAGGGGAAGGCGGTATTAAATCGTGTAATCCCGTCGCTCACTCTCCACCTGTAAAATAGGTGGATCCTATTAATTATTAATATCAATATCAGTTAGTTGATTTCAATTATTGCCATGATGGTGGTCACTACAAAGGCTTGAACCAGTGTCAGTTTTACATGAAAAATATTTGTCATTGTAATAAAATAAATCAAAATTTGACGGTGTATAGTTTTTTCCAGTTTTCTATGTCTATGTTTTTTCGGTAAAGCAGCTTTTTAGCTACAAAACAATTGTAATCTGAGTTTAGTAATTCTGAAATATCATGGACAGGTTTATTATTTATTTCATATTTTACAATGTCCTTAGTGTTAAATACGAATGTAAAAATAACTATATTGAAATAATATCGTAAAATTAGTGTATTAATAAGTTGACTGTATATTGTGGTGTAACTTTCAGTGATGAAGACAAATTGGGTATTCCCCCGGTAGTGTTTTGCCCGGGTTATATCAGAGATAATAAATTGCTGGATTTTTATGGAAGGTAGTAAAAGGGTGTCGTCACACGAGTGGCATTTAGACTGCACCCATATGCAACCAGCGTATCGCACCTCCGTTAAAACACAGACTTAATTGCAAAAAATTGTGCTTCCAAACCATTTTTAAAATGCAATTTATACGGATAAACATACTCATTATACGTTCCTTCATTTTTCTATAGAGGGCGTAATGCGCATAGTAAGCACTTCAAGTGTGCTCAATAGCCATATAAAACTTGTAATTCATTTTCTGTAAATTTTATAAATGTAAGGTGTGGCATACAGTCGCCTTCGGTTGAAACTTCTGTTTTATAATATAATAAATAATAATAATGTGACAGACAACAACGCGTTATGTTTTGATTCTATTCATATCAATGTTCGTTCAAGTGACATGAGAATACCAATTTTGGATAGGACTTCGATCGAACGACTTCAACGATAGACGATCGTAACGACTAATGAACGACATCTTAGATAGTGAAATTTGACGTTTAGAATCGATTTAAGTTCCATTCGCATACCAGAATACGCTTTAACGACATTTGGATCGAACGACTTTAAAATTGGACTCGTTGAAATTCGACTGTCACACGTGAATACCAAGAAGCAGTTCAACGACTAAATCGCTACGATATCGTAACGGTTTGATTATGTGAATCGCACTACTGGTCTCAGCTAGGTAATTCCCTGTACGATGAGTACCAGAGTAACAGAATTATCTCTGGGGCACTTGTCAGAATAGCGAATTTAACTTTTCTAAAATGGTTGTAATTTTAGAAAAGTTAAATTCTCAACTTGGTTCTACCGGGAATCGAACCCGGCTCCTCCTCTTCCAGTGTCCACTGTAGTGTAACCCTGCCACTTCACGCACACATTTGCGCGTGTGCAGATAGCGCCTTGCTGTATGTAGTAGTAGTAGGCAAATAACTTTCGATCGTTGTAGGAAGTGTTCGGAGTGTGCCCATGTATATAACTGCATATAGTCGATTCTGACTGGGAGCAGTTAGCGATGGGACGAGTTGTATTTGTTTCAACTCGAGTTGTAACTCGAGTTAACTCGACTAGGTGTTTGACAGAGCAACCGTGAGTCGCAAGTAGAACTCAAATCGACGATTCACCGAGTTGGACACGATCGGCCGGCCGACCGTGCTCGAGCGTGACCGAAGGTCACCGAACCGACCGACCTAGCTCGAGTTCACAAAATGTAGCTCGAGTTGACTCGTTGTGGGAGTAACTCGAGTTAAATAACTCGACTCGCCCATCGCTCGCGACTCGAGCGTGTTCTGAAGGTCACCGACACGCAGTATGAATGAAGTATTCGGTTCGGCGGGTGGCTGGGCGGGTTAACCAGGGTTAACCGAGTTAGCTTGAGTTCATCAAAAAGTAACTCGAGTTGACTCGTTATAAATTGAAGTCTCGACAGTATGCATTAACTGTAGACATGCATTCCTTCAGTCAGCAGCCTAAATAATTGTTATACGAATTAATTCTTTAATAATAGGATAACAGGTGACCATTATTACGATAAGATTGCTTACGTCGAGACGTAATATTAAGACAAGATATATCAATTCATTACAAAGTACTTGTGGATATCACAAACTAATAGGAGTTACTACGTACGTGGTGGATATTAATAAAAGTTAGTTGCCATGATAATGAGGGTAATACTGCTACTAAAAATTATTTTTTTCTATACCTGTATTCGGATACACGCAAATCGTAAATTGCTAGTCAATTTTTTTTTGAGTTTGTGGTATGCGTAATCAACGACAGTCGGAAAAAGGTGTTCGACATACATAGATACACGTATAGATATAGCTACAAAGAGCGACATGGAGTTGTTAAAACTACCAAATAATAATTAATTACGGTTCTCGAATTTCGGATTTCCAGAAATGGTTTTACTGCATCGTAGGACAAAACTACTGACCTAGGAAATCTAAGTTGATTTTTAAAGTAATTCTAATGGAGCCATGTAAAAAATGCAGTAGATTACTGATGTTTTACCAAAACAGATAATAAAGTAACGAGAATGGTCACTCTGCGACCCGTCCTTAGCCGCATACTGACGGTCACATTGATGGAACAGCGACATTTGTAAGTGGAACTTAAGAAAAAAAATTATTGAAAACTTTATTTACGAGGGGAAGTTTAGGACATTTTAGTTTCCAAGAGAATCGTGATCGCGCTCTAAAAATATTTATTTCAATTCAAAAACACAGTATAACAGTTGTTCATAAATTCGAACCACTAGCACAGAAATGTCGTATTTTTTTTAATAAAAAAAACTACTGCGTTTTTGACGTTCTTACACGTGTATGAAGATAAATAGACGTATACATAGAATAAAGAGAGGAGTTTCCTTCACCCGAAAATCCGGAATTAGAAAAAAGTAATTAATTAATATTTGGTGGTTTTAACAACTCGTATGTCGCTCCGCTATAACTATACATGTGTATTGGTAATCAACAAGTTGAATCTGTAATTTCACCTTATCTGGTGAAATTATAGGTACCTACATGGCGCTTGTCAACTTGGCGTTGGCTACAAGTAACAAGTTGGTAACAAGTTGAATCTGTAATTTCACCTTATCTGGTGAAATTATAGGTACCTACATGGCGCTTGTCAACTTGGCGTTAGCTGTATATTAAACCGTAAATTGATTCCATGCAAATTATAATGCAAAACACCTCTTGAGTGCAGATTCGTTAGTGGTAATTAAACCATGAACCTCCTGCTCAGAGGCTAGCGTTCTCTCAACCATATTGCTGAGGTAGTTAATAAAGAGTAATTGAAGAATATAATATACTGTTCCAAAAAAAAATTTTTAAGTGGCCCATTCACTATCTGCACGGCAGTCCACCGCGCAGGCAGGAGACTGGTCACACACTAAACTGCATATAACCAACGTATGGAGTCTCGCAGGACGCATTGCAGGATTGCAGTAGTGCAATCCCTATAAGACTGCAATGCATTAGTGCCCCCTTTTGGCCATGACCAACAACTTGGCTTTGACACCTTAATGCGGGTTCACCAGTCTTTTACTTGCGTTTTTCGCTTGCTTGCGTGACTGGCTTCGCGCGTACTCAGAGATCTGTTGCGTACACGTAGGTAGGACTGTTCACGAGTTGTTCGCTTGTGCTAGCCGTTTGCTTTGCTTTGGATGTCTTTGTGTTGCGTGGTTTGAGATCTAGCAAGTTTGATATTTCCACGCAAGCAACAAGGAATGTTTGCGGAAGACAGCACCACTCGACAACCCAAACAATGGCAAGGCGCCGCGTACGCGCGATTTAAGGAAAAGTAAATCTGAAAGACACGTAAACGCCTTTGCGCGGAAGCCAGTTTTTACGCTATGGACACAGCCAGTCAAGCTAGTGAAAAACGCAAGTGAAACAGTCGTGAACCCGGCATTAATAGTAAAATAACGCATTCACTCATAGCCCCGCACTATTAAAACCCTGTGTCGTGGGTGCCATGGACACACACATAGGGTCGTATTCCAGAACTTCGAGTTCTGGAATACGACTCTAATGGCAAAGACTTGAGTATGATTTCTAGTGCTCTAATTAAATCATACTCAAGACCTGACTTGAGCATTGAGTAGAGTTTTGGAATACGACCCATAGACAACCAAAAATCACATCCAAACTCAGGAGAAACACAGGTAGGGCATACAAATATTTCTCAGACGGTAGACCAGCATGGTAATAGTTCGGCCACGGAGGCAGTCGAATTTAACTTAAATTTTTAGGCAACTTTTTTGAAGCTGGAATAAATTCGGTTAGGTTAGGTTAGTGTTGGATTATCGAAAAATTTTTTTTAGAAAAATTCATATTTTTCTAACAAAAAATTTGAATATGGAAACATATTACACATACAACTTACAATTGACATTTATTAATATTGAACGCAAACGATAAAACCATTATAAAAAGACTTACAAAATGCTATGATTCTTCTTTTTTTCTAGTAGTAGCAGTAGAGCTTCTTGTGAAAGAGTTCGCATAGGGAAATACTGCCACCTTCTCTATTTTTGCCGCCCAGCAGTAATGTCAGCATTACTGTGTTACGGTTTAGAAGGGTAAGGGTGCTGATGAAATTACAGGCACATGGGACTTGTGAACTTAGGTATGTCACAGGGTGACGGGCGCAGTGGCAGTACACATCAGATCTTTGCTATTTAAAGCACCGAGTGGCACTGCAACTGTTATGGACAGTGGCCTGTAGCTTACCATCCGGCCCACGACTTGTACGTCGCGTCACTTGATATTATAAAAAAAAAACAAAATCTCGTTTTACTCTAACTTGCTTTCACAAAGTTATTTTATAATATTAATAACACTTCAAAAGATATGTGGAAACATAGAAAATAATATGAGCCGTCGAATTGTATTTTTCCAATTTTTCTAAAAATTCTCAACAGTACGTAGGGCTAACATGGCATTGCTACGTGTATCCGAATTCACTTACAGTTGATTCACAAGGGAATTCCCGTTGTTTAATTTATTCGGATTATTTGGCTCAACGGATATTGATATTTTTGTTATTGAATAGATTATGCTGTTTTGTGCCACTTTGTACTTTCTGTTGTGTGCGTTTTTCGCCGCCGACTTAAAACAATGGGCGGTCTTTAATTCGACTGGAGGTGTAATGTTGATGTTTTTATTACATATATGGAGAAAGTGATATAAATGAAAAAGTTACAAGTATATCGCGAACCCATTAGGTACTTACATCGCGCTCTCCATTCGATTTTGTCCCAAATTTTAGCCTAGTTTGCATCAGAAACAAGAAAAAAGACATTTATCATTTAGTTCAAACGTTAATACCATATAAAATAAAACAAACAATACATAGTTTTATGTATTGTTTGTTATTATGTATTATGTATATTATATATTATGGCCTACATTTATTTCTCTCGTGAGTTTGGGTGTAATTTGTGGTTGTCTATGTGTGTGTCCATGGCACCCGCGACACAGGGTTTCCCTAGTTCGGGGCCATGTTGAGTGTGTGCGTTATAAAAAAAAAATGTATACTGCATATTGTTTACTCCATCTTTACTTACGTTTCCTTTGTATTGTAGTTAGTGCTTTATTTCCTTTTGCGTCATGATTTTGGTGATAATGGATTTGGTTGTTTTTAATCATTTACAACTAGGTATACCTAAAAAAAAGTATACCTATTTGATAATGTAACTACACAATTAACATACTTATCCGAAGTTAAATACAAAGAATCGTTTTTTTTTATTTTAACTCTGTCATTCTCGGGCTAGTGTTCACTACCTACATTCCGTGGCAATTTATTATTTAAATATTCAAGTATATAAACGTGTACTTATTAAATAATATCTCACGATACAGTAGTCTAGTCACAGTACTCTAGTAGTATTGCACGATAAACATAACGAATACTTAAATAATAAAAATTGCCACAAAAATTTGGTAGTGAACACTAGTTCGAAAATGATCGACTTAACATCACACAGTACATTTACTCAAATATTTTATATAAATAAAATAAAATAAAATAAAAGTAAATATATACATAATTTTAATAAGAAAGAAGATATCCCTAATGTTAACTTTAGAGCTAAGTCTAAACTCATGGTACCAAAATTTCTTTTAACCAAGGTAAACGAGTTTTCTATGGGGAACTGTATCCGTTTTTACAATAAGATTCCGGAGCATATATTAAGATTATCATTTCCTAAGTTCAAAAACTACATTAAAAATATTTTTATTGAAAAGTCATATTACAAAATTGAAGACTACGTGTTAGATAAAGATAAGGAAAGACGGCATGGCTCCAGATTCCACACAAATTTAATTCCATAGCATTTAAGTTTATTTGAAAAGAGCAATCCCTAGAGTTTCTTGCTCGTTCTTCTCAGGGAGGTCAGCGTAGTGAACGAGCAGTAGCTTAAATGTGATGTTTTCAAGTGTAAATTATTTTACCTATGGAATTAATAATTCTTTGACTTTGACTTCATTTTGTTTGTTAGCAACAAGGGCCGCTGTATACGACAAGCGTTAGACGTGCATTCAACACGAGTACAAGTAAGCTGAAATGTTTACTCAGTGATATGTTTTCTCTTCAAATATGTAGTACTATAACTGTTTAACGTATTTAATTTCGTTATTTCTATCTATTATGTTTTTCAACTTACTTTATACAATGTTTGTATCATTGTAAATAATTATTTGTGAATTTTTTATTAGCCCTCAGTATACATGCACTGGTCTGTCAGGTGTGTATAAGCTTTTCGAAAATGATGAAAAAAAAACACGTGCCGACTACACGAATTGTATTTCTTAAATCGCAGTAGGCGTTCAAATGCCCACACGCGTGCTACGCTTATCATCTGAACCGGTCCTAAATATGAGTGGCGTAAGACCTTGATTACTCATAATGAGGATCTCCTAGTTTGGGAGCTAGCGACAATTTTGTATCTGCTTTTGTGTCGTTAGTAATTTTGCAACAAAAAGGTGAAAGTCTCATTTTGAGATATGAAAGTTCCCATGTTCATGTACCTACATTCAAGAGCGACTCTAAAATTAAACTTCGACACACGCTACTCCGACAATATGTTACATCGATATGACTTTACTCGAATATTATGCTACTCTGACATGTTACATCGACATGATTTCACTCAGACTCTACGATACTTCGACAACACACGAGATGTTTCTTAAAAAATATTTGTACTCAAGTAAGTAATGTAAGAAGTAAGTAAGTAAGTAAGGTAAAAAGTAAGTAAATTCATCATTACAAACCCATGTGGGAAATGGTTTCTTATTATATATCGATCAAAATACCAAAAAAAAAAACAAGTATAATCGAAAAATTCTTCTATTAATTCTATAAAGTCTAACAAAAAATTATTAAATTAAAATATAATATTTTATTATATTTTTTTATCGAGGGTCTAAAACAAGCCAATATAAATTTTGTAGAACGACGTAGGGGGAGTAAAGTGCGTTATTTAATTCCTACGTACTAAAAAGTACGTGGTACCTGTAAAAAGAATAATAGAATAATAATATTGTAAATCGTATGTCTCATTAAAGATGTAATGTATCACCTTGTTATAACCTGTATTTATAAAATTTTGCTTATAAAACTTGTATATCGAATTTTCTATGTAGGTGGTTTGCTCCCCTGTATACGCCTAAGTGGAAGAAAATAGATTTGTAGTGCTATAAATTAAATATACGATAAGATCTTTCCGATATAAATAATCTCCTTTATATAAAGAACGAAATATATATTATAATAATTATTCAATTTTCATTTATTTTTGGAATAACTTAACGAAATATTCCGTGACAAAATTGTTATCGTGTTTTGTGAAAAAGGTAAGATATTTTTTGTGGTTTTTATACTTAATAAGTCATGTAGTCATATACATATAAGCATACATAGCAGAAAAGCAGCGATGAACCTAGTTGATAGAACGCGTAGCGTGCGTCACAAGCAGGAGATTTGAGTAATTTTCAAGTTAGTTTTCTGTGGGGTAGCGTGGTCGACAGTGACCAAGTGTACACCATGAACCGCGCCAATAACCCAGAAACGCAATATTGGAATTTGGTGCAAATCGCACCTGGTGCGCTTTTAATATAGGCACCTCTCTTTCTAGTCTACAGCGAGCTAGCGGCACAGAAGAACGAAATTGTTCTCGCACACGCGAGAAGAAAAATTTCGTTTGACTTGTCTGTGCAGAAGCTGCATGTTAATAGATATAACAGATTAGCCAGCAATGCTTTTTATTGAGGTAGTTAAAACAAGCAACGGGTTTTTAGGCACATTGCTACATAATCTCAAATTTTACAAATATGGGGTGTAGCAGAATGAACCACTTTTAAGGTGTATGAACCTATGACAACTCAGTGATAATTCGATTAAAATTTAAACACGAAAATGTTGACTGCTAAATAATTAAAAAAAAATCACAAAGTAAGTGCGCGACTGAGTTACAAACTTTCTATTTTAAATTTGTCAGTAATTTTCAGGTAACTTTTTTGTACTCAATTTTGAATTATCCTTGTGAGACTCAAGTTGTTTTTTTGGGTCTAATTCATTATTATGTTTTTAAAAGCGTGTGGTTTTTTTTAAAATTATGCTTAATATTTCTGTTGGATGCACAAAAACTAAGTAGAAGTACTACTTTATAATACCCAGTAAAATTACCTATAATTCTAAGCAAAAAGTGTATAATTTAGGTTCAAAAGTTCTAGTTGCTGATGAGATTCTTATAAAATACGAGTTCAACAATTGTCACTTCCACCTAAGGGTAAAACGTTTATTACATTAACCCGATTTAAAGGGTCCTAAGCGCGTTTACGTATTGCATCCTATTCGTATTCGTTCCGAATCCGAGACTATACAAATCTGGAAAACTCGAACCGACTTCGGATGTCGCTTGTGCACTACGTCCGATTCGGATCCGAGAAAATACGAATATTGCTAGTACACTTACTGATAAAATGATTCCTGTGACAATTCGGACCATCATTTCTCGGATTCGGAACTCGGACGCAGTGCGCAATATATATATATATATACATATATATATGTGTATAAGTGGCCCAAATTAAGGACCTCAACAGTCTTATTTTTATTACACCTCCCTAGTTTAGGGTTTTAAATATAATAACCGTGTAAGATTAATTAGATGTTTTTAAATTTTAGTTAATCAAGATGAGAATTAAGGGAATGGTCAGAACAATGTACGACTATGCTGAGCGTTATATTACTCTTCGGGACTGCGAGGTGGTTATCGACGGACAGAGTTTCTTCTATCAATTGTATAGAGTCAGCGGTTTGCAGTCTATGTTTGGATGTGAGAGCGACAAATATGCTCAGTTCCTACGAAACTATTTGAGTAAATTTAAAAAAGCCAACGTCAAATGCTACTTCTTTTTTAAAGGAGGTCACGAGGATGCCTCTAAAATGTGGAATAAAAATAATCCACACAAAACTGAACAGTTTAAAATCGGTAAAACAGCCGTTGGAAATGTAGATTGCAAACCACTAATTTTCACAAAAGAAGTTTACGAACAAGTATTGGAAGAAATGCATTTTGACTACGTTATTTGTCAATACGAGTCGAAAAGGGAATGCATTGCATTTGCACAAACACGAAATTGCCCAATAATTAGCTACGACATTGAATATGGCTTTTCTGGAGTTCCGTATATTTCTGCTAATCCTCACTCAAAAGAGCATCTTAATATGCCTCGATGCAAAGTATTTACCTTGGATAATTTAATGCGTAAGTTTCTAATAGACAAAGAAAAAATTGCCATTTTCATTGTGCTGACTGATGAATATATATTCCCAGAAAATCACTTCCAGAATTTTATGGAAGCCAAGAATATACCCCTAAGTCCGCAGCACGTCAGAAACGAAAAGATTTTTGACTGGCTTTCACGTGTTGACAGTCCAATTGCTTTAAGTCAAATCTTCGAATACATAACACCAGAACATCAAACATTTTTTTCGAAAAAGAAAGAAGAAGTAATGGCGTTCATACGTCGACAAGAGAAACCGGGTTTGCCTTCGCAATATTTGGAGAGTCAGATGAATCTTCAGTTCGTGGAAAATGATCCACAATGGTTTGAAAAGGGAGTTGTGACAAAGGCTGTTGCAATTCCGTACGTTAATTTGTACCGATGGCAGACGATGCCAGGTTCGTGGGCCACCACAGACAATGGTGCTTCTGAGGCGTTGCTGCTCTCCTTGGACATCATAAAATATGCATTCGGTTTGCTAACGAATTTTGGTAAAGACGAATTTAAGATTGTACGCGAAACGTGCTTGGGCATTATGGAAGAGATTTCGGAAAATATGCCAAGTAACTTTCGGAAACCGATTTATAATGCTATAGAAAGTCCATTTGAAAATGGCTGGAGTCGAGTGCGCTCACTTGGCTTATTCGAGCATTTTCTGACGGAAACATTGCCAATGTTTGATTTAACTATTCTGAGGAGGCTGCCTGAAGATGCAAGACTCCTTGTCATAGCTCTTGTTTACTTTTCACGTAAAAAAACTGAGATTGCCATTAACGAAGTCTGTAGTGTGCTATTATCGTATTTGGTACTAAATGTTCTTTCAGATCCTGTGGATGGGGATACAGGCATTGATAACCATCTGATACTCTATGCAGACAAACTTGCAGCAAGACGTAACTTAGCGGAGTATTTGGATGAATTGGCGGAAGATGATGATATGGTTATTTTCGATGGACAAAGGATTCATACTATTGTGGAATTTCAGCTTTGTTTGCAGCATTTGAATTTCTTAAACCGTCTTTGTGGTCGACCATACCAATCAACGGTTTACAGCAAGACGTATAACGGAACTTTGGTGCACAGAATCTTGTTTTCTTTAACAAATCAGAATGAAGGCACTTGTGCGTTTATAGAGAATAAGCTGAAAACAGCTCCAACTGTACTCGCGTTCTGGAATCGACTTATCGGTGCGTTTGACGAAATCAATTAAGCAAGAAGCATTATGCCACCTTAGTGTTTAGTTACAATTTATTACAAGGCGGACCATGACCTGCAACGCAAGACCGGTCGCTCTTTTGGGGGACGCCTATATACAAAGCAGTGGACGTCTTTCGGCTGAAATGATGATGATGAATTTGTTATCCTAAATACAAGGATAATTGGAAAAACGCTATGTGACTCACGATTTGGGTGCGTTTCTAATAGCCCTTGTTTGCCTTATTACATTGCTTCGCCCTGTCCAATGTGGAAATTTGATAATATTTATGTTTTGTGACATTTCCGAAATAGTTTTTTAGAAATCATGTTTTGTACAATTTCTGCAAATAATCTCTAAAAAAAATCTGTCAAAATTAACAAACTAGACATTTTTATTTTCCATGATTTTCCCATGACAACTTATTTACCAATATCTAAATTAACATTAAAGTTTTGAATAAATGTTTGATTCTAAGTTTGGAAATAGAAGAATGTTCAACAAGGGTAATACTTAAGACGCTGACAAGCGTCGATGACCTTGAGCGATAACGTGCCTACTATAATTTCTCCAATAAGGTGGCGCCATACGCCCCGATGCGGTAAGAGCGTGGTAGTTGGACCTTCCGCTTGATTTAACATAAAATTGATTGCCACTAACTAACAGATGGCGTTGTATTTAAAATCCACACATGCTATCAAACCAAAAAATATCAAAGCATAAAGAAACAAGAAAAAACCCACACCTCGAGTGAAATTGAATTATGTATTTAGGTAGAATACCAAACGTGTCCTTTACCCGCTCACAAAAGATCCTGGCAACATACCAAGCCAAAACGGAGAAAATAAAAGTCCTTCAGGGTACCAACCCTAAATAAGTAACTTTTTAATAGCTAAAAAGAACCTTGCTGCTTAACTTCATATAACGTCTTTTTAAAAATATGCTAAACGGATTCATGTCACATGTACTGAAGTACTGTAGATCTTTGGCGTTTTCATTACGAAAACCAGAATATGGTTCTCGTTAACTAAATAAAAAGATACATAATGTTTTCTATTTATTGCTATATAATATAATAGTTTCCCTATATCGTTCTCGCTGCTATAGTACATCGTTTGTCTCAAATAGAGATGCGCCGAGTACAAGTTTTACCGAGTAACCGAGTACCGAGTACTACTCGGTTTAACATTTGCCGAGCCGAGTACTCGGCCGAGTTACTCGGTTCATTACAACCGGAACGCGATGATCCTAAAAGCCCCCGTTGCTCGTTACGGCGGATATCCGGACCGAGCCATCCACCACTGATACGCATTCATCGGTGTCTCTGGTGGACCTTGGCCTGGGTATGGACTCGGCAGGGTTCGTGGTTAGGTGCGGGGATGAACACGTTCGTCTGCCCCGGTGGGATGTGGCCGGGGTGATCGTCCCGTGCGCAGCTAGCGCGTCTTGCGGTCTAGACGAGGGCCTAAGGCGAGGAGACCTGCGGAGCATGTGAGTTGCTCTTTATGTCGGGAGCTATGTCTGAACATTGGCAGGATACTATATATACATTTTTAGACTTTGATTTCATCTAAGGGTCCTATTTCAGAACTCTACTCAATGCTCAAGTCAGGACTTGTGTATGATTTAAAGCACTGAAAATCATACTCAAGTCCTTGCCATTAGGGTCGTATTTCCAGTGCTTGAAATCGTACTCAAGTCTGCTGTATTGCTTGAGTATAGTTCTGGAATACGACCCATAGAATCACTATCACACACACACACACACACGCACACGCACACGCACACGCACACTCACACGCCCACGCCCACGCACACGCACACGCACACACACACACACACACGCACACAGACGTATTTTCGTTTTTAGCTTGCTTGCGTGACTGGCTTTGCGCATACGCAAAGATCTAACGCGTACGTGCTGGCAAGACTGTTCACGAGCCTCTCACTTACGCTGGCCGCTTGCTTTGCGTTGGATTTCTTTGCGTTGCGTGAGTTTCATATCTAGCAAGCTTGATATTTCCACGCAAGCAACAGGGTATGTTTGCGGAGGACAGCACCACTGGCTAACCATAGAGCAGAAGTGTCCACGCGTTCGTGCGACCTTTACAACCAAAACAAAGGGAAGGCGCCGTGCATGCGCGCAAGTCTTGTGCCAATGCCTTTACTCAGCCAACACAAGCAAACGAAAAACGCATCCACCACGCATTACTGCTGACGCTAGTGCATCAGCAGTAATGAGTGGTAATGAGTTCAGTAATTTTCTCGTAAGTTTTTGTACTCAATTTTGGTGATAATTTTTATTATTTAATTACTCGAATATATTATCGTGAAATATTAAAGAATATTTCGGTTACCACACTCGAATATGAAATATTACTTCATGATGATATTCTATAAATATTTAAATAAAAAGAAATTGTCACTAAAATTGAGTTTAAAAACTTACCTGAAAATTATTCGGTCGTGGTCAACAATTTTAAGTCAAGTAAACAGGCGGTTTCATTTTTAATGAAACGAAAATGTCCTCTTGCATGTGTCAGAAATCTGTCAAAAACACATGTTAAATAAAGTGTATCCAGTTAAAAAATAGATCTTATTTGGACGAGGCACAGTTGATTTTTGGTTGTGTATGATTGACTTCTTTGACATTGGCAAAGTTTTACCATTTCCTTTTCATACGTAAGTCCGTGGTAAGTCCACAAATTAGAAAGATATCTTTGGTCTGTCCGTTTAGCACACGTTTGACTAATTTGACTTTGATACCTTTCTTTGGACAACACTGTATTCGCTATATACTTAAAGTTAATTAATTCGACGAAAGTTGATTTGCTGCTACTAACATTTTAATTGCGAAGAATAAAAAAGTTTGAAAGGTTATATTATAGGTTATATTACCTTTTCGCGGTATTATCTAGAACGAAAAGTTTGTTACCCACTAAAATGTCTTTTAAAATCCCCAACGTGAGCCTTTCAAATGGTGTGAAGATGCCCATTATTGCTTTGGGCACCTATGCTGTAAGTTATCTTTATTTTATGCATATTTTTTATTAAAAGTGTAGGTATAGCCGAGATTTTGGCATGACCCTTAATGTTAATTTTACCGTAAGAACAAGTAAATTCGGGTTAGAATTGATAATATACTCTTATAAAATAACTACGTGATTTATGGAGTTCTAATTGAATAAATTTAATTTCGTAGAAAATAATTTTTGAAAACAGGTACCCTCTATATTAAACCGCCGTTTTAAATCCCAATCCATAATTGCCTATTGAAGCTGTATTATATATATTATGTATACTATTAGCTGTCTGTATTTTTTTTAACTAGAACTACACTCATTAAGAAAAAAGAGGTAGAACTATGTCCGCCATCTCACCTCATAGAAAGTGACGAAGAGGTGAGATGGAGGTCAAATGCGCACTTATAATAAAAAATAAAAGAATTGCTATAATAATAAAATTATTTTAATTATAGTAGTTTAATTATAGCATTAACATCCTGCTAAGTACTAATACTTTGGTCTTATTATTATTTTTATTTTAAACTCTCGCCTCTCCCAAGGCCTAAAAGGTTAATTTTGAATTTTTAAATGGGAGAGGCGGTATTTCCCGGCAATGGCACAGTCGGCTAGGGTCAGGGACTCAGGTCCATGAATCGGCGAACAATACGTGCCGTATTGAGCAGGACCGCCTTCTGCATTTGTGCTGGAAACGACACGCCACAGAAATCCAACACGTCCAGAAATCCAAAATGTTTTTTGAAAAACACAATTTTCCCGAAATTGTGTAATTCGAGAAGAAGTGGTAATTAAGTACAATAGAATAAAGAAATAGCATAAAAAAAATGGTAATTGAATTGGCATGTTTTCACATGACAGGAGTTTGGAAGGAACTGAACTGCTTTCTATAGAGTTTTAGTGATGTTCAAAGTAGCGATGCACGACTTTGAATGATACTAATAGTAATCATTCGAATGGGCAAATCATTCGGATAAGTCGATTCCAAGCACAATAATTTGACTCGAGTTTAATGATTTATCAATACCGAATGCCTTACAGTCGGTTGGGTGCACAAGTTGAATGATTACTCATACTACATATCCAGTGATGTATGGAATTAGTTTGCTCTCTACATTCGGACATTCGAGGCAACGTGCTGCAACAATTATCGAAATTACAGATACTACTGATAATAGATACTACAAAACTGAAAAAAAACGAAATGTTACTAAATGTTATAACAAAAGAGTTATAGAATATTTTTATAATATTGCTAAGGTCATAATAATTTTCGTCCCTTTGTTTTCAAAATCGATCAGAATCGAGAACAGTGTTGCCTAACGTAAACATCACTAAAAGTTAAATTAAGCCAAAAGAATGTACAAGCGGCCATACCACGAAACTGAATGCATTATACAAAAGTGCGTTTGTTCATGGCGTATTAACAAAGGATCACAAATATATCTCACTAAGTAAAAGCCACAATGTATTACAAATCATGAGGCATGCACTGGGTTGCATATTTGTTTTCTCATAATTCACACAAATCCAAAATAATTGTTTTTAAAATAAATTATGCATCTTTTGATTACATAATCACTTGCCCGTGGAAGGAAACGTCCCTATTTACACGTTTACCTACAGTTATGATGCTTTTTCAGTTTATAATGGCAGAATTATGCATTTTTCGCGTTTTCGACTGGTGTTTATCTACGATCGAGCGCGTTCTGAAGTGTAGCAGCGGCAAGTAAGTGAATTTCACTTACTTTGGGCGCGCGAAGTACGTACACTTGCGGCGTCTATTTAGATATACATATGTCTGTGGTAGGGCCTAAAAGTCTTAGTTCCGAATATGACAGCCAAACATTTCTTCTCCGTCACGCTGTAATTACATTCGGCTTTATGTAAAGTTCAGGATGCTTAGGCTACAGGGCGATCATTTCCTACTGTTCCTTGGGATAAGATAGCGGAAATAGCGTAATTTGATGCATCGCACGTTAGGATAAATGGTTTCGTGAAACAGGGTAAATTAATATTGGGGCTGAAGTAAGAGCATTTTTTAGATTTTCAAAAGCTAATTATTGTTCATTTTGCCAACTGAATGGGACTCCTTTTTTCAGAAGATGAGTAAGAGGTTTGGCAATTTGTTGATAAATTTTCGTATAAAACGTCGGTAGTATGACATTAATCCTAAAAAGGATTTTATGTTTTTAGGGGAAACTGGAACTGGGAAATTTTCTACGGCTTTTATCTTTTCCGGGTTTGGTTTAACACCTTGATCGGTGATGATATGACCAAGATAAGACACTTCTTTACGAAGAAATTCACATTTATCTGGTTGTAGTTTGAGGTTGTAATTACGGAGTCTATTGAAAACATTAGAAAGGTTATTCATGTGAGTTTCAAGGTCATAAGAGTAAATCACGATGTCATTGAGGTAGACAAAACATTGGATGCCTTGCAGGCCTGAGAGAGCGGAGTTCATTAACCTCTGAAAGGTTGCTGGAGCAGTCTTAAGTCCAAACGGCATACGGGTAAAAATCAAAATGTCCTTGAGGAACCGAAAATGCCATCTTGCTCTGCCATATTGACTTGATGGAAACCAGAAGCAAGATCGAGGGTGCTAAAATATTTACTTTTACCGAGTTGATCTAATATTTCAGATATATTGGGAATTGGATATGAGTCGCCAATAGTTATGTCATTTAATTTGCGGTAGTCTATTACTACACGCTATTTCCGTTGCCCAGATGCTTCTGATTTTTTTGGTACCATCCATTTAGGGGAAGACCATGGAGATGTTGAGGGTTTTATAATTCCTTCATCAAGCATTTTATTGATTTGAGATTGTACTTCTTGCTTGTGTATATCCGGAAATAGATAGGATTTAGTATTGATAGGAACGGAGGAGGAAGTATGAATTTCATGTTGTAGAACGTCTGTGGACGTAAGTTTATCTCCAGGTATATGGAAAATATCAGAATAATTAGAACAGAGGTCATATAAAGCATTTGTTTTTTCCGTGTTCAGGTGAGAAACTCTTAAAAGGTCTATCACCTTCTCAGTTCGATTTAGAACATCACCGTTCTGGTACTCATTGAAATGGGTTATGTAATGAATTCCAAGGGCATTATTCTTATCTAAAGGTAGGATTTTGAGTTTCAGGTTAGAGTTAATGTGTAATGATGATTCGCATGTATTTACGATAGAAATGTTAATTCTGGAGTTTTACTATGCAATTTGCTATCAGAAGAGAGTCAATTTGTTTTTCATCAAGGATAAAACCTGACGCACAATGATGTCATATGTTAACGTACAAGATTCGTAATGAATGAAAATGAAATCATGTAAACTATATTCAAATATCATAGTCGTCTTAGTGCGAAAAGGCTCGCCTACAGCCTTGTTGCCGTTTAGTCAATGTGACCGTCAATATGCGGGGCGTGGTGCGGTATCTACAGCTAGGGAGGAGCGGAGAGTGTCCATTCTCGTTACTTTTTTAACCGACTTAAAAAAAAGGAGGAGGTTCTCAATTCGACTGTATGTTTTTTTGTATGTATGTTACGCGATAACTCCGCCATTTGTGAACCGATTTTGATGATTCATTTTTTGTTGGAAAGAAGTGGTCCCTAAATGAGACCACTTCTGAGGTACCCTCTTTGAGGAAATTGAAGAAAAGTATTCGACCGCTAAAGGTGGTAAACTAGGGGATGAATGACTTTCGAGGTCGGTTTTTTTCATCTCTGCCATTTCACCAAGTACCAAGTATAGCAGTCAAGTTTAGGATGATGCCAATTATGTCAATAACATCTCTTTAATTATTTATAGCGAAAAGCAGAACCAGGTCAATTCCGCCAAGCAGTTGAGTGGGCTATAGAGGCAGGTTACAGGCATATTGACACAGCATCTGTATACAACAATGAAGAAGAGGTTGGAGAAGCTATTAATAATAAGATTAAACAGGGACTTGTTAAAAGGGAACAACTATTCATCACCACAAAGGTATTAAATATTCATTAATTAATTATATTTCACATTTACTGGAATACTTAATATTAGGGGTTAAAGTATGAAATTGCCGTTTTATTGCAATAGG
>NW_020653415.1:1818282-1827346 GCF_003589595.1 Hyposmocoma kahamanoa
TTTTCAGTACAAATCGGCAATTTCATACTTTAACCCCTATTATTATAGGGTTTTGGCCTAATTAAGAGCTTCACTTTTGAAACGCTCTGTAGTAAAAATTACTATTTGGCACTTACGGTTCTTTACCTCTCAACGCAGAAATCTCACAGAAATGTTTTTTTTCCATCTACATAAACTGTTCAGCTCTGTAACAGTGGACAGCTCTTTAAAAAAGTTGAAATATTACGTATCGTCTACGAAATAATGATATGCTTTTGACCGGTATTTTGTAACTGCTAACCACAGCGGCTCATTCGTATTGTATGTCTGATGCGGTGGTCAATGAGTAAAAAACTGATAAAACCATTTCTTTATTTATTTACTATTTAAATTTTTTTAAGTAAATTTTTCATTGTCCTATCAACAAATTTTATTTATTTATTTATTTATTTTTGTTTTCATTTGTGTAAGTGCAATGTTTGTGTTAAATACTTATTCTGTTGCGCCCTATAAGACAATTAATTATTCTTTTATAGGTTTTCCTGTTATCCGAAGGTTGCCTTGAAGAGATTGCTATTTTTCCTATTATGATGTTTTTGTCCCAGTGTGCAATATGGAATATTTCGTCTATTTAAAGCAAAAACCACATAAGTGACATTTTCCACAAAATGTCTTTAATTTATACATATAGCTATGGTAAGAAAATCACTATCTTTCTACACGTGAAACTCAATAACAAAAAGCTATAAACTTAATAAGAGTTTTATCTGCAGAAAGACGGTGAATTTCTTACAACTGGTACATAATTTGGAGATTTTTTGTGGAAAATGTCACTTATGTGGTTTTGCCTTTAAGCAGACGATTTGTATTTTACTGTGTTGTATTACTGTTTGTATAAACTACCTCCACGGCTTATGCTTTTTAGGTATGGAATGACCGTCATGAAGAAAAAGAAGTGGTCCCTGCATTAAAGGAGTCTTTAGCAAGACTGAAGATGGACTATGTTGACCTCTATCTAGTGCACTGGCCTGTCTCCGCAACTGTAAGTTGATTTAACTAACTTTATTATGTTAAGCCAATTGTTTTGATAAAGTCAAACAAATCCCTTTTCTCGATAGACTTGAGTTTACCTAATATTATATACTGTGTATTCCTTTGGCAAAGTGGGTTAAAACTCAATACTGTCATGGAATAATAAATCATGCTGCTCAAGACTGCTAATTGCGATTCAAGAAAGCGTAGTCAGGTATTTAGTACCTATTAGCACACCAGATGTCGCGACTAGACCAAATAGCTATTTTTGCAACTAATTGGTTTTACATTGGCGAACTGTAATTTAAGAAAGCTACTTGTAATTAAATTTTTATTGAATTGATAATCAATTATTTTTATGTGAAATTACTGCTTAGTTGGTATAGCGTCTGGCACGGTATGCTAGAAGACGTCGGTTCTAATCCGGCCGGATCGATGGAATTTTTTCTGAGTGTTCGATCTTTGTATTAATAATTATAACAAACTAGTGGAGTGATTTCACATAAAAATAATTGAATATCAATTCAATGAATATTTAAATACAGTGAATAATCTCTAGCCGGGGCTGGTAGCTGTAAAGGTGTCTAACTGGGTGACGAAATATCATAGATTTCTCATAGATGGTTCTACGCCTAAAAAGTCGTTGAAAAAGCAAATACAAAGATACGACTCTAGTACATAGAAAAATTCGTGAGGTCCGCAAGTTCATTCTTTGCTTAGTATAGCGTCTGCCACGGTATGCTAGAAGAAGTCTCGGTTCGAATCCGGCCGGATCGAAGGAATTTTTTCTGAGTTTTCGATCTCTGTATTAATAATTACTACTCGTGATAACAAACAAATCATCTAGATGGCGCTTATTGCACTAATTTTTGTCGATAGTACCGGCTATTGTTTTATTTTGTTTAGGATTACCGCCATCTACCCATAGTAACAATCGTTAATTTATAAATTAATTTGTAACACACGTAGACACGCATATTCGCCAAAGTTCTGGAAATATTTTTTTCTACTCCTGTATTCGTAAACCATATCACAAAGTCGCTTTTTTTAGTTCTGAATCAAAATTCCATTGTCTATGGTAGGTATCTACTCGCTACTGATCTGAAAAATTTTATTAAAGTTCTGTACACAGAACTATAAAGAATTTCGAAAAAATAACGTATTTTTGCTAATTAAAATATCAAATATATACTGTGAATGTAGATGCAGATGTAGATGCAGCGTGCAAATTGCATGCTGCAACTGCATTCACAGTCCTGCATCGCGTGGCGGACGGCCTGGAAGGCTGCAGTGCAGGATAATGAATGGGCCCTTTCAGTTGGACACTACGCCAATAGATGGCGTTGGTTAGTTTTAAGCTATTTTCAAATTTTTCCCCTTTCTCTTGAAATTTTTAAGCCATCCGGTGAGGACATGAAGATAGACCACATGGAAACCTGGCGCGGCATGGAGGAAGCTTTGAAACTTGGGCTGACGAAGTCCATAGGCGTCTCTAATTTCAACGAGGAGCAGTTGACGAGAGTCGTGAAGAAGGCTACTGTTAAACCGGTTGTTAACCAATTTGAGGTAGGTACGCCGTACACCTAGCAATACCGTCACTTTTAAATTGTTAAATTTATTAAAATAATAATCACACGAAGTATTTTAAATTTGTATTAAATTGATGATTCAATTATTTTTTGTGAAATTACTCTACTAGTTTGTTATAATATGTATTAAATTGATGATTCAATTATTTTTTGTGAAATTACTCTACTAGTTTGTTATAATAACTGCCTCCGTAGCCGAACAGTTACACGGGCCGCGGGATAAATATTTATATGGCCTACATATATTTCTGTCGTGAGTTTAGGTGTAATTTGTGGTTGTCAAACTATGTGTGTGTCCATGGCACTCACGATACAGTGTTTCCCTAATGCGGGACTAAGAGAGTGTGCGTTGTTAAAAAAGAAAATTAAATAGATCTATTAATTCCAGATAAACCCTACACTCACACAACATAAATTTGTGGACCTCTGCAAGTCTCTCTCCGTTCAACCTGTGGCTTACACGCCACTCGGTCTCATATCCGAGGCAAGGCCAGAGTTTGCGGGTAAAGATGTAATAAAGACCGATCCTGCGCTCGGGCAGTTGGCTGAGAAGTACGGGAAGACGAGGGCACAAATTGCTTTAAAGTACTTGGTAAGAACCTTTTGAATTAATTTAATGTTGGAGTGAAACTATAATTTTTAATCAACTTCAAATATTAAAATTATTGTCCTTGAAATAATATAAGCTTATTATGTAACTGTATTTTTGTAATAGAAGATCTTATCTATTTACTTAAATAATGAAAACGCACGTCAATATATGAATTTGCAACTGCCTTAAGTAAATTTACTAGATGGTTTTCTGATTGATCAAATTGGTGAATGGCAAGACAACTGAAAATGTTACTGCTGACAAAATATCTAAAATCTTACTAAAGTAACTTAAGGTTTACTTAATGTCGGCCTCGTGTAAAGTTTTTGTGATTTGATCATGATTTCTCGGATTTCTAACTCTGCTGCTCTGCATATTTGGATAGCATCTTTGGTGGGATAAACTAGACCAGCTTCGTCCTCGAAAGCAACGAACTCATACATATGACCAACTCCAGGTTTTTGTAAAGACAGCGCACTGTTAATTCTTTGCATTATATTTTTTTGTATTACTCGTAATAATTAAATAATAGTAATAATTAATAAGTAATTATTTGCGCTCACTATATTCGGACATTCAAGGTAACGTGCTGCAAAAATTATCGAAATTACAGATACTACTGATAATAGATACTACAAAACTGAAAAAAAAAAACGAAACGTTACTAAACGTTATAACAAAAGAGTTATAGAATACTTTTATAATATTGCTAAGGTCATAATAATTTTCGTCCCGTTGTTTTCAAAATCGATCAGAATCGAGAACAGTGTTGCCTAACGTATACATCACTAAATGTTAAATTTGGCCAAAAAAATGTACAAGCGGCCGTACCACAGAAACTGAATGCATTCTGCAAAAGTAAGTTCGTTCGATGTTCATAGCGTATTAACAAAGGATCACAAATATATCTCATAAAGTAAAAGCCGCAATGTGTTACAAATCATGAGGCATACACTGAGTTGCATATTTGTTTTCTCGAAATTCGTACAAAACCAAAATAATTGTTTTTAATATAAATTATGCATCTTCTGATTACAAAATCACTTGCCCGTGGAAGGAAACGTCCCTGTGTAACCGTTTACCCACAGTTATGGTGCTTTTTCAGTTTGTAATGGCAGAATTATGCATTTTTCGCGTTTTCGACTGGTGTTTATCTACGATAACGGTCGAGCGCGTTCTGAAGTGTAGCAGCGGCAAGTAATTGAATTTCACTTACTTTGGGCACGCGAAGTACGTACACTTGCGGCGTCAAAAATCAAAATCAAAATCAAAATAATCTTTATTTCATAGGTAAGCATTATTACACTTGAAATCGTCACAATGGTTAAACTCTACCGCTCATTCGTAAGGCAGATTCCCCTGAGAAGAATGAGCAAGAAACTCTAGGGGTTGCTCTTTGTAAATAACATTTACAATATTTTTTTATTTGAAACATCAGATTGAGACTACCTCCATGAGCTAAACGGGTTACTACCACGGATTTTTGTCATCCAAGTACGCAGAAGTTGTATAATAACCTTTAGTATAAAGTTTTTGTTTCACTATAGTTTTAAACCTCGTGAAAGGCAAATTTTGTATATCAACCGGAATCTTGTTATAGAAGCGTATACATTGCCCCTTAAATGATTGTTTGACTTTGTGAAGACGACTATCAAGAAAAGCTAGTTTATTTTTATTCCTCGTATTAATGTTATGTCTGTCACTATTTTTCATAAAGAAATTACTATTCCTTTTAACATAAATTATATTTTCATAAATGTATTGTGAGGCTAGTGTAAGAATGTTAATTTCCTTAAACTTATCTCTCAAACATACTTTGGGGCCCAGATTGTAAATTGCCCTAACTGCATGTTTCTGCAGGACAAAGATTCTATTGATATCGGCGGCATTACCCCAAAGCAAAATGCCGTATGTCATTAGACTGTGAAAGTAGCTGAAGTAAACCAATCTAGCGGTTTCGACGTCTGAAAGCGTCTATCTAGATATATGTCTGTGAGATCGACGATGTAGCATGCACACCTAAATAATGCCTATTCACTCTCACCTTGAAAAGGTCCAAGTTATAGCGTTCGGGGAATAAGTCTGCAGGTAGGGAATTCCACGCTCTTGCCGTTCGCCATATAAATGTGGAAGCGAAACGCTTCGTGCGAATCCATAGGAATATCCACAACATAAGGGTGGAATCCCAGCCCACGTCTAGTCCCCCGACGATGGAAAGGGGAAAGCGGAATCATATTATGCAATTCCATCTCCGTGATATATCCTGTAGAATACCGATAAGCAGGCAACTCTACGGTGGTGTTCAAGGCTCTGCAGCTTCGTCGCTACTAATTCCGAGTCTCCTATAAGCATCTTAGCACACTTGTCTATTGAGTCCAAGGTGGCCAGTTGATATTTAGCAGAGACATCCCTTAAGTGGCAGCAGTACTCCATTCACGACCGGACTTGTACTTGTACCAAAGTACAGCTGAAGCAACTGTCCCGGTCTCAGGGTCGTATTCTAGAACTCTACTCAATGCTCAAGTCAGGATTGCAATGGAAACACAAGCACTGGAAATACGACCCTAATGGAAGGGACTTGAGTATGATTTCGAGTGCTTTAAACCATACTCAAATCCTGACTTGAGCATTGAGTAGAGTTCTAGAATACGACCCTCAGAGTCGACGGCTTAGCGGTGGCAACCGCTAGTTGTGCAATGCGCATCGGGAAGTGAGCGTGCCTACAGCTCCGGTACCTATCTGGAAAATAGCGAGAGTACTGTAGGTGCACTAGCCTCTCGAAGAACCGGATGGAGTCAAGTGACAAGAGGTCTGTGACAACCCTGTATACTAGCTGATGTGGGGTGAGAACTTTTGTGCGCGCACGGGTTATAGTGCCCTTATCGTATACCCTCAGGGTCGGTAGGGAGGGTCGTTATAATCAAAACTAATGTAGAAAGATATGGGGCTGTCCCGGTGTGAAGTAACGCCTGACCTTGGAAGGGATGCCAAGCTTCCTGGCTGCATTTTGGGCCATGGATTCAGTGTATCTGCCGAAGTTCAAATTGTTATTACTTTATATTTATGATACTGATTAACTTCCGAGTTTAACAGGAAGTGCTCTTTTAACTTGCGTTTGAATGGTGCAACCGATAGACTGTTACGAATGCTAGCAGACAATTTATTCCACATACGACCTGCACTAACCGTAAAAGTATAAATTTAATACGTATCACGCGACGGAATTAACTAGTTGCAGTGCCTCTGCTTTATATCGCAAAAGGTCTTGAAAAAGGCGGTGCCAATGCATCCGTCACTCTGTGAGACAATTGACAAGTCCCTAGTAGTTTCTCCAGCACCTTTCAAATCCGGATCGCAGTAATGTTCACTTAGGGCACCTTCAAAATAGACGCATGTAGAAGCGCGGTAGCCGCGCGAACCTTCTTCGACGTACAGGTTTTATCACGATGATTTCCTTAACCGAAAAGCTCGTGGTAAATGTCAATTTAAATTTCGCACTAAAATTCCGAGAAATTCAGTGGTGCGAGCTGAGGATTCGAAGCCACGACCCTCTGCTTGAGAGGCAGTAGGTCAAACCATTACGCTACCACGGCTGACATTTAAATATCTATTCAAGTGCATACAATCTAACGTTTTTTTGTATGAATTTATTTCAATGCGATTTTCCAGCGAATCGATTCAATAATTGGTCAAATCGAATCGTCTATATCAGAAAACAATAAACATGTTGTAATAATACCATTAAAGAAAAGAAAAAATCCAGTCGAATTGAGAACCTCCTCCTTTTTTTGAAGTCGGTTAGAAACTCGATTTATAACAAATATTTAAATAGTTGTAAATAGTTTTTGCCCACGACTTCGGGCAATAATGGCTTGTAACCCGATTTAAACCCGGCGTTAACAAAGCGCCGGGTTAAAACTCGGCGCTGATTGTGACTGTAAACGTAGCGCGCACGTGTCACGACAATGGTCACAACTGCGTTTCTAAATATTGCATGAGATTTGACACTATTAAATTGCAGTGGCGCGCTTGCAGCGCCACAGTGGCGCTATAGCGCTTCTTTAAACGTCTAATTTTTAAAGCCCTTAGAGTGGCAGTACTTCCTGGATGAATTCTTTCACAAGGAGTTCTACCTCGAGTTCTTCCTCATTAACATTAAAATCCTTCATTTCCAGGTTCAACGTGACATAGCAGTGCTGCCGAAGTCGTTCACCAAATCTCGAATCGAAGAGAACATAAACATATTCGATTTTCAATTGACCGAGAAGGAAATGTCCATAGTGGATGGTTACAATATCGATCACAGATGTGTACCTGGTACAACGTTGAAAGGGCTGACTAATTATCCCTTTTGAAATAAGTTAAAGTTAAATAAGTTTTTTTTTGTTACACTATTACTGTTGCTATTGGTTTTATTATACATTTATTAATACGTCTACAAATTTTATTAAAAGGCTAGAGAGTAGAAAATAGGATTGCAAATAATAATGTATTTTTTATATAATCAACAAGGAAATTTTCAATCAGGAGTACAAATTTTCAATATTTTCAGGTATAAATTTACACAAGTACATGTTCAACCCAAACATTCTTGATAGTTATGATTTATTTATTTTGCAGATATGAATATAATAACGCACACACTCAACATAGTATGTTTAGTGTGTTACGTATAATAATAATTTATATTATTTATTTTTTTCCTAGTGTACTATGGATCATATCTGAATGAATGTCTAAGTCACGGAAGAAGTATTTATGTGGTCTGTGGTCTAAGTACAAAATTGTAAAATAAAATAAATATGTAACATTATATAAATAAGAGTTGCCTTAATAACATTCCGTGTGAACTATTTTTTATTACTATTTTATTCGTGATACTAATCACGTGATTCTTGTAAATCTACATGATCGTTGCACATTTTGAGCATGTTTTTAAGAAAGCCATTAACGTCTTCTATTATGGAAAGGAAAAGCATTGAGCAACATTTATTGGCGAACATCATATCAACTTATTCGCCGTGATTGGTGATTTTAGTCGACAAGTCATCCAACGTGTGACATGACGTGTGAAAATCGGGTGACATGATGACCACGGCCTCTCTGAGGCGGCGAAAGCGGTGCTGGGCTTGTCCAAGGGTGGTCGCAAATGTGACAAAGAAACTTGGTGGTGGAACGACACAGTCCAAAGGGAGGTGAGGGTGAAGAAAGCCCTCTTCAAAACGTGGCAAGCGTCCGTATCTTCTGAAGACCGCGATGCATATAGGGATGCTAAACGTGCCGCTAAGAAAGCTGTAGTCAGAGCCAGACGGGACCACTTGCAGCCGTTGTACGACAAGTTGGAATCGTCTGAGGGGCAGAAGCTTATCTTTAAGCTGGCACGTTCGAGGGTCTTAGCGGCACAAGATATTTCCAAGTGTCGCTGCATTAAAGACCCTCATGGCAACCTTATATGCGAGGTCGACGCGGTGAAGAAGAGATGGCGCTCATATTTCCACGAGCTGCTGAAGCACAGAGAGGTGCAGCCACCGGTCCTCCCTCCGAATCAGGGACTAGTGCGACCGGTAGCGCCTGAGGAAGTCCACTTAGCTCTTCGTCGCATGAAGAATCGGAAAGCTGTCGGAGCCGATGGGGTTCCCATCGAGGCCTGGAAGGCAATGGGTCCCCGTGGTGTGGGCATCCTTACCGGCCTCTTTAATCGCGTGCTCCTCACCGGTAAAATCCCTAACCAATGGAGACTGAGTATTATCACTCCAGTCTTCAAAAGGAAGGGATCGGTGCAGGAGTGTGGCGATTATCGGAGCATAAAGGTCATGTCCCACACCATGAAGCTCTTCGAGCGTATAATAGACTCTCGGATCCGACAGGAGAG
>NW_020653415.1:1827356-1834543 GCF_003589595.1 Hyposmocoma kahamanoa
TGTTTCTTGACATGCAGAAGGCCTTCGACTGTATCCCCCGTGTAATGATCTGGTGGGCACTGAGATCCAAAGGGGTACCAGAAGCTTATATTGACATCATCCGAGACATGTACCGCGATTCCGATTCCATGGTTAGGACTGCTGTTGGTGACACTAAACCCTTCCCTGTCACTGTCGGAGTTCACCAGGGCTCAGTTCTCAGTCCCTATCTGTTCAGCCTGATATTAGACGAGGTCTCAAGCTCCATCCGAGACACGCATGAGCAACCCCCGTGGATGCTTATGTACGCTGACGATATTGCGCTGGCGGATGCGGATAGAGGGAGAGTGGTACGACGAGTGAATTGTGTGGAAGGAGTCGCTTGAAGAACGGCGGTCTGAGACTAAATGTGGCGAAGACTGAGTACATGGTCTGCAACGCTACAGATCCCCTACCCGTTCGCATAGGCGAAGACGCGGTCGAGCCTACGGGCCAGTTTAAATACTTGGGATCTGTACTTGGCGCGTCCGGAGACATCGACTGCGACGTCAGAGCCCGAATCGCAGCCGCTTGGGCAAAGTGGCGTGAGGTGACTGGTGTCATTTGTGACGCCAAGATGCCGGTTAAGCTGAAAGGACAGGTCTATAAATCCATCATTAGGCCTGTCCTTTTATATGGCAGTGAAACGTGGGCCGTACTTGAGCGCTATAAGCAGGAGCTGCGTGTCACGGAAATGAAGATGCTGCGCTGGATGTGTGGAGTTTCACGGAAAGATCGTGTCAGAAACTCCCGCATCCGCGGCAGACTTCACGTCCGTGACATTGCAGATAAACTGCAAGAAAGCCACCTACGTTGGTACGGCCACATCTTACGGAAACCGGCATGCTACGTGGGAAACAAATGTCTGGCTATGCCACATCCGCCGGGCCCCGGTAGAAGGGGCAGACCCAAGAAGTGCTGGCTTGACGTCGCCAAGGGTGGTATGCCTGCCAATGGTCTCACCACTAAGGATGCCGAAGACCGTGCAAAGTGGAGGAGAAAAAGCGGACCCCGGGCTCCGCAGCAACACTGCTGAGGACGCAACCGGGACAACGCTCAGATGAGAGAGATAGAGAGAGAGGGATGATGACCACGGCCTGCCACGGCTAACATGTTCAACAAAAATGAATGACATTTTGATGAACTTTGGTGTAAAAAGTCGACACTAACGCCATCTATCGGGTAACCGAAAAAAACTTATTTTTAAATTCCGTTTTCTCATGGACGAATAACTCAAGTGGACTGCTAAAATTATGCTAATTTTCATAACCATAGATCATAATTCTGGAAAAGGTCAAAATTGCGTCTTATATCTACATGGTGCTGATCAATAAGTCTGGAAGTAAGTTTATATCATGTAAATGGCGGTGGATATCAATTTTAATTCCTCATTTATATGAATTATAAGAAGTCAGTTTTCTCCTAGTATTATTATTAAAATGTTTATTGATCATGAGCTAAAATTGTTTTCTGCACTTTGAAAAATGTGTCAATAGATGGCATTGTGTGTTACAAACTAATTAGTAAATTAACGCTTCCTAAGTAGCTGGGTAGATGGCGCTAATCCTAGACAAAATAAAAGAATAGCCGGCACTAGTACAGTATTGTATTATCTGTGCCGGCACTATCCATAAAAATCTGCAATAACTGCCATCTAGTTATACATATAACTGTCACTAGAAATTGGAGTAGCTTTGATAAATAGTAGCTTGTCAATGAAGACCCGACTAAGCTGTATTGTACCGCGATTAGCAGTCTTCTTAGTGGTCCATGGTTTTACTCATAATCACTAGTGATATTTATTACGTAAGACTTAGCTTGTAATAATAAGATGCATACAAATGTTGAATAAATTTTTTTACATGCAATTTGTTTTTCTAAATTCAAACTTGTGTTTAAACGACTCGGAGAGCGGTTAACATTTTGATAACTTTTTTTTGTATTTATTCTCTTCCAGAGTGAATATATTATATCTTATATCCAAAAAAAAAACAACAACGCACACTCAACATAGCCCCGCACTACGGAAACGTGTCGCGGGTGCCATGGACACACACATAGACAACCACAAATTACACCCAAACTCATGAGAGATTTTTTTTACATAGCCATAGCCATTGTGGAAGACTGGTGCTCAAACTAGGTAAACCCTGTATTAGGAGACACCAGGACCCCAATTCAGAACTCTTCGATATTTTAACCGAATCGTTCTATTGGATATCAACATTCCGAGTTAAACGTTCGGTTCGGATTCGGATACGTATTCCAGAACTCTACTCAATGCTCAAGTCAGGATTTGAGAAGACTTGAGTATGATTTCAGGCACTCGAAATACGACCCTAATGGCAAGGACTTGAGTATGATTTCTAGTGCTTTGAATCATACTCAAGTCCTGACTTGAGCATTGAGTAGAGTTCTAGAATACGACCCTCAGTCTGTGAAATAGATTATAAATTATAAAAATGAAAGTCCTTTTATATACATTTTTAACACTTTAAAGGCCTAAAATATAGGAATGCATTAAAATAAATGAACAAAATTCCGACTTCATTTAAAATAATAAGAGATTACCTTAATATATTCTTGCTTTGTAAACAATAGGGCGTTCGGTAATTTTCATTCGATAACTGTGTTCTGAATAACGTTTGTAGCCTTTGCCGGTCGAGACCTTCGAGTAATCGTACGGGTGTGACGTTATTTCGGTTCGGTTTTGAATACGACAGTTTGACGTTCGATTCGGGTGTTGTGAATAAAAATGAAAAGAAATCGGGCCCCAGGTCTCCCTTTGCGGAACAAATTTGAATCCAGGAAACGAAACAAAAGCTCTGTGGTAAGGTTAAAACTGCTACATAAATAGTTAAGTCATAGTCTTTATCGTCTGTTTAAAGGTAAAAAAACCTCATAAGTTACATTTTCTACAAAAAGTCTTTAATTTACATAGCTTCGGTAAGACAATCACTATCTTTCTGCATGTGAAACTCAATAACAAGCAAGCAAGGCTATAAACTTAATAAGAGTTTTATCTGCAGAAAGATGGTGAATTTCTTACAACTGGTACATAATTAGGAGATTTTTTTGTAGTAAATGTATGGTTTTTACCTTTAAGCAGACGTTATATTCTCTGCATAGGTGGTTCTTTTGCGATCTAGTCTTTTTTCTGGGGCCTTACCATGTACTCTCATTATAGTTCAGTATAGGTTCGTAAGGACAAAAAAGCGTGATAGTGATATACACTTCATGTAGCGCTGTCTCACAAAGATTCATTTTAGGTCCTAAACTAAGGTAAGGAAAAATATGGTCATCATGATACCAACCTCTCTCTTGGCGCTAGGTCACTTCTCGTACGGACCAATTTAAGAAAACGAATTTTTCAAATCTGTTCTGAATGTTCTGGGTAGTGGCCCGGGAGTTTACTACCGTATAGCATAGGGGTTTTTTTTTATTAATTTATTTCTGGCCATGGAAACAAAGTCCTTCAGCCGAAAACATAAAAATAAGTTTTTCTGTAAATATGGCCGCCACAAAGAGGATAGGCAATTGAGGCGGCGTGTTTGGATTGACTCGGGATTCCTTAGAACGGGCCGATACGGGTATTTCAGTTCGAGATTCGTATAATTTCGCGTTTTAATCTTCGATTAAGGCACAATAGCACTATCTTATTCCACTTTAAACTAGATTTCACAAAATAATTGAAAGTCAAAATAAAAACGACACTTTTCCTTCCAAAATGTCCAGAGCGAATATATATATATATATATAGATTCGCTCTGGACCTTGTATATATATATAATTATATATAGCATAGGGAATTGCATAGTGTGACCATTTTATTGATTTTTATTTTAATCAGATTATATGTAAGTATGATACATCGATATACTATACAACAAATTGTGGCTCGACTATTAAGAAAAATCATGGCTTCAACCTTTTTAACCGACTTCAAAAAGGAGGAGCTTCTCAATTCGACTGTTTTTGTGAGTGTGTTAAGCAATAACTCGATCTGTGAACTGATTTTGATGATTTTTTCGCACATAAATTACGGAAACTCGGAGGTGCCCAGATTCGAATCCGGGCACTTCATACCCAAGAGCCTGAAATGCATGAGAAGCGGAATTACATGTTTTTGCCAAGTTTTATGGAAATCGGTAACCGGAAAGTTCGCGAAACCGGATTCTCTCGTCTCTCGATTCTAGCGTCTCGGGTGACTGGCGTACTACTACAGGTTTACGTCTTTCAATGCATCATTTACAACTTGAATAAAAGAATAATTATATTCCATCCATCAACTTTATTAAATTGAAACAAAATTAGATTTAAAAATAAATATAAATGTCAACATTTATTCGAAACAAAAATATATGTACAATAAAAAAATAAAAGCAACGCATTTATATAACAGCTTTTCAAAATTATGGAATGTCCATTATAAGATCTCTTAAAAATTACTAAATTGATAATACATAACAACTTTTTACATTTACACAGTATATCGTCATAAAATTCATAACGGCACTGCTGCCTACCACACCTGTATAAACAACCGCGTATAATTTCAAAGAGATCTTAGCAAGGATTCGCAAAAAAGAGAGGAGTACAAATTATCTGTACAAAAATGCATCTATAAAAGCTTTATGAGGTAAAATGTATAAATACGTCTTAGAAGTTTGTTTCATGTTATCGTTTCATAGAAATTTCATTACACAGAAGTTTCGTTTCACGGATCAGGGGGGCTACTCTCGCAATTCCGTCTGACATCCGTCCGAAACAATTACTGTCAAATAAGTAATATTCGACAAAATTAAAAGACAAGTATCCATATGAAGCTTCATTCGCATCACGCGTCTTTTCATTTGGTCAAGTATTGTTTATTCTGCAGTAATTGTTTCAGACGGGTGTCAGACGGAGATCGAGAGTAGACCCCCTGTCTCCAACTGTTAATACAAAATAGAGAAAACAAGTGAGCAGAAAAATAGATGAAAAACAAAGTTAGAACTGTTATTTGCTTAGATGGTCATTCGACACAAGTAAATATCACAGTTTTTAAATGTTGGAAACTGATTACAATAAAAAAAATCCTTTTCCCCTTCTGTTATTACCAGTAGCAAGGTCAGAAGTGCCAAGCCAATGTTTTGTAGTCACTGGCAGGCTAGTTTTTTATACTACAGTCCAATAGCAACAGTGGGGAATGTAAAATAAAAACCTATTGGATTTCAATTAACAAATCCGTGCAATAAACAGTAAAATTGTAAATTTTCATGATTTAAAATAAATACAACGAGAATAAATATAACAATTTTCGTGATTTCCATTACTTAAAAAAACATAATTAATAAATAAAAATACATAGCAAAAAAAAGCTTGTCAATAGATTTAAATACAAATTTGTAACAACACAAAAACAATTTAACTTACTTATGGTAAGTGATCTACAAAAATATACTATAGTGTTTTTAAACAGTTTTAACACTTACTTAAAATTTAATTACGATTTTTATATTGGTTGACTAAGGCTGTCCGAATAAAAACTGTTCGGATATTTTACCACCAATGGATCGATGAAAGAATCGTAAAATCTTTTCATCGAATATGCTATTTTCACTTTTTCATTTAGTCGAAATAAGAATCGTAATTAAGTCTTATTCATATTCTACTATAAGCGCAGCTTTGTACCTATTTATCTACATTTAATATATGAAACTTACGGTGTTGGTACAAGAAGTTAAAAAACGGGTAAGTTTAGTTTCGCAAGTTAAAGTGACAGAAGAGATCTCTTGGTTCTAGTGAATACATCATCAAATTATTGAAACTTTTGGTCAATACTTTTCCTTATGATCACTTATCAATAGTGATGGAACAAAGTACACAAAAACATTACCAACAGCACTACCTGTTTTACAGTCAATAGCTCGTCACACTTGCTGATAAGGGTGTTTGTCCACCGGCAAGACGAGACGAGAATTGAATTTTCGCCGGCCATTTCCACCAAAAATTGCCATCATAACATATTCCGTAAATTATTATTATTAAATATGTTAACGGAAGAGAATCAAACGAAGGTACTGTAAGTAGAAATAGTCAGATACTTTGTTACTATCTCGCGATTTATATTAATAGCCATCGAGAGCTTGCGAGCCCGCGCGAGTCGTAGTGAGAATCGGTGTTTCCGTTGCAGAGTGATCAACAAATATTTCAATTCTCGTCTCGCACAACCTCGGCAATCCAGATTATTTCCACCGAAAAAGCGCTAGGAGAGTATTGAAATTTTGCCATACAATTTTCAACCCTCGTCTCGCATCGCCGATCGAAAAGCACATTAAGACTTACAAAAACAACGTTGCTAGATGTCAAGTTTGACGTAATACTTTTGACTGTATGAGCTGGCACAGAAAAAAAAAAACATTGAGCTGAAATATGGAAGTTGTGTGGGAAGATAGTGGAGAGAAAATTCATCTTATTGTAAAATTACGGTTATGGAATATTTGTATACATATTTCACAGTGTATAAATAGTAAATACCTTAGCAAAAACACTTGTTATATAAAAAACGGTTTCTAAAATTACCCGTTTCGGTTTCCACTCTTCAATTACTCGAATTGTTGTTTTTTTTAAATAAAAACACAATTATCCTTACATATATTTTTTATAAATTCAATTGCCATTCACCAAATTTAATAAATAAATCCATCCATAGATTCTCTATAGAGTTTGATGTATAAAAAAAGATCATAACAGTCAATAAAACCACCACATTTAAAAAAACGAATTATTGAAGAGTGCTACAAACCGTAGAAAATATAGATATCTATACTTTTACCGACAGTCCTATCGATATCACTGAAAAATTGTCGATAGCTACGCAACACTATATATCGATAAAGTGCAACTAACCGCGATCTTTAAAAAATCGCTTAATTCATTTACTTCCATACATAATTGAATATGTCCATGATGCTATCGTATATAGTGAAAGTTATGGCGACATCGAAGACAACTCTGCTAAGACGAGGTACTGTACCTTTGTAGAACGCGAAGAAACCTTCGTGTTTCCAAGTTTTGATGAAGCAGTCTAGTGTGTTCTTGTATTTAGAAGCTTCGAGACCTTGCATTCTTGTTTTTACTACATCTATTGGGGTATTGCCGAAGACTGATGCCGCTCCTGAAAAAAA
>NW_020653415.1:1834943-1853239 GCF_003589595.1 Hyposmocoma kahamanoa
CTGGTCATGGGACATATAAGATTGGAGATTAATTGGATTAATTATTATATTTAGTAGCAATAGAGGTCCTTGTGAAAGAGTTCGTCCAAGGAAGGATAGCTAAGGATTTACTACCATGAACAGTAATGGGAAGTGCGTTCCAAAGTCCGACCGCATGAACAGAGAAGAAGTGAAAATAAAAACCGGAATTGAAGGATGGAAAATACAACTGGGACCTAACGAGAGAGCGACAGGGCTCTTATCCTAGGACCTGAGAAAGCTGAATCGCTCTTTCATATACCAGGGAGACATAGGGTTGTGCAGAATATTATAGAGAACGGAGACAGTATGCAAATGGTTTCGTGGATGTTTTTTTCGCAATCAAAGCATTATTTAGATTAATGCAATAAATTAGTGATATCTATATATCGCACTATTAATAAATTTGTGTATTAACTCAAAAAGTGTATTTCGTCAGAATCGACGAAAAACGAATTACTCGCTTCCCGTGAAAGATTTGTATAAATTTACTTGCCAAATATACATATTATTTAAAAAAAAAGAGAAAAAATAGTTTCATATTTTTGAATAAGGACTATTTTGGCCAGAACTAGCTCCCATAAAGCGTGTCTCATTTTCAGTTAAGTAGTTAGTTATTTTTTACAATATCCTAACGACGGTTTAATTGACGTGTTAGAATCAAATTTTACGTTCAACAATGGTATAATCTTGAATTTCAAATATATTTTGAGTTATAACACTATTGTAATAGCAGTGGAAACCAAATACAAAAGATCCGACAACAAGCATATAGAAAAATTCGTGAGCTCCGCTGGTTCTTTCCGTGGCTTAGTTGGCATAGCGTCTGACACAGTTTGCTAGAAGACGGCGGTTCGAATCCGGCTGCATCGAAGGAATTTTTTCTCAGTGTTCGATCTTTGTATTAATAATTATAACAAACTAGTGGAGTAATTTCACAAAAAATAATGAATATCAATTCAATACAAATTTAATATAATAGATAGTAGACTACATGCCACACAACTTTAAGGCCGTTTTTCAATGCTCAGTTTTTTAGGCAAGGCTGTGCTAGTACTGAGGCTGTAAATAGATAACCTCAATTAAGATTCTTTGATCCATATACATACCAGCAATACCACCGAACAGTCCCACGATGTACTTAGGCACTGGTTTGTCCCTGTCACCTCCCTTGTACCAATCTCTAAGTGATTCCATCACGAAGAATCTTATTGCCTGGTTGCTTCCTTGCTTCATCACTGTTGCTGATACACCTTTGTAGACCCCGCCGATTCCTGTAATGGACACATACGTTTGAAGGAAGTATTTTATTTCTTACCACATTGCATGTGTACATTAAGGTAGTATAATTTTTTGTAAGTCTTCGATCATTGTATTAATAATTATGATAATATTTGTTATTCTGCTTAAATCTAGTTGCAATGGCAGTTGAGTCACACCCCGGCCACTCCATACAACGGTCGAAAGTTATTTACCTACTCGTACGTACAGCAAGGCGCTATCTCAATATCACAAGCGCAAAGTGGCAGGGTATACCCATCACTTTCTCGTACAATTGCGTTACGTGGTCAGAGCGACAACACAGCGAAAATTCTAAAGCGAATCTGTTATCTTTAATTCTATTAATATAATCCTAATAATTACACAAGTCCATTAGGTATTTATGTCGATATACTTAATATTATATTTTTCATTAATTCACTAATTACAATTATATTGAAGATTTATTTAAAAAATATATTAAAAGTACTTAAAATGTTGTATTTTGGACAGGCACTTTTTAAAAATAAGGTAACCAAGGTATTTGAGATTGCGTGTCCAAGTTTATCATTACCTAGTTAAGGTATTTTCACTACGTCGGCAATATAAATTGAAAAGTAGTTCTAAACTACTAGCTCACGAAGCCGAAGTTATGGCTTCTCATTATATTGATATAATAAATGTGCATTATATATTACTCTTCACAAAATAAATGAAGAAAACAACAACTGAATGAGTCTCAGACGTAAGTTTTTTTCATCGTCACCAACAGCACAATTCACGACCATACTAAATAATAACATACAATGATGTAATATATTAACGTACAAGTTTCGTAATTAATAAATGAAAACTGTATTGAAATATCAAAGCCGTCTTAGCGCGAAAACGGCTCGCCGACAGCCTTGTTGTCGTTCAGTCAATGTGCGCGGCGTGATGCGGTATATAAATCTAGGGAGGCAGTTGTCGGCCAGCTATACCCAAAGCTCGCTCAGAACCCTGCGTACGCAATATAATAACGTCTGCCACGGTTCTATAATGCGTCTGCCATGAAGAAGTCGGCGTCTTCATTAAACAGAATACGTGGCAGCAGCAACGGCTTACTGAAGACTATCGCGGATAGGAGTGAGCGCCCCGTGATGCGGCATTTAATACCAACCACAAAATCCGTAGTAGAATTCAAGTACTAACCTAATTATAAGCTATTTTTGTTACTAACACTGGCGATTAACACACTGCACCGCATCCGGCGACGGAATGCGGAGCTGCGTTTTTAACGTTGTACTGAAGTACCTCAGTTTGTATGGAAAACACGCGCCGTCGAACGCATTGACAACCCGAGGGGCGCGAACCCCAGGGTATGACACACTGCGCTCGGCACCACCGCCTAGATTTTTAATCCATTTGTGTCTATTCCAGTAATTGTCGTTCGGATGATCCCTAACAAATAATCAAAGGATTCAGTTGACATACGTGTATAGTTGAAAAATCAATCGTCATATTTTCTTAAATCTATGTAATGAAGTTGAATGTTATCTTCGGTGTCTTTTTATTTGAGTAAACAAAAACCAAATGGACAGTATAACTGCAGCGTCCTGGATGAGTTCTGTATTATTAACCATTCTTGTCAAGGAAGGATCTCAGCTACATGTACAATCACTACGGCGCGCCGTACGGCGTTCAACTACGAAGCGAGTACTTTAAATGGCGCGGGGCCGCTAGACCGCTGCCCCCGCACAGATTAAACCGCGCGTTGACGCAGATCTGCGTCTCCGCCACCGCGCGCGTGATTCCGCGTCTGGCGCACTGTCGCGGTGCAGTGTGTTAATCACCTTATGTATTCCTGTTGTCCGTAATAAAGATTTATTATTATTATAAACTTTTAGCAGAATACCAAACGTACAAAACGCTGCTATTGACATTATCGACACACAACACATATCTCAGATTATTTAAAATTAGCAGACTTACTGATTTAGGCCTATTTATTAGGGGCCTAACCAAGTCTTCTAATTTTCTCGAAATCCCTGGTCATTGTAATTCCACCGAGACATTTATTTGCTATTCTGCTAAAGTCTAGTTCCAATGGCAATTGAGTCTCAATAGAGTGGCAGTGATGGCATTCATTCAATCACTAACCATCGATGATGCTTATCAAAATTTTTATCTCGCTTAATCTGCAATTGGAGGTAGTTAAGGAAAAAGGATCCAATCCACAAAAATTATCAAAAAATGAGTTATATGTAGCAAATGGTTCCTAAGTCTAACTTCTTAGATCAGCAAAAAGATCCAACATATAAATGTAAATAAATATCTCTGGAGTCACATGATATTTTAAGTTCTAAAAAAAAACAAGAGTGAGAAACACTTTTAAACTTCAAACTGCCATATCGCACAATAGTGTTGCAATTGAAAATATGTAAAATTCAATATTATACATAAAACAGTCCTTACGCAAAATATGAAATTATTTTTTCCCTTTTATTTGGCAAATAGAAAATTGATTACATGTCTGTAAATAAACTTTAACCTAGATACATAAATTTTAAAATGTTTTCACTTTTAATAATGTAGTAAGTAATTAGTTTTTCATCGACTCTGAAGAAATACACTTTCTGAGTTAATACACTATTGTATTAACGGTGCAATATCTCGAAAGTGACTGGATGTGCGTTGGATCCTTTTCGTTTAACTACGTCCAATTTATTCTCCAAATTAAATGGTTTTTTTTTATATATATATAAAAAAATTTGGTAATGACAAGTATTTCAATTGTCAATGAAAACCTCCGAAAGTAACGTCAATTATTTAGTAGACTACGCCATCGAAGAGCAGAATACAAAGTAGAAGACAAGATACTAGTCTAAACTTTTAGCAGAATACTATACATACAAAATCCTGCCTTAGCAGATTTGGTGTCCGGAAAGAACTGCGTGCATTGGAAGAGACCTACACTCAGCACTGGGTGTCCAGAGGTTGGAAAAGAAGAATATAGTAGATTATTACTAGGAACAACGTATGTCTGAGACAAATTCACATTTAAACAACGTTGGATTATCAATGACAGATAACTTATCAATCACCCAAGACCTAAGTTCAGTATAGGCGTCCTTGAATAAGACGTACTTTATTTTTCTCAACAGAAGTTATCTTATTATTATGTGTAAAAATCAAATGCACACTGTTATCTTGGCTGGTTTGAAAGCAATACGAGATAAGATAAATATATTTTTAGATTTCAAGATCAAATGTAACCAACAACGTTAACGGGCGCATCAAAATAAATATATCACTGAAAAATTGGCTCGGGAGCTAGAAAATGTGTCCACTTTTCAACGGATGACATCTTAGACGAACGAAAAAAAAATTCGACGAAACGTCTTCGGATATTTGTAAGTTATGGGATTGTTTGTGAGTCGAATCTGATCTCGTAAGCGCCCAGTTATACGACGCGAAAGTTCGCCGCGTCGTTCACGTACATTAATCTGAATCTGAATTCTATTTACTAGGCAACAACATTTAAATTCCTTGGAATAATACAACCGCGCCGCCGCCCGCGTAGACCAAAGACAAGCCAGTCTCGCCCGCGCGCTCGGGACGCTCATTTAAGTTACAACGTAAAGCTAAATGAATAGAGCGTATTTTGCCATGACAACTTAGACGCACGCGGTCGCTGCGCGGCGGCGGCAACGCGGTCTCCGAGCGGCGACCGCGCGATGAAATTTGTGTCGAATAAATGAACCCTAAAGATGCCTACAGATTTGCTCGAATTTTCGCGATCGTTATTGTCGCTCGATATGAAGTGTTCTGACGATGAATATAGGGTAGGTGTCTTCAGAATTCCTTACAAAAATTTGATATTGGATAATGCAACAAACATACATAATAATGGAAACATTTAATTGCTTGTAAAGATATTTTATGATACCAAATCACGGGACGGACAAGTCATGCATCTGGTGGTGGTCAGCGACACGTCTGTCTATAACAATTGCTGTGCCCCTCAGAGCTTTAAATCACAAAGCTCTGTGGGGTACTGTCATTGCACCTGTCAACCTGAGACAACTTGACAACCCCAAATGCCCGTAATTTCACCAGCACCCTTACTCTTCAAAACCGAACGCACTCATTACTTGGCGACAGAAATAAGTAAGGTAGCATTACTTCCCGGGACGAACTATTTTGCTCTACTGCTACTATGTGTGTTTACTTTGAAATTTTAATAAGATCAGTAAGTCATCTGTGATACAACCAGGGACTGGAATTGAGGGAGTTAATAAATTAACTAAAGCTAAAGCTAACCTAAAGAATAACGTGGACGTTCCCTTCAACAAATCCTGGGACTTCTCAGAACTGATTATATTTGAATATGCGTATTATTTATCGAAATTTGAGTACTTGGCGACAAATTAATATTTCCTATTAAGTATTTGCCTACAAATTGTTGTCTCAATGATAACTTTTTTTTATAAAAAAAAAACAGATCTAAAAAGTTCGTGGACTTGCATCTATTTGCCAAGTTTTATTCAAATCGGTTACCGGTAAGTTCGCGAAACCGGATTCATCCCAAAGTTTGGCACCCTTAGAGGTGGAATATTTTCTTAAAATTGAAATGGGATTCACTAACGCCGGAGTAATGGCGTAACATACATAAAAAAAATACAGACGAATTGAGAACCTCCTCCTTTTCTGAAGCCGGTTAAAAAATAATATTGTAATTGTGTTTCCATGGGTACTTACGTATTTAAATACTTTAGCCGTTTAAAAAACAAATATGAGACAACCTATATTTTGGAATGTTTAGAAAATAAACAGTAAAAAAGATATTTTATATGCATTGATGACGACGTGAGTATGTCCATACTTAGAAAACGTTCATACTTTAAGTAGATTAACTTCAATTCCGATCACTGGATATAGATTTAGGTTTGCTCGATTCTTGACGATCGTTACTGTCGTCTGTTAACCGCCCCGTAAACGATCAAATAATTTATCAAAATCCTTCAAACTATACGTTTTCTTCAAACATTGCCGCAAACGATCAAGTACACAATCAAACAAGTTTGACAAACTTGCCTGTAGTTCACACTCGGTCGGTGTGTGTGCAATGAGTAAGAATAATAAATAGTTAAAGCGTTTCTGGCACAACTCTAGCATTATGTATTAACGAAATATATATTGGTATAGAGAGTGGTTGAATTTAAGAGAAAAACATCCACGAAAATTTGGTAACAAAATATTGGGCACCAAACCAGACGACTATATGGAATCTAGCAAGGTAAACGCATAAGCGACAACTGGACTTTGGTTTGACAAACATTCGCATACCTTCAAACCTGTTTGTTAAACACGCCGTCAATCTAGATTTAAATTTGACAAACGCATCAAACACGACCGTAGACAATCAATAAGTTTGACAAACACGTAAAATTTGACATATTATGTGATCGTTTACGGGGTGCCTTAGCGATCGATAAATTACACAATGTCTACTGTCAATCGTCTGTTGTTTACACATTTACTCAATTTCGTCTGGTCAAACAATCGAGCCAATCGGCATGACTCAGTGATTATTTCAATTTCAAAGCAGAAACACTTTACAAGCAATTAAACGTTACCATTAAAATTATAGATATTATTGTAAAAATTTTCTTTGTTACGAATTCAATATCAAATTTTTGTACGAATTAAGACCATTGTGATTCGTAATTGTCCCATTGATTTTGAGCACATATCGTTTTCGTGTAACGTAAAAACATTCGACCTCGGTGGCCAAACGGTTAGCATACAGACCACATAGGGTTAGCACTTAGCACTATGGGTAATGGGCAACGAACTTTTTTAAATTGGTTCTAGTCTGGGTGGTTTGTGTAATGTTTTCGTCGTATGGTACATACTAATAAATTCCCCAGTTTGAGACCAGTTTTATTAAGGCAACCTCGACCGTTAGTGTTTTTTTAATTGACTTCAAAAAAGAGCACACAACTTGTTCGTGGAATTGCATCTAGTTGCTAAGTGTTATTGAAATCGATTACCGGAAAGTGAGACCGCGAAGGATTCAGCCCCTAGTTTGCCACCCTTAGAGGTACAAAATTTTCTTCAAATTTTAATCGGACCACTACTGAGGCACCCTCTTTCCGACAAAAAACTAATCATCAAAATCCATTCACAAATGCCGTTTTCGCCTAACACACATAAAAAAATAGTCGAATTGAGAATATCTGCCTTTTTTTTTCAAGTCGGTTAAAAAAGAAATGTACGATTCATAGTCGAGATAAGTATCCTTTCTAACATTTTCTTTATTTAATTGTAAATTAATGTGTATCTAATTGTAAATACGAGTATCGATATGATGATCGCTATAAGGTTTTTTACCACGGTATGAATTATTTTTATTCTCAACCCGTGACCATGAAGCGTGTAACAATTCTAAACTATCGGGAAAATACAAAGAATCATGCCGTTGTAAGAAACATGAACTACGTAGCAGTACTGCCGCTTTATCTATTTTTGCCGCCAAGCAGTAATGTCAGCATTACTATATTCCGGTTTGAAGGGTAAACGTGCTGATGAAATTACACGCACATGAGCCTTGTCATCTTATGTCTCGGGGTGAGGGGCGCAGTGGCAGTGCCTATCAGATCTTTGCGATGTAACATCCTAAGGCCCTGTGTACATTCAAAATGTAGATAATATGTGACGTGATTGAGACTCAAACAATGTTATTCCAACGATCACGTAAACGCGCAATGAAAATATAACATTCAAATTTAGTGCTATATTTTCTATATATCGGCTCTGTGACGTGGTCACTTACTATGGGCCTCATAAAAAAGGTCAAAGTCACTCAACGAGCTATGGAGCGAGCAAAGCTCCGTATTTCTCTACGTGAACGAATCAGAAATGTGGAGACCCGTAGAAGAACGAAAGTCACCGACATGGCCCAAAGGATTATCAAGTTGAAGTGGTAATGGGCAGGGCACATAGCTCGTAGAACTGACGGCCGTTGAGGAAGAAAGGTTTTCGAATGGAGACTACGAAGCGGAAGGCGTTTAGTGGGACGGCCCCCTACTAGATGGACAGACGACCTGGTAAGGGCGGCGGGTAATCGATGGATGCACGTTGCGTCCGACCGCTAGTCTGTCAATCTTTGGGGGAGGTCTATGTTCAGCAGTGGACGTCTTCCGGCTGCTATGATGATAATGATATTTTCTATATAAAGGATATATAGAAAATACGTTTTTCACACAAAACTGAAGGCATACTTGTTTGGACTTGAAGCATGTAATTATATTTAGTGCATTTTAATGCATATTGGGCGTTCAGCGCTTTTCCTATTGTATATAGTCCGCCGGGTCTCAGGAGGTTAAAGCTCTGAATGCAATTTGCAATTGTTATAGACAGGCGTGTAGCTTACCATCAGGCGCACGACTTGTTGGTCCTGTCACTTGATTTATAAAAAAATGCCTACCGTTTAACGGAGTCGATTCCTCAGACAGCTGCGCTGTGCGGGAGCAGTGATTTTCAATAGTAAATTGGTTGAAAAAAGTGCCTACGAAATTAGTCAATAGATGTTATGTGAAATGATAATAAAAAAACTATTACATTGATAATTGAAATGAAGCCAAGCCATGATAAGCCATTTGACATTTCTGTTCAATCAACTCGCTATTGAAAATCGTCAGAAAAATGTTGTAGCAATTATCCCGACATAACTAGAGATGGGAAAGACTGCTTATTTTTTAAACGTTAAAACGTCGTGCTTTTTTGAACACTTTTTATTTTCAAGCTTACAAAATGGTTTAGAAAAACGTTTAAGTGACAAAATATTTTTTTGAGATATCGTAAAAAAACCATAACCCAGTTTTAGAATATTGACATTGTTTAATGATATTTCAGCTATGCATCATTAGGGTAGGTTCCGATAAGTCGAATACGTTAACTAATTTTAACTATTTTTAAAAGAGAATTATGTGCTCTATCTTAAGCTATCTAAAACGGATATTTGACCATTTGTCACTTAGCCGCGTTTTGGTTAATGGACGGCAGATATCTTTTTATGTTAAAAAAGCTTGCTAGCTTTTCGCTATCAACACAACGTTGCAAGCTTTGGTCTACTCTTCTAGACCAGTAAAGGTTTTAAGTTTTTTTTATAATATCAAGTGACAGGACGGCCAAGTCGTGCGCCTTATGGTAAGCTACACGCCTGTCCATAACAGTTTCATTGCCACTCAGAACTTGAAAAAGCAAAAATTTGAACGGCACTGCCAACTGCTCCCGTCACTCTAAGGGCGCGTTCCACTATGTCGTCACGTTTTATCTAGCCTGTTCCCATATCACGACTATCTGTCGTGGACGATTTTTTATCGTTGAACGACTGTCGTGACTCGCTGTTCCCACTAGATCGTGACGACAATAGGAGCTGCGACAATCTGTCGTCACGTTTTTATCGTCTGACGATTGTCGTTCTAGCTATTCCCACTGTGATGACAGTTTGTCGTTGTAACGATGAAAAATCGTGAAAGACAGGTAATCGTGTCGTGCTATATGTGAACAACTTCATTTAAATATACAAGCCACGACACTGTAAACTGCACGACAATCTATTGTCACGACATAGTGGGAACGCGCCCTGAGACATAAATTGATAAGTCTCATGTGCCTGTAATTTATAAAAGTTATGTAAGTTTATTTGTAAAATACTAGTTTTCAAAAAAATATTATTCACATTGACGAATTAATTTGTTGAGGAAACATAGACGTCGGGACTTAAATAAATAAATAAATAAATAAATAACGCACACACTCAACATAGCCCCGCACTAGGGAAACCCTGTGTCGCGGGTGCCATGGACACACACATAGACAACCACAAATTACACCCAAACTCACGAGAGAAATAAATGTAGGCCATACAAATATTTCTCCCGGCCCGGGAATCGAACCCGGGGACCTCTGCGTGGCAGTCCGGTATGGTAACCGTTCGGCCACGGAGGCAGTTAAAAAACTTATAAGCACGTTGTAAAAAATCAAATTGTTGAGTATTGAACTGGCCAATGCTTACGCTTAAATTGAAAAGCGTGCTTATGTGCTTATTTTAAAAAGCAAACTGTTTTATATGCTTTTGCTGTTATGTATGCTTGTGTGTGCTGTTACGTAAACTGTCACTCCTCCTGCAGCTACCTTAGAAACCTACTCAGTTAAGCGGTAGGGTTACCTATCAGATGTCCGAAATAACATTTTCCAGAAATAGCGTTTGCTCGAATTTTCATAACCTCGAAAGTAATTGTGAGAGGAAAATGTTTTTTCTTTTAAACCTAACTTAATCTAACCTAAACGAACCTAATCGTGTCTTTGAGATAAACATCCAACATATCCTGGAAGAACAACGGCTTCGTTATAATTCGGTTTTCGAGGTAGTGAAAATTCGAAGTAACGTTATTTCGGAAAAAAATACATTCGAGTTTCGAGTGATAGGTTTCCAGGCGGTAGGCCTGTATAGTCGATTTGTTTAAACATAGTTTCATTTCCTATGTGGAATTACTCATGGTTATTCACTAAAAGATTATTACTATAGTCCATCTGTTTAGGTATACTTAACTAAATGTAAACAATCTCGATACATCATTTTATTGAAACATATTCTTTATAAATGAATAGGTATAAAAATAGGCATAGAATTTCATATGAAGCTAAGTATTTGTATTTTGTATTTGAAGGTAAGTAAAAATCCTATTATAAATTTGTATTTCATTAAATCTCAAGATTGTTTACATTTGGTTAAGTAAGTACCTAAATAGACGGACTATAGTAATAATCTTTTAGTGAATAACCATGAATAATTCCACATTGGAAATGAAACTATATTTTTTCCGGATCTAAATTTGTTTTTCTTAGAAACCAACGCTTCGGCCTCTTAACAGGTCTCATGGTCACGACTGATTGCCATCCACGAGTTCCCTTATCAAATGTCCAAATCTAAGATAAATCCAACAACATATTGAACGGAGAGATGTACTTCTTATTATCAGCTTTTATGTAACAAATTTTTTTTATAAGCACACACTCATAGCCCCACCTAGGGAAACCCTGTGTCGCGGGTGCCATGGAGACATACATAGATGTCCACAAATTACACCCAAACTCACGAGAGAAATAAATGTAGGTCATATAAATATTTCTCTCGGCTGGGAATCAAAACCGGGTCCTCTGCGTGGCAGACCAGCATGGTAACCGTTCGGCCGCGCGGCCACTATTTTTATTTATTTTAACCGCCTCTTGTAAATTTTGAAATATCTTTTTAAAGAACGTAATGTTATGATATTAAATTTCGAAAGACAAAAATGGTTACTGTTCGTCAAATGTTTTCTTGGATTATTTGTAGATTATTTCAAGACCTACAATTCTGTGATACATTAATTGAACGTATTTCGTTTGGTTTAACCAGCGTAAGATAATACACAAAAAAATAACCCCCCCTCACTATTTTGATTAATTTTTATATACCATTATTATGTAACCCTTCTTCTGACCCAGTCGGGTAAAAAAAAGAAGTCTGTTAAAATACGTATCTTCTCAAAACTTTTGACTCAAAATTATCTGGATGACTTTTAAAAGATGTTGTCTATCTGATTAGCGCTACAAAACACAGATGTTATAAACTGCTAAATGTCGGTATTATCGTATACTGCCTATTACTGCTGTATATGCATTGACTTACAATTATATGGACGTCGGGTCCGCGCTAAAAAGTGTCCGAACTTATAGGGCGTTAAAATCGTATACAGAGCGTCACTCACGCTTTAGTCTTCGTTTGTTCGACTGACAGCGAAGCAAGTAAAATTAGACAGTACTGCGATGACATTACAATTTAAATTTAACGTTTTAGCATTTTCATATTCCTTTACATGTCAGCTACGTCTAAATAGGTTGACTTGGGACATTTTTTTCGTGGTTTTTGTATTAGGCCCGTCGTCTATTTATTTGTAAGTCAATGTGTATATGCAATAAAAAATATTATTTTATTTGTATTTTGAAATGTCATGTTTGAAATTAATTAAATTTCGAAATAATATTGCGAAAAAATAAGATAAATGATGATTTTTATGAATAACGTTTTCCCGAATATTTTTCGTCGACTTCAAACGTAACACTAAATTAGAAACAAAACTGCACTTACCCTCTTCCCGAACAATAGTCCTAACACCATGCACGAACCCTTGAAACCGTGGTTTTTCCAATCTCATATCGTTAATAAACTTGACTTTCACTGTTTCCATTGGTGTGACGGCGAGTATGGCTTCGGCCACACCCGCTGCCAAACCGCACGCGAGTTTGCCAGTCGTGGAGAGGGTACCATCGTCTTTTACCATGTAGAGTTTTGCTTGCTCGAATACTCCGAATCTGTGGGCAGAAATTCCAAAAATCACATCAATTTTTTTACGATGGAACTTCATCAGCAGGACCTAAGGAAATTTCTAGAAAGTTCAATGAAATGAATTTATTTCAGATCAGAATAGATTCATAAAGTGTTCTATATTAGTACGCATACTTTTTTTTAAAATAGCAAGTCTATATATAAGTAAGCGATGCGCCTGTCCATAGCAGTTGCAGAGCTTTTAATCTAAAAGATCTGAGGGCCGCTGCCACTGCGCCCGTCACCCTGAGACTAACGTTAATAAGTGCCAGAAATTTCAACAGCACCATTGTACTGCCCGTTTTTTTGCAGTTTAAATCCGAACTGAATAAATAGTGGCGCATACATTAGATATAGAACCAAACACACGGTGTTTGTCCTGCAAAAAAACATGCAGTGCAATGCCGTGTGAACGGAGGGGTACACTTCAAAACCCGGACACAGTAATGCTCACATTAATACTTGGCAGCAGAAACAGGTAAGAAGTACTTGCCTGGATGAACTTTTCAAAAAGAGCTCTAGTGTTATTAAAATGAAAAGAGGTCTAGTGCCTCATCTGTCTGCCACAACTGTCAGGAGTCTGTATCAGCTGCCGCACACCTTAAGCACCGACGCGACGCCGCCCTCAATGTTGAAAATACGTAAAGAAGAACCAACAGTTGCATTCCAAAATTAAACAAATTGTTCGATTCGTCAAAGAAGTCTGACCGCCTCACGTGATACCTATTAGCGTACATCCGCTGACGTAACCATGGAACCTGTGAAGAGCCCGAAGCGATGCAAACGCAAAACTTAAGAACTCAAACTCTTGATGCATTAATACACCTAATTTACTTAAATTTCAAGATTATTTGAAGACGAATTGGACATAGTTAAACAAAAAGGATCCAATGCACATCCAATCACTTTCGAGATATGGCAGTTTAAAGTTTAAAAGTGTTTCTCACTCGTTTTATTTTCAAAACGTATAAGTCGTGTAACTCCAGAGATATTTATGTTTAAACGTTGGATTTTTCTTGCTGATATCAGAGGTTAGACTTTAGGAACCGTTTGGTACATATGTATAACAAGTTTTTTGATAATTTTTCTGGATTGCATACGTCCAAGTTTGAAAGACAAAAGAAATCGAAATAAATGACAGTCGCATTTAATAAAATCTACAACAGATACTCGCGATCGTCCATCATATATGTGCAAAGAACATTAACGTGGAAACACGTTGGTGTGTACAAATCGAGATAAGAGAGTTCACCAAGTCATTTATTACATTGAAGTAAATTGAAGGTTGCAATGCTGTTTGCTGACACTTCACTCAATGACATTTGAGGACAAATATTGCAGTTGCTCTCCCTGCATGGGTTTCTTATCGTTTCCCAATATATACGATAATTTATATTAAAAGGCTACTAGATTCTGCTCTTATCTCAGATTCTGTAACTAGGTGTCATCGCTTTTAAAAAACTTTTTTTTGGGAAAATCTACATGGATGCGGATTGCGATGCTTATTCGAAACACATTTGAGCGATGCTCGTTTGCACCTACACGCTTCATCGAATGGTCAGTGCTAACTATAGGTGTTGGCGACAGATGTTTTTTATATACTTTTGACGTATGTTTTTGATATATATATTATTAATATCAAGTGACGAGACAAACAAGTCGTGAGCCTACTGTGAGCTACACGCCTATCCATAACAGTTGCAGTGCTATTCAGAGCTTTAAATCGCAAAGATCCGAAGGGCACTGCCACTGCGCCCGTCATCCTGAGACATAAGTTGACAAGTCCCATGTGCCTGTAATTTCACCAGGGGCGTGGTGTCCTTACTCATTCAAAAACCGGAACGCAGAAATGCTAACGTTACTGCTTGGCGGCAGAAATAGGTAAGGTGGCAGTACTTCCCTGGACAAACTCTTCACAAGGAGTTCTATTGCTTTTTCAGTGCTTTGTTCATTTGACACCATTACTGACCGACTTCCAGAAGCCTAAACTCAAGATCTGCCAGATATGAAACGCAGCATTCTGGGCTTTTAACGTATTGATCGAGTACGCAATGGAATGCTGGGTTTCTATGACTGGCATTGCTGATTTGGGGGGCAAAACAGCCAGGCTCAAATGGACTGGGCGGGCTACGTTAGTCGGATGCAACCCGAGAAGTGAGCGAACGTCGTCACTCCTTGGGTGCCCGAGGATCGAAAAAGAAGGCGGGGACGGCCGAGATGGCGTTGGCGATCTTGATGGGTTTGAGACGGAGTGGTGGGAAATACCAGTACTTCTGTCAACAGAACGGTACAACAGAAGTAATGGGAATAATCGGACAGAACCGACTGGGAATCGTGAATCCCATTTGTTCTGTTAACAGAACTAGTGGGGATAATCGTAATTTTTGCAGCTACTTAAATTTATTTTATTGTCCCTTTATACGTCAACTAAAGGAAGACAATTGTTATAACAGTGTATAAAGTATACTACACGCATTATGTAGTATAATTTTGGATGCCTACTTATTTTTAACAGAAACCGTAAAATGAGGATAATAAACGAGTATTGTGCACATACGTTCTTGCGATAGACGATTCTATTTCAGAATTTTATGTTATACAAATGTAGTCCATATTGCAATATGCGCGTAGAATGCAATAATTATGTGAACGTTTGTAAACAGTGTAGTAATTAGTCTAAATATCCGGTTATATTGTATTGCGGTGAGACTTGTACTTAAGTTTTAGTGCTAGATGCTAAATCATCCTTGTTAGCTCAATTATTACTACGCTATCTCTTATAACTTTCAATGCCATTGACTGAAGGTATTTTTTTTATAATATCAAGTGACAGGACGGACAAATCGTGCGCCTTATGGTAAGCTACACGCCTGTCCGTAACAGTTGCATTGTTACTCAGGACTTAAATCGCAAAAAAATTTGAGGGGCACTGCCACTGCGCCCGTCACTCTGAGACCTAAGTTGACAAGTCTCATGTGCCTGTAATTTCACCAAATCTTGAATGTGATTCTAGATATAATGTGCCAGGCAATCACACCAACTGCCTGGTCTCAAACTAGAGATTTCCCTGTACTATGAGTACCAAGCAACGGATTTTGTCTGAGGCACTTCCCAGAACACTCAAAACAGAAGCTGTTTAGAAAGGTTCATTCTTCTTCTTAGCGTGTCGCGGGGTGCATGGAAGGAGCCTCTCCGCGTGGCGCACCCTGGGCAACGGTCTGCGGACGGCAAGTCGGTAACGTAGACTGGCCGATCCTCCCACAACGACTCAAAGCTTCCCCAACGGCCCTTCTCAAGGCCACCAAAAAAGTCTTTGTCAAAGGCTCAGACTTCATGAGGGCAGAAAAAATGTCAGAACCAGCGTTAAACAGTGTTTATTAATATAGAAGGGTTTTCGGATGACAAAACGGAATCGGAAATTCAAAAAATCAAGTCGATGTCATATGCGTTCAAGAAACGCATCGTAGCTTTAAACAAATGAGATTCTATATTCCTGGTTTACCCTAGTAGTCGAAATTCCCCATCCAAAATACGACAGCGCTGTGTTTGTTGGCTTGGGGTCAAAGCGACAAAGCAAAAGAAAGGTACATTTCTCAAAGTGATTCGACCGCGAATCGAACCCGGTGCCTCTTCATCCAGTGCCCACAGTGCAAGCCGTTGGGCCACCGAGGTCGTCACATAAGACCGCTTCACATTTTCTCTCTCTTCAGAGATTATAAGACATGGGCAGCATCGTCTTCTTGTGCGTACTAAATTGGGATACGTATCGATCTAATTACTATTAGAGAATTTGGTCCTGGTGGTAGATTTCTCTGTGTATAAACCGGTCTGGTTAAGTAGCTCCGCCCTGCCAATTGTTACCGCAAAGCAGCAGTGTCCAATCCTGTTCTTCGGATTTTGGGTTAGAGAGAGTTATGTGGGACTGACCCTCCATTGGAGTGCATACCAACTAAAAACCCCCCGGCGCGCCTCTTGGCCGCGTGTTGGGCGCCGTGGGATCCACCACTACCACGCCCCCGGCTACCTTCGCTTCTGCCAAAGTTCCCGCGCTAAGTAGGCTAGGGTCGGACGCTTGACCCATCCCCCCAGACGGGTGAGACCGCGCAATGCGGGCAAGGGAAGGTACAGAAGACCCCAATAGTTTACGTGTTACTAAAAGTGGCGGTAAATTTTACTAGGTAATCAAACATTTTAACAGAGCGAGGTGCTGTATCTTATCTTAGACAAATTAAACGCAGTATTAACTCTTATTGGAATTAAGCAGATAACGAACGACGATCCGTGATCACTGCTTGGTATCTATTGTATTACGCCTGTTATGATAAGAAACAAAAATGGATATTACATGTAAACTGTACACTACTGGCGGGTTAGCAGCGCTGTGCTTCATACCTACATAATATCGAACTGCGTTTTCTCGGCGTGCAATACCTCAAAGTTGAGGGTCAATTTTATCGAAGTTCAAGGTTTTTAACATATAATAATTATTATGTTCGATGTAACAGTCTCATGTTGGAGGTAACGGTCGGGGGGTGTAATCCATCATCGATATTCAACAAAGTAACAAGTCGAGTTAACGACGTTGATATTCGAAAACCCTGCTGCCACTTTTGGTTTGCGTGTTGGCGATCGCTGTAAAGTTGCAATTTTGATATACAAGGAGATTGATCTCTTCAATTCGTGTAATACTATCTTTCACGAGACATGGCCCCTAGTTACCACGTGTTGTCCAGTAGGCTCACATTTCCGATAAGGCACAATAATATATTACGTGCACACGTGATAGAGATAGTACCGTGACCTTTTCGTATATTATACAATAATAAATAAAACCTTATTCTCAAAAGTCATCTGACGACGCGTTTATACTCTATTAATGAATTTATGGACATAAAAGACTAATAACTATTACGAATTTACAACATAAGTAGAAATATTTTTTTCTCTTTCATTAATAGGTCGTTTGTAGAATAGAGTGGAAATCGGAAAACTGAGATACGAAAATTTTAAAATTCGAAAGTTTGCGAATTTTTTCGATTAAATGTTAGAGCCACGGTATGATGATGAAGGAAAAGCTTAACAAAAAGCATTAAGATGGAAATAAAGTAGACATCGAAAAAGAAATTTTATTTATGGTACGGTATAGTAAGACACCATAATAGGCGGTACAACCACGTTTGGTATTTGATTATGTTGTCGCTATCTCTACAAGTCGTGCCGCAAGAGCGTGCGCAAGACATCACTTATACATATAATAAAAACATTGCCGCGCATATTTCACATTACTTTCTAGATGGTGTTTACAAAATTTCATTGAGTTTGATCAAATACTGTTAAAAATAGGATTAAACTACGCCTGTATGGAGCATGCTCGCTAAACATAAACAGTTATCTGGAGAACATTAGGCTTACTCTAATGAATCACGGCATAGACACATATATAGGTTAAAGTATGAAATTGCCGTTTTACTGCAATAAGTTCTTTGAATTTTCATAGAATCTTCATGGTTTGAGGTTTTCGAATGAAAATTTTTTAAAATGGTTTCTGTGATTTTTTTTTTCTTTAATTTGAAACATTTGAATATCGACTTTCAATTGTTTT
>NW_020653415.1:1858239-1902058 GCF_003589595.1 Hyposmocoma kahamanoa
AATTTAGAACCTCCTCCATTTTTTAAATAAAATAATTTATCATTATAAAGCCTTACCTGACCGCAGATTTGGGTATAGATCCATACAAGAGCACACTGAGACCTCTGTAAAGACCGAAGAATCCGTGTCCCTGGACAGTTTTTTTCACGCAGTCCACTATGCCAGAGTACTTTTTAGTACCACCTGAAAGTCAAAAGGAATTTTCACTAAAAGTTACGGTAACGTAAAAATAGAATCATATTTGTTTGTATAACCATCTACGATACGTTACGATCAGCGGGAATTATAGTTTCTTATAGGATTATCATGAAGCTCGATCACGATACAGCACAAGAATATAACAAGCATAACATGTACTTTGAAATTAACATTCGTGGTATATTTATGAAAAAATATTATAATAATTATTTTAATGAACATTACGTCTTATTACCAAGATATTAACTTATTTTTTTGTGAAATTATTTCACCATATCGAGTTCTTAGGTTTTCGCGATTGTTACACATAGGAATGAAACTATTTTTCCGGATTTAAATCGCTTTTGATTTACTATTATTATTATATATATTTATTATTATTATATATATTATATTATATATATTTATATATTTACTATTATTTAGTATTACTAACTTAAAATTGAAACGTCGGTTTGTTTGAAAAAACAAATATACGCGATTTAAATCCGGAAAAATAGTTTCATTCTTATTTCACCATTTTCAAATTCGATGTAGAATAATAGACAACAAACAAAAACATATGACTTTTAGGGGTTTCACTTCAAGACTGTTTTACAGTTACCACAATTTCAATATTTTTCCCCGAAAATCGATTAGGCTATTGAATTATTGATAATACTAATCTTGAGTCATGTCTGTGTTAAATTTTATTCAATAGAAGTTTCAAATCAGTAGTAAGGGATTTGGAACCAACATAAAAATCACCAGAAAATGATTATTTGTACAACTGTGTCATCCCTAATTATTTTTTCATTTGAAAGGTGGGATTGTAAACATTCGAGTTCGAATAGTAATTTAAGTTCAGAATCGGAAATTAATTCTGGGTATGTCGTAAATTAACATAAAATAAAATTTTACAATTTTGTTTCTTTTCATCTACCTTTATCTGCTATCTTGCAATAAGTGTAAATAGGATCACAAACTGAATAATTGTTTTCGTAAATTTTATAATAAACATTGGCCAGATAAATGTTAATTACCTATTTTAAGTCTCAAAATTACTTAAGGCTCAATTTATGTTGCGACGGAACAGAGTCAAAGCGAATACTGCCGGTCACTAACTAAAATACGGTTAAGTGACAAATGGTCAAATAACCGTTTTAAATAGCAAAAAATAGAGCACAAAATTATCTTTTAAAAACAGTTAAAATTAGTGAACGTGTTTGACTTATAAACTTATCCTAACGATGCATAGCTGAAATATCATTAAATAATATCAATATTCTAAAACTGGGTTACGGTTTTTTATGAAATCTCAAAAATAAGTTTTGTCACTTAGCTTTAGTTAGCGGACGGCAGAACTAGATACGAGCCTAAATCTTCCGCGGAATTCTCGCGCATACCGCGGAAGATTTTGGCTCGTTTCTAGTTTGTATATTACACAATTGATCATAAAGTTCATTATGCTATGTTACAAAAATTCGCTTCTACTACGTTTCCCCGCAAAATAAATTGAGCTTATATAATAACCATTTTAAAAAAATGTTCTTTTTTTTTAAAATGTTTAAAACTTTTTGTTTGCCTAGCAACGATAAACTTTTTATGTCGAATTTGGCTAGAGTACTGTTTCTTAAAATTAGTAATAAAAACATCGAACACAAAGAAAAATCTATTTTTTCCCCTAAACTACCACTACAGTCAGTCATGACAATGGGACATGTAAACGTTTATTCGACATCAGCGTATAGCCGCATCGCACTAACTGCTCTAACTGCCATGGCAAAATACGCTCTATTCATTTAGCTTTTACGTTTTAATATAAATGAGCGTCCAGGGCGCGCGGTGAGTCTGGCTTGTCTTTGGTCTATGCGGCGTCCGCGCAGTTCTATTATTCCGAGGAATTTCAATGTTGTTGCCTAGTAAATAGCATTCAAATTCGCCCTTAATGTACGTGAAAGTGTGGCATGCAGCCGCGCTAAAACTTTTCTAAAAGTTTTCTAAAGGCCCCGAAACTTTAGTTTGTTTCAAAAAGAAAACAAATATACGCGATTAAAAGTGGTTTACGTGTCGTGGACGCGAGGAACTCCAAACCCATCTTCGGTGGAAATGGTCTGGATTGACGAGGCGAGAATGGAAATATTTGTTGATGTAATATTGAACCGTAGCGGTACGCACGGTCTCGCGCGAGCTCGCGATGGCTACCAGTCGCGATTTTGTGGGGTACGTACGATTTGGAATTTATTAAAAGATGGTTTCATCTGATTCTTCTTCCGTTAACATATTTTAATAATTATAATTTATGGGACATGTTACTTCAGCCGCGTATTTATCGCTAGATGAACTGAAGAGCACTGAATTTTGACTATCCGCAATCACAGCACGAGCTATCGATGGCAATTTTTGGCGGAATTTCGCGAGATTCCAATTCTCTTCACGTCTCGTCTCGCCTCCCTGGTGGAAAACCACCTTTAGATCCGAAAAAATAGTTTCATTTCCCAATTATATTATTAGTTGTATGGACTAGGGTTTCGCTCGAGATTTCTCGACTCGAGAACTCCGAGACGAGAAAAATATCCTCGAGAATTCGAGAAATCAAATTAAGTTTTTAAATTACTGAAAAATTTACTTTATAATTATAAATATTGTGTGTGTCAAATGTGACTGTTTTGTTTTGTTAAGTAGATTGTAATGGCTAAATGTTGACTATTTATAAATTTTCCAAAGATTATGTAATTAAAAGACTGAAGTTGATTTAATAAAAAAATGATTTTGATCACCTCGATAAGCTTGATGTGTGAGTATTATATAATCACACTTTAGATGTTTTTATTTTTGTTGATCGTTTTGTATTTTTTTTCATAAGATGCGTCTTTATTTGTAATATTGATTTGTTTGTAATGTGATTTGTTTTATTTTGTTCAGTTGATTGTACCTAATAGCTAAATGTTGATTATTTATAAATGTTCCCAAGAATTATGTGGTTACAACAGGTTGATTTAATAATAACAACGAAGATTTCATAAATAAATAAAATATGTAGATTTTATTATAAAGTGAGTTTGTTTTTGTTTGTCTTTATAGTTGACTAAGCTGATTTTTAAGGTTTAAAAAAAAACTCGAACAACTTGAGAAAACATGTGAACACGGGCAGAAATATGTCGAGAAATCAGAAACCCTGGTATAACCCAACCAATGCAGTGGCCTAACGTCATCATGTTTAATGAGACTTGTGACAACAGTAAGACGTTAAAGGGTTTACCCGTATAGGTTTTTTCTATCGAGATTACTTTAAAATGGACTCTGTTTCTCTATAATAAGAGTCATAAACATTTAAATGTAGTAACAGGGCCATGATTGCGTTTTGTAGGTCAAGTTGGTTTACTCTGAACATAATCTAAGGTTAATAGCCTAGGGATTTTGTCTTACCTTTATTATGATGTTTTTGGTTGAATTTTATTTAAAAGTCGAAAGTTGGATCTTTCGAGGTAACGTACATTCGCATGAACGTTAATCCACGGTTTTGTTTATCGTGTTAACATTGCTGTAATTTTTACATTTGTTACCTTCAATAATAAAGTGACAAAAGTTGCATTTTTTGGGAAATACTTTTTAATTAGTTTATTGTGTCTTAGGCTTGCAGAACCGGTCCGAATTATACAATTTTGATTCCCGGTGCTAGACTCAGCTCAGTACCGGTACCCCCGGCATTCCCGGTGCTTCTTGAGCCAAAAGGTTAAACTGTAACTAGTAAACAGCATGCTTTTTCCGGGTTATCCGTACCTATTCAATAATTTATGTAATAATAATACCATAAATAAGAAAGAAAAGCTTCTTTCTCTTATCAAACTAAAGGTTTTTATTAAAAATATTCATTTTGAGAGATAATAAGTGTAAGTAGCATTATAATGGCAGTAACGTGCGCCCGTGCGAAATTGCCAATGGGCGATATTACTCATAGCTAGGTAGGTAAGTAGTCCCTTGCTATACCGGGAGTACCGGGAATCTAGTATAATAGCGATATCGGAACTGATTGCACCCCGCCAGTACCGGGATTTCTCGGTATTTTCAGAACCGGGAATGTCCCATTGCTGAGAAAAGACCTCTCCGCTCGACTTACACAGCTCCCTGTTTGACTTAATGTTAGGCCAGTCTTTTTATACGTATATGCGTTCAAGTCATCATGCCATTTTATCGGATGACAGACGTGTCTAGCCCATTTCAGCTTGGCAGTTTTTACCTCATATGCTGCGCTCCAGCTATCTTTGGTAAACCTTGATCTCTACGCACCATACCTACGTAAGAATGGGGAGGATACTCATGTCGATGAGTTTTCGCTTAAGTGAAACTGACAAAATACGAAATAAAAGTATTAGATTAGAAATTTTGTTTGTGCTGTCTTTTGTTTTAAACTCTCAAGTAAGGACCCTCGTGGACCAACTTATTAACACCGGTTAATGTCACAATAGAGCTCAGTGTGCTTTTTTTTTTTGGGTTTTCTTTCTTTCGACCGTGACATTGGCAATATAATTTCTCACAATAATGGAGCGACATAAACAAAAAGTGAAATGAAGTAGATTAGACTTTATAATTATAATATAATGTTTTCACATCAAATGCAAGTTTGTCTTAGTCAAATGGCATAATATATGGCTGATACTGCGTATCTATAAAAAATACGTTATTTTTTTCTTAAATCTAATTTGTAAGTTTCCCAAAAAGTATTTTTCGAATTTAGTCACTTATTATTTGAGGGTGCGATTTAAAGTCGAGTTTTTTGTTTACTTATTTACGTTTTATCATCTAAATTGTTGAAGTTGGGTTCTTCGCACGTTATCATAAAGTTCTATTTACTTTACATTAGCAGTTTCTCTTTGAGAAAGAGTTCGTCCAGGCAAGTCCTGCCACCTTACCTATTTCTGCTGCCAAGCAATAATGTCAGCATTAGTGTGTTACGGTTTTGAAGAGGCACATGGGACTTGTCAACTTGTGTCTCCCTGATCGTGCCCCTCAGATCTTTGTAATTTAAAGCTCTGACTGGTACTGCAATTGTTATGGACAGGCATGTAGCTTACCATCAAGCGCACGACTTGTTCGTCCCGCCACTTGATGTTATATATATAAAAAAGATTTTTTTGTCATGGTTCAAAACACGTGTTAATAAAATTAGTAGCCATATTGAAGCAGCGTGATGATATTATGTAGAGACACGTGCCGATCGACAATGATGTTTTTTAAAGTATATCCCACAAGACCCTGTAAGAATTATAAAACAATTTCCAATGCCTTCAAACACGCAAAAGCGATTTGCACGCTAGAAATTTTTTTTCTAAAAAAAAAAAAAAAAATTTAATTAAAATTTTTGAATTATTTGAAAAAAAAAGGTTATTGAAATGCGAACTTGACGATTGACTTGGTGCACTTAATTTTTTCTTTCTATAAAAAAAATCATTATGTAATATAAAACCGTTGGTAAATTTTATTCTTATTATTGTTGACATTAAATTGACAACGATAACTAAATTTGTTTAAACTTTTATTTACCCTTTTCCTCGCTATAATGAGGTCAGAGAACAAATAAGTAATGAGAACGGACACTCTCCGCCCCTCCCTAGCTTTAAATACCGCACCACGCCCCGCACATTGACGGTCATGTTGACTGAACGAGTACAAGGCTGTCGGCGAGCCGTTTTCGCGCTAAGACGGCTTTGGTGTTGGAATATAGTTGTCATTTATTCATTACGAAATTTGTTTGTATGTTTGAAAAGATTTTCATCTTTCAAAAAACGAAGTAAATAAAAAATGTCTGAGACTCATTCAGTTATTGTTTTCTTTAGTGCAGATATATATAATACAGATTTATTAGTTCTAGGATTTTAAATTTTGTATTGCCGATAAATATTACGTAGTAAATATACCTAATTATTAACTAGGTAATGATAAAGTTGTCCAAAATAATATATTTTTAAAATAAATCTTCAATATTATTCTAATTAGTGAATTAATATAAAATATAATATTATATCGATATAAATACGTAAGGAACATGTATAATTATTAGGATTCTATAATAGAATTATCGATAATGAGATCGCGTTAGAATTTTCGCTATGTTGCCGCTTTGACCACGTAACATAATAAGTACGAGCAAGTGATGGGTAACCCTGCCACTTCACGCACACATTCGCGCGTGTGCAGATAGCGCCTTGCTATATGCAGTAGTAGTAGGTAAATAATTTTCGATCGTTGTATGGAGTGTCCGGAGTGTGGTGAGCTGTAAAGTTGTGGGTTTCGCTCGGCAGCAAAGTTGTGTTACGTTTCGTGGCTTGAAACCCTCGCTACGCTCGGTATTCTATTTTTGAAATCATTATTTTTCAATCTTAGGGTCGTATTTCAGAACTCTACTCAATGCTCATGTCAGGACTTGAGTATGATTTCAAGTAACTTGAATACGGCCCTTAGGGTCGTATTCTAGAACTCTATTAGTAGCCTTAGTCTCCTTCGCTTACTCAAGTTTAAATACAAGATCTCGCATCAAACAATACTTTGCAGCCTTGCGTAACAATTAACTATTATGTATTTGGGTGTATTTTAGCAGTAAGGTGAAAAATACATTCGTTAGCAAGTCACATGGTACCCTAACATTTTATGTGTGTTAAGGTTTTGTTTTCAGAATAACTTCAGTCTCATATAAAAGAATCATATTATATATTATTGTCTTTGGTATAAAAATGATAATTTAATTAATCATTTTTTAATAAGTAACTAAGCAAGTGTTAGTATTTTAATTATTTATACATGAATTATCTAGTTTTAAGGCCTTTTGTAGATACGAAAAGCAGCACGTCGACATTTTAACTGGAGATTCAAATTGAAGTTTATGCTCGTATAATAAGGACTAGTGTGTATTGCTATACATAATTGCTTTGTTAAGCGTACTATTGACTATGCGATTTATGCGGAAAATCATCTTCTTTACTTTCCATACTTTTCATATTTTCGAGGAAATGTCCTCAAAAATATAGATAAAGCAGGAGAAAGTGATAAATAGAGACGAAGAAAAAGAAGTACATAGAGAGAGATAAAGAAAACTGAGTTGAATAGTTTGAGTACCTATTTGCATAGTACACACATAGTGAATTTCTCGCTAAATCTCTCTAAATAGATCTGTTTAAATTATAATGGGTTTTAAACTAAACAATATAGCAGCACTGTAGCTCCATTTAGAGTCCAGTTTGAACTGACAGTATTATCAGTTTAAATCTAAGATTAGTGGCGCAAGGGTGACTTCATAACATTTATTTTGTGTTTATCACAGTGATATGACCATGCTAACAGCTCTGACAATGACAAATATTTTATTTACCAGATATACAGGTTGTTGACTTAATGAAATAATATTTAGTATTAATATCACAAAAGGATTTTGATATTAAATATAATCATATTTATTTATTTTCAAGACACCAAAAAATTTTCAGCTCTATTAAAAGTGTTCTATAAAAAAGATCTAATTATACATATATAAAATATAATATTTTCAATTTTTTTTTTCATTCAGTTAGTTCAAATATCTATTCTGTGCTGTTTGGGAAATATAGAACTTGGTAGAGTTCCATGACTAAGCCGAATACCCTGTGAACATAGACTAAAATTGTTTTCTACAGATTTATAACTACAGTGAAATTCAACACCACAATTGGTTGACATTTGCTCAATCCATTTCAATACAGGCAATTCCTCCCTTGCCTAGGGCCAAAACAATAACCAATGTCATGTATTAAGCTGAAGTAGCTGTAGCTTAAAATAGAAATCAAGTCAACTGTCTGTTCTTACTGGAGTAGTCCAAATGAGAGTGAGAAATTGTTCTTACTGGAGTAGTCAAGTAAGAACAATTTCTTACAGTTGATTTGATTTGTAATTTAAATTGCTTTTTTTTAAGATATTGTTAAAGTTGAAAATGAAGCTACTTTTTGGGGTCTAAATTGCGTATATTTTGTCTGTTGACGTCCATGGCTGAATGAGATGGTAAAGTCCTTAACTATGTTGTTTAGCAATGTGTAGTAAACGCAAAAATCTAAGAAGCTGCATATATCTTTTGCAACATGCAGGCATTGAGCAATTTGAAATTATAATTTTGCATAGTAAAGATTTTATGACCATGGTTAATTATGCAAAGATTACCACTAGAAATTGGTTTCTTATTATAGTATACTATTTATTTACAGTACAAAATGTTAAGAAACAAAAGTCATAAGGTGGTCGGAAATCTGCAATTTATAATAGTTAATCCTTTTGTGTAGTTATATAGTAAATAAGAAGTGAATGTATAACCGAGTTCAATGTTCTTCCTTATGTTTTCCTTGTGGTACTAAATTGTATTATGTTGTTTACAGCTCAAGGGTAAGTGTCAAATAAACAAAATAATTTAAATTTAGAACAAAATACAAACTCAAGCATGTTTTTATATAAAAACACTCTCTATTTGTAATTAATGAAATAAAGTTCAATATTTTATGGAAAATGTTGAGTATATAGTCTAAAATTAAATGAAATATGTATTTACCTAATTTTGCAATTTATCTAGAGGTGTTATTCAATAACTTACTACCATGGTAATAAAGATTGAAGCATATATAATTACTTCCAATCAGAATCTACTTAGATGGCAATTACTAATTAATTTAAATCATTACATTATCTAAGGTTGATATTAGACACTATACGACACTAACGATCTGGAAACAATTTCTAGAACATTTATTTGATTTCGAAAACAGAATAACGAATTTTTGTATTTTCCAATAAATGAATACATTGTTGCGGTAAATGAATGAATAGGTTTCCGAGGAATAAATGAATAACAATTTTGTTGCTTGGGAGTAATGACGACCTCGAAGAATATTGTTCGTGTTTGTGTCGGTGTGTATGCACTGACATAACCATTCAGAAGAACAAAGTCCAACAAGAAAACGATCGCTTCGAGGTGTCGTTTTCACAGAACACTTCCAAGTGTGCACTAATTGTTATTTATTGTGCTATGTAACCTCAATTGTAATTTGATGCTAATTGGGTACAGTATATTCGCACTAGCGTCAAACGAAACCATACGATCCCGAATTGAAATAAACTACGAAAATCCACGGAATGACGCAAAATTTTCGTATTTTTAGCGAAAATTATAAATAGATCGGATTCAGTATTGATGTTTACTAATAACGCCTTTAGTGTAATTTGGTACAAATTATGAATGAAAGTGTCAGTAAACAGTGAATAGTGCATCACACTAACCTTTTTCGTCTAACTGCAGTTGTGTTTTTACGTATTCTGTGGGGAATGTAATACAAATTTCAATGCCACCAGTTATACCGCCGGCCACTACGCCTTTCAAACCAATGGATCCTGAGCCTCCTGCCGCAGCCGCTGCACCTGTCTCGGTCATCCATGGTCTGGAGAATGGATTTTTAAAGTTTCCCGTCCTCGAAGACATTTCCCCAGCTAATAGGCTCTTGTTTACAGCAACGACCACGGCGTGCGCCCTCCCCCACTTTGTAACTCCAACTGATTGATCGGATTGATTGAATGAATAGAATAGCATTGATCGAGCAAATATAATTTGATAAAGTCATCACGACGAAACGAACAGGCCGATTGACGCTACCGGATTTTTGCAAAATATCGTAATAATGTCGAGCAATCTTGATTAACAGGAACAACACTACGCACTGACGCCGCCATTTTGACAGAAAGCTTACCGGTTTTGTAATCATGAGGTGTTGTTTGCAATTGTTGTGGATATTTTAAAGGAATTAGTGGAAATCTGTGTTTATTTGTGAAACAGAATTAAAGAAAAAAATTAAAATGGCTCTTAGAACGTACGGCGACAAGCCGATAAGTTTCCAAATCGAAGAAGGAGGTGAATTTTACTGCGTCGGATCGGAGGTAATTAAGTTTTACAATATTTATCATATAATTGTTGGTTTATTAATATTTTAATATATTTTGCGAAAATTCTACATTTTCGTGATTGTTTCAGTCCTATTCGAGATATCACTATAAATATAATATTGTTTGAAATTTAGAAACGATATTGTGGACGTCGGCATTTGCCTAGTATTTGCATCATTTAGTGTGAAACGTTTGAAAATGAGATACAAAATGAGAAATACACAAACCTACATAAACTATTGATAACTTACATAATATTATTTAAAGTTAAGGAGTAGATGGCTCTCCCAGACATTGAGATCAGCCCAAGAGTTAATTCTGGAACACTCTGTTCTGGGAATGAATTCTGATGGCATGCTTCCCAAACAAAACTTTAAAAAACTTTACCAGGAAGAATTTCCAACTAGGGAGGACTGGGAAACTAACAGTCTCACTTGGAAGGACGGTAGACTTCTAACCATAGACCCATTGTTATACCAATACTGATGGGTCTGTGATGGGACCCAACGTATGTTGTGGTATACACGGTGTGATACCCAGGCTCAGCTACAAGCTGAACATGGAACAACACTCTTTGCATTTCAGACCGAAATGTATGCCACAATTACTTGTGCGGATTAGAACCTGAAGAGAGGCTATGTTGACAAGCATATGTACATAAATTCAGATAGCCAAGCGGCTCTACATGCACTAGCCTCAGTTACCAAAACATCGAGGATTGTGAGAACTGTATAAATATACTGAACACTCTCGGGGAAAGTAATACAGTGGTACTGCGCTGGGTTCCAGGCTACTCTGACATGGAGGGTAATGAGTCAGGGGAAGAACTGGCAAATGCTGGTGCTAGGGAAACCTTTATTGGACCCAAACCCTTCATAGGGATAGCATACAGCCTGGCAAAGCTCACTCTGCTAAATGAGAGCACACACCTCTCCCGAGAAGTGTGCCTACAAGATAAGGGTCTTGAGCATTCAAAAGCCCTGATGTCTGCCTACAGTGCCAAACACTGTAGAGAAACTCTGTCATTGGACATGAGAATGGAATGGCATAAGAATGCTCACTAGAGCTTTAATAGGGCAATGTGGCTTAAACAAACACATGTCAAATATTGGAAAGAGAGAAAGTAGAGAATGTAGATTCTGCTACACAGAGGATGAAACTCCTGTTCATCTACTCACCCAATCTACCCCCTGATGGGCGTACAAAGTTCTGTACTGGGAAGGCACATGTCACAACCAGAGGACATTAAATCTGTCGGAGCCAGGAAAGTCCTTCAGTTTTTCAATGCTGTCGGCCTTGGCTCTGCACTGTAATTAGTGGTGATCACAATACATGATGAGGGGATGCATAGGCCCTGAATAAAGCCACCTTAATAATAATAATACATAGTATTGGTTCATAAAATTCTAAAACACTTCTGTAGTTTATGGCCTGATAATCTAACCCTTAATCAAACTTCTAACCGTCTGACTTTGTTTCATATGTGAAGTTCATGAATGGGTTTCAATCAATCATTGAATATTTGAAGCTTCTTGTCGAAATAAATTAATGGGAATTAATATTTCATTCTGAAAATAATAAAGTTAGACAGTTACAACCTTTGAGACAAGTTTTTTTAAATATCAAATGATGGGATGTACAAGTCGTCCTCCAACCTATCCATAACAGTTGCAGTGTCACTCAGAGCTTTAAAATACAAAGTTCTGAGGAGCACTGCCACTGCACCCGTCACCTTGAGACAAGTTGACAAGTCCCATGTGCCTGTAATTTCACCAGCACAGTTACACCTTGTGAGAGCAGAGACTAAATTCTACCATGAAGAGGATGACATTTCTCTGCATCTCTTTATCCAATGCAGGCAAAGGAGATAAAAACAATCAATGTCAAAGGGAAGTCTTCAGTTCTGTAACACTGGTGTTCTCGGGTCTAAATCATAATTAGTGGTGATCATAGATCAATAGGCAATTGGTCAATAATAAAAAATTAATGTTAAATGTGGTTAGAAAAAATTTAAAAAGGGAGAGAGAAAGCTATGATTCAATCATTGACTTACAAATAAATGGACGACGGGTCTAATACAAAAACCACGAAAAAAATGTCCCAAGTCAACCTATTCGAAATTTAAATTGTTATGTCATCGCAGTATCGCGCTGTCCGTAGAACAAATGAAGGCTAAAGCGGAGTGTCGCGCTCTGTATACGATTTTAGCGCCTTACAAGTGCGGACACTTTTTAGCGCGGACCCGACGTCCATATAATTGTAAGTCAATGGATTCAATCAATATTTTTGTGAAATAAATAATCATTTGTATTTTAAATTAATAAATAACATGAAAACTGGTTCATTTTTAATCAGTAATTGGACATAGTTATGCAAACAAGAACCAACCCACACCTCAAGTGAAATTGAGTTATGTATTTAGGTAGAACACCAGACGTGTCCATTACCCGCTCACAAAAATCCTGGCAATAGACAAAGCCAAAACGGGGAAAATAAAAGTCCTTCAGGGTACCAACCCTAAATAAGTAACTTTTTAATAGCTCAAAAGAACCATGCTACTTAATTCCATATAATGTATTTTTAAAATAAGCTAAATGGATCCATGTCACGTCACACTGAAGTACTATAGACCTTTAGCGTTTTTATTACGAAAACTAGAACATGGTTCTCGTTAACTAAAAGTTGCATAATGTTTTCTATTTATTGCTATATAATATAATAGTTTTCATATATAACTCACGTTGTTTGTCTCTATTAACTTACCTATTTATTTCTTCACACTGTTTTTACAAAAATCTAATTATCTCGAAGGTGACATTTTGTGAGTTGGTTCTAGTTTGCATAACTATGTCCAATTATGCAAACACCGTACATGATGACCTTTCCATGTTACCATGTGTTTTTTCTCTTAGTCATTTTTTGATTAAAAACTAAAAAATTTGGAATTAGGACTGTATTGTCAATCAAAATGTAAAATTTTTGCATGTAGTAGTTTTGCTCGAAATGATGTCACTCGCTCTGAGTTCACAAATACTGCTGTTTTTGCACAGCAATTTATATTTAATTACATTTAAACATAGTTTTAAGGATTTAAAAAATTTTGTTTAAATAAAATAGTATTTTTCTTAGCTGCATTTATCCATTATGGTTAATTTTAAATACTTTGTGAAAAGTTGTCCACATCTCTATTGCTGGTTGCAGTGATGAAGGCTGGACAGGTCCTGACTGAAGCCACCCTAATAATAATAAAGAAAGAATAGAACAGAATTTTTGGAAACGTCTAACTCAAAATTTTTTTCTTCAATTTGTAGAAGATATTTTCAAGATTTTATAACTCAATCTGTATGAATTGTACTTTAAGTACAAAATTATCTGCTTTGTAACATCAATGGAAGCTATGAAAGTTTTGACATTAATTGGAAAATTCGCACTCAACTCCCTCGATTCAGTCAAATTAAAAATCTAAACAGGCACTTGGGTGACTTTAAAAACTGCATTTGATAGAGTCAAATGCAGTTTTCAAGCTTTCATATTAATATAAAAAAGTAGTAATTAATAGGCCATTATTCACTGAAATGAGCCTTCAAAGATACTGAGGTGGAATATTCCTAACATAATAATTTGATAAAAAAAATAAATGGATGCTATTTTATCAGGAGGATTATGATAGAAAGTGTATAGACTGACGTCATTATCCTGGCCACCCTGTATATAATGTTGACACAGTATATGTATAGACTTGCTGGGACTCAATACTTATTTAATTCATAAAATAAACTTATAAGAAATTACTTTCAGGTTGGCAACTACTTACGGTTATTCCGTGGCTCACTTTACAAAAAGTACCCTGGCATGGTGAGGAGGACCCTCACTAATGAGGAACGAAAACGTCTCATTGATAATGGCTTGGGACCTCATGTGCTGTCAAGTTCTGTTTCACTGCTGAAGGCTACAGAAGTTGAGGATATTATTGACGGAAATGATGATAAGTAAGTTGATGAAGTTTCTTTCATCACCACCACTGCATCGTCGTTGTTGTAATCAGCTTTTTATAGTGCTCTGGTGGATTGAGCTTCATTTCAAAGTTCAGCCAATAGTGGCAAAACTGCGACTCACTGAATGAAATTGCTGTATGTCCTGGATTTATAGCTGGAATGTCAATCATCCTAGCATGATAAGAATTTAAAATGTTTATTGGTACAAAATTATACATTGTCATTGAGACATAGGGTCGTATTCCAGAACTCTACTCAATGCTCAAGTCAGGACTTTAGCAGACTTGAGTATGATTTCAAGCACTGGAAATACGACCCTAATGGCTAGGACTTGAGTATGATTTTCAGGGCTCACTGGAATACTCAAGTCTTGACTTGAGTATTGAGTAGAGTTCTGGAATACGACCCATAGTTTATTACTAATAAACAAATTAAATGGTTTGGACTTGTGCCACCCAAGCACCTCCAGGAAGGAAGGGTCTGCTGATGACACAAGCCCACACCTCAATTGCACACATTTCATCTGTGTGGGAGAAACAACCACCTTTACCACTCTAGGTTGTCACTAGTTTGTGACTTTTGTGACTCAGCCTTTTTAATTAATTTTTACAACTTTTTTCAGATACAAGGCAGTATCAGTCAGCCAAGAGTTGGCAACTCCACGAGAAAGCAAGAGTAAAAAGCCACACAACCCAGCATGGATGCCTGTAATGCCAAACTCTTCACACTTGGATGCAGTGCCCCAGGCTACTACTATTAGTCGGACTAGGGTGCATAATAAGAAGGTAAAAATTGCAGTAGAGGGTAGATTGTGTATATTGAATGAAACTGTGATGTGTCAGTAAAACTCTTATAATATTACAAAAAACACTTATCAAATAATTGCGTAGTTATAGTTATTATTATAAACATAGATTTCTCTAAATGGGGGGTGACGTCACGGACGTCTGTGTTGCAACTTGCAGTTTTGTGTCTCGCTCGTTTTTTCTCTGATTAAAAATAATAAACAGATCCTATCTCACATAATAACCACATAGAAAGAACCGTCACAGTGTCAGTGTCTGTGTAGTATTACAAGTGCGTAGAAAGTATGGTGTATTACGGAATTAAAACCACTTTCATATCAATAGTATATATCATCACCATTATTTATTAAACGTATAAGGTACCTCAAAGACAACAAAAAAATTAAACACCGCCAAAAAAAAAAACCAAAAAGTATTTGTCCTAACTCAATTAAGTGCAGTGACCCCTCGCGGATCATAACCGTACTCATTAGCGAGTCCGCTGTCTAACGTTTATAAAAATATTTGCGTTCGATATGGTGGTTAAGTGCAGTGCGTGTTACAAATTTATTCCAACGCTAGAGGGCGCAAGTGTCGCTTGCCCAATATGTAAAAAATCCTACCATAGGGATTGCGTAGGAGTTCAAAAAAATAGCACCGTACCGTCATCGTGGGCCTGCCCGGATTGTAAGGCCAAGTTGCCTAGGAGTAACCACGACAACACTCCTGTCAAGATCCAAGACGCTCCGAAAGGCGCGGATTCTGAGTCGCTACGGCTATCTGACACCGAGGAAATTTCGCAGGAGACAAGTCTCGCATACGAGCTCCGCGCTTTTCGCCTGGAAATGTGCCGGACTAGGGAGGAGCTAAAAGGATTACGCCAAGATCTATTCGAGCTAAGATCGACAGTGCGCTCCTGCGAGAACCGTCTGGATAAGGTGGAGGAGACGGTTCAAACACTATTGGACGCACGATTGAGTGGGACCGGAACTGACCCCGGAATCGCTAAGGTAATCCTGGCGCTCGAAACTAATGTTGAGAGACTTCAGCACGACATAAACGATCGCGACCAGGAGCTGCTGCTAAACGAGGTCGAAGTTAGCGGTGTTCCAGAAGAGAATGGGGAAAATCCGATCCACGTCGCGCTAGCCTGCGCCGCCAAACTGGGCATGAAGCTGGACGAACGTGAGTTGGTAAGCTGCGTGCGCGCGGGCGCACCTCGGCGCGAAGCGGGCGCGCGGCCGCGACCGCTGGCCCTGCGGCTGGCGCGCCGCGACACGCGGGACGCTATACTGCGCGCGGCACGCGTGCGGCGTCACATCACCACAGAGGGTCTGGCATTGAAGTCCGATCCCAGGCCCTTCTACATCAATGAGCGGCTCACTCCGATAAACCGGCGTTTATTCTACCGCGCGAGACAAGCAGCCGGTCGGCAACAGTGGAGGTACGTCTGGACCAAAGACGGCAGGATTTACTCAAGGAGGGACGCCGGAACCCCTGCTCACCGAATCCGCTGTGAAGCGGACTTGGTGAAGGTTTTTGGTCCAGAAGTTGTTTGTTCCCCGACTACAGAGACCGGATTATAATATGTATCATAATTATATTTTTTATGTTATTTTTGTATGCTCTGTTACTATTTTTAATGTGTTGTCACGTGTGCGGCAGTGAGTTTTTCGCAAAACATTCAAAAACTATTTACATACTATATACACTTACCTTATTTTACATTCATTTATTTTTATACTCGCACAAATTTATTCGTTCAGCTACTTACAAATCTACAGACACACAAACTTTACATGTTATTTTTATTATATATATACACTATCTACTGTATTTTTACAAACATAATTGTCAACAAGCATTTTACAACAATTATGTTAATACAAAACTAAACATGCAAAATAGATACGGACTCGGACAGACATACCTAGACTCCAGGAGGGACTTATTATTATATTATCTCACAATAACTGCGACGGCCTACAACTATTTCATTGTCACCTATAAATTGCTCAATACAAAAATTTACTTTAATGTTCACTATAAATATTCAACTTAAAACGTAAATTTAAGTTAGGATTATTAAATGTGGGCTCATTAGGTACACGCCATGACGAATTTATAGTTGCAATGGATCGACACGACGTCGATATTATGGCAATTAATGAGACGTGGTTGAGAGAGGGCGAAGAGGGCCGCGCGCCGTCGGTACCTGACTACCGGTTACGTCATATTCCCCGACCGTCCGCTGTGCGCTCGCGAGGCGGTGGGGTCGGTTTTTATATACGACGAAGTATCGTTATTCGTGTACTACCTCATCCGCCGGCTCCACTAGTTGAGCAAATGTGGCTATGTGTAAACGTAAACGGGATAAAGTTACTGGTAGGAACTGCATACAGACCTCCGTGGCTTAGTGTGGACACGTTCACAGATGCTCTTGCTGAGAGTTTGGGTTGTTTCTCATGGTGTACCGGTGTGATATTGTTAGGAGACTTTAATATTAATCTATTGGATCAATCAGATAGCAATACCAAGAAGATGCTAAATTTTTTTAATTGTCACTCGTTGAACCAATATGTGACTGAGCCCACGCATTACACAGAATTTAGCCAGACTCTTATTGACACTGTAAGTACTGATATAGAAAACAATGTTATTGTACACGTCGATTATATACATGAACTAAGCCGACATGCGTTTATCACCTGTGCACTAGACATTATGAAAGCAAAACCACCACCAATGAAAATAGTCCGTAGAAATCTGCTAAACATTGACCATGAACAGTTTTATATGGATCTGTCTACCGTAGATTGGATGAGTATAAGTCACTTAGAGGATGTAAATGACATGGTGAGGCAATTCAATGCTGGAATTGTCGCATTGTTTGATACTCATGCACCACTTCGGGCATTATACGCTAAGCAGCACCGATACCCTTGGATCACATACAATGTCAAACAGCTTATGAAACGTCGAGACGAGGCACATGTAGTGGCACGAACCGAAGGCAATGACTCGCAAAAGACCTACTACAGGGAGCTAAAAAAAATTGTTAATGAAGTGTTATCTACTGAAAAGAAGGCTTACTTTGACCATTATGTAAACAATCAAAAAGATGCTAGGGTATTATGGACACACATAAAAAATAATGTCAACATAAAAAATAAGCCAGAGGTACCGGTACATATTTTTGACAATCCAGATTTGATAAACGACCATTTCTTAAATGTACCCGGTAGTGCACAGGCTGCGTTATCAGACGAGACGTATTTTCTGGATAGTTGCAAGATTTCCACAAAACTAACTTTAAAGACAGTGGACGAGTTTGAAGTGTTGCAAACTGTGCGATCGCTTAAGTCGAATGCGGTCGGCCTTGATGGAATATCACGGGACATGTTACTGTTGTCTTTGCCTATTATACTACCAGTTATTACAGCTATGGTGAACAGATCCATTGAAACGAACACTTTCCCAACAGATTGGCGACACGCAGTAATAAGGCCTATTCCTAAAAATAATAACCCAACTACCCTAAAAGACATACGGCCTATAAGCATATTGCCTTGCGTGTCGAAGGTCCTGGAAACTATTGTAGTCAAACAAGTCACTAATTTTCTAGAAAGCAATAAACTTCTTCCTAATGTACAGTCTGGGTTTAGAAAAAAACATAGTACGACAACTGCAATGGTCCAAGTTGTTGACGACATTCTATCCGCGCAAGACAATGGTCAGGGCACATTGCTGACGCTACTTGATTTTTCCAGAGCCTTTGACTGCATAAATATTAATATGTTATTAGTAAAATTACACTTCTACGGTTTTAGCCATTCTACTATCAAGTGGTTTGATAGCTATCTGAGAAATCGGACTCAGTGTGTCGAAATTTCCAACCAGTCTGGATCAAAGCTGTTGTCTAGGTCACGTGACGTCATGCGCGGAGTGCCGCAAGGTTCTATTTTAGGCCCTATCCTCTTTATCATCTACAGTGCAGATGTGATAGATCATATTAAATTTTGTAAATATCATATGTACGCTGATGATATACAGATTTACATATCATGCAAACCAGGTGATACTCATGCAGCCGTGTGTAAGTTAAATGAGGATTTAGAACGTATAGCTTCATGGTCGGAATCAAATGCGCTAGTACTAAATGGTAATAAATCAAAATATATGGTGCTAGGTACAAGGCAACAAACAGCGAAAATTACAAGTTACAGAATTTCTCTAGCGATCAGGGGTGAAATTATTGAGCGTGTAAGAGAGGCTCGTAATCTTGGTCTCCTTATGGATGAACAGCTACGTTTTGAGAAGCATGTGTCAGGCGTCATTAGAAATTGTTTCTATAGATTAAAAGTGTTATATAATATAAGAAATTACCTTAATGAGGCCGTTCGAATCAAATTATGTGATTCACTGATACTCTCTAAATTTAATTACATGGACATTGTGTATGGGCCACGACTATTACAGCGCACGCAACAAATGATACAACGAGTGCAAAATGCATGCGCGAGGTTCATCTTTAACATACCATCACGCACGCACGTAACCCCTTACATGAACAATGCAAATATTTTAAAAATGAAGGCGAGAAGAGATCTGCACCTAGCTACACTTCTGTTTGGGGTCATAAAATACAAAGTTCCGCCTTATCTGGCCGAGAAGTTGATGTGGTCCCGCGACGTAAAAACTGCCTTCACCAGAGCATCAGCTTGGTCGCTGGTTCTGCCGCGCTGTCGCACTACCGCATTCCGCGGTAGTTTCAAATTTGCCGCAGCGAAAATATGGAATGTTTTGCTGCCGCCGCCATTACGTAGTCTGAAATCAGTGCATACGTTTAAAAGCAAATATAAAAAACATCTGTTAGATATCCAAAATAATGCAGTTTAAGTTAACCTGGGCACTTGCCGCACTGTTTTCGACTAAAGGTGTTGGTCCGCGGCAGTAATCGTTCTCTTTGCTTTATTTGCGGGATGGGACACGTGCAATATGCGCCTATATGGAGATAATAAATTTGGTTGTTTGTTCCTGAAAAATGTAATTAGTTATTGACTTTCTTATTATCGCAATTATATTACTCAATTATAGGTATGTATACTATTTCATTCTCATACTATTTAATTAAAATTCTATTCAATATAAAATAAAATTGTGTATGACATTTTTTTTTTTATTATTGATTTTTTTATTATGATATTCTACAATTATTGTGATAAAAATGGTACGTACCTGTTATGGTATAGGAGATTGCATGCTATTATGCGTAGTAAATACCTACGACGACGGAGGACGAAACTTGTTTACAACGCAACGGAGTAAGTTGCATTAAACAATACAAACGTGTGATCAGCGATGTGCCGGTTGTCAAATAGCGTCCCCACCCCTCCCGTGCGTCAGTCTGCGCGTCTTTTGTCTAACCGAACTCGGAGCGAACGAGTTGTATAATTTTATTTATTATGTAATTACGTAACCACACTATAAACGCACACAGTAGGTATATTTATATATATATATATATATATATATTTGCTATATTTAAGTACTTTTGCGATCTATAATATAACACACAGCATTAACACAACGTACAAAGAACACATACGCAATTATTTAAGTAGTTTATTTTATTTTGTGACACACACGTCCGTCACTCATCTCAGCTCAGGGCTCATTGAAAACCAGCTCCACAGTCAATTGCGGCTGTGGCATAAGCTGAATGAAGTCCTTTTGCATACGCCACAACCGCACACATGACAGTACAACATTTGTAGTTGTTATATTTAGTATTTTTTGTTTTGCTCTTTGTTTGTTATTGTCTTATTTCATTTTATTTTAATTTTGTTTATTACGTCTTTTTGTTTTGTTTTGCTTGTCTAAGTAGTATCAATATTTTTTTTTTGTATCTATGTGTTGTGGCGTTGCAATAAATGTCTATTCTATTCTATTCTATTCTATTCTAAATTTAAAGGGTCAGAATCAACTGCGGTAACACTGCTAGTCGGCTAGACACATAAACTGTCCTCAGAACGAAAAAGGCACATCTGCTGTATAAAGTACGCATAGTTGTGCCCTTTTTCGTTATGAGGGCAGTAAAGTGGAATGTAGGTTGATTATTGGTCTCTAGACAATATTATAGGACTATGGTTAGGTAAATCGTATAGATTTAGTATTATGGGTAAATCCTATAGTGACCTGGTAAATAATGAATGTGTTTTTTTTTTCTGAAACGAATTTTTGTTTTTGCTGATTGAAGAAATATTTTCATGGACTTCTCACAGATGGCGCTAAAAAGTTATTAAAAACAAAAAACAACAAGCACTTAGAAGAATTCCTAAGGTCTGGTAAGGTGATTCGTTCCATAGCTCAGTTGGGAGAGCGTCAGCCACGATATGGTGAAGGCGCTGGTTAGAATCTAACCGGATCGTATGAACTTTTCCTTGTGATCAATCTTTGTATTAATAATTGTAATGCACAATGTTGTTTTTTCGTGAAATAACCATGTTCAAGTTTTTCCAGCAAAGTTTTGCTGCTAAGGTTGAAACTCGATGGTTCCACTGATGTGGTAAATAACATTGTGTCATTTTGGTGACATACTGTGTCAGATCTTTATAACAATAAACTGATCTCCGACTGGAAATTCCCTCTACTATGCTGTAGTAACGAAATTTATTCCAGAGGCCACTATCCAGAACTCCAAAATGAGAACTTATTTTAATATAAGTTTACTAAGTTTATTAAATTGGACCATCGGGAATCTTTTTCATGACATTAGTCATTTATGAAATTTATTCTTTTCAGGTGCGAACATTCCCCCTCTGTTTTGATGACACGGACATGACGGCGATGTTGGAAAACTCATCGCAAAAGCAAATCTTGGTCCCAATTCGGCTTGACATGGAGATCGAAGGACAGAAGCTCAGGGACACTTTCACTTGGAATAAGAATGGTTAGTTTTAATATTTATTTATTGAATACTATGTTTTGCTATTATGTTTTTTTTTTTTTTTTGTGAAAGTACTCTACTAGTTTGTCATTATTAATATGAACACAAAGTCCAGGGAAGTACTGCCACCTTACCTATTTATGTCACCAAGCAGTAATGTCAGCATTACGGTCTTCCGGTATTGAAGGGTAAGGGTGCTGGTGAAATTACGGCCACATAGGACTTGTCAACTTATGTGTCAGGGTGACGGGCGCGATCTTGCGAGTTAAAGCTCTTGAGTGGCACTGCAACTGTTATGGACAGGCGTGTAGGTTACCTTGAGACGCACAACTTGTTCGTCCCGTCACTTGATATAATAAAAAAACGAGAAACATTTGTACGGCGTTAGTTTTAGAGTCGAATTTCTGCTTGCAATTTTTTTTATGATATAAGCGACGGGACAAACAAGTCGTGCGCCTGGTGTTAAGCGACACGCCTATCCTTGACAGTTACAGTGCCACTCAGAGCTTTAAATCTCGAAAATGAAGGGCACTGCCACTACGACCGCCACCGTGAGACATAAGGTTGACAAATTCCATGTGCCTGTAATTTCAAAACAGGAACGCAGTAATGGTCACATTATTGCTTAGCAGAAGTAGATGAGGTATCAGTTCTTTCCTGGACGAGCTCTGCTTGTATCAGTCCCTGAACGCTAGAACTTGGGCTTTTTCAAGGCTTATTCGTTAAATACTAACAATCTCCCTGGAATGTTTTTTTTGTATTATTATTTTATTTGCGATCGGCCGCCAAGCCATTAGCGAATCTTTTCCACGAGATAAGACGTTTTTGGTGGAGCGACCGTTGCCGCACCTCCACACTATAGATGGCATGGCCTCGCTTAAGCCGTTTGACCATACTAGATGGATCTAGAAGTTCCACGATAAGTGGGTTCGGGTGACAGGACAGACGTTCTTTGTGCGTAGTTTTATGCCGGTCGATCTCAGCAGCTACCGATGACACGTTTAGATGATCATTTATCTCTTCATTACGAGTGAGAACCAAGGGGCATTGACTATTTATTACAAAGTATATTACTCTTGCTAGCCACACCCCACAGTTGAATACCGTATGTCCAAATGGGTTTTAAGACTGAGTTGTAGATTAGAATTTCTTCCTAAGAGCCAATGTAGGTTACGATATTTGAGATTGACTTCATCTCTTTTTCGTTTTATGTGATGTTTCCATGTGAGAAGGAATGTGTTACTAACATCATAAACGACAACTTTTATTCCATGACTGTTTATTTTCATCCAAAAATAAAAATATTTAAATAAATCACTCTGAACGGTGATAACTCTAATGCAAAACGCGGGTGTCGTCGGTGATGACGTTTTCACGTTTGAACAGACTATTTTACTACCAAGTACAGATCTAAATAGTGTCAGATTGTACAAACAAGATTTCATTTTTGGTATATTTATGGTTATTAAGATTAATTAATTTTATTTATTTATTATTTATTTATCATATTTAAGATTTCTCATAGATGGCGCTACGGCTAAAAAGTCGTTGGAAAGAACCAAATACAAAGACATGAGAACAAATACATAGAAAAATTCGTGAGATCCACCGTTTCGTCCCGTGGCTTGGTTGGTATAGCGTCTGGCACGGTATGCTAGAACACGTCGGTACGAAACCGACCGGATCGAAGGAATTTTCTCTGAGTGTTCGATCTTTGTATTAATAATTATAACAAATTAGTGGAGTAATTTCACATAAAAAATAATTGAATATCTATTCAATAAAAAAATTATAACAGTATAACAATATAAGTCACAGAACAAGTTGTTATGTATTGGTTGGTCAAAATTGTTTATGGTGTTAGTAATCTAGTCCTATAGGCGAATGCTCCGGTGAAGGAGGCTACCGAATTTTACAAGTGTTGCGCAACGAATGCTCGGCTCTCCTCCCTCACCCCCTGTAACGCTCGCTTTTGAACATTACATTACAACCGCATGCTCGCTTTTGAACGTTACATTACAACCGCATGCTCGCTTTTGAACATTACCTTACAACCGCATGCTTGCTTTTGAACGTTACATTACCACCGCATGCTCGCTTTTGAACGTTACATTAAAACCGCATGCTCGCTGTGTGAAGGAGCACCCTGAGGTTGTTAGTATTTTAAAAATTCACCCCGTATGTAGGTGTGCATGCTACATCATCGACGTCATTCTTTTTCCATGAGGTGAGAGTTTTTTTAATGGTTAAAATAGGTAGGTCAAACGCGCACCTATTTAACCATAAAAAAAAATTCAATCTGACTGGACTGTAAGCGTGTCTACTGCCTAGAAAAATTTTTGATTTTAACTAAAAAATGCTATACAGAATAATATAGTTTGAAAAACATACGTGAGCGGCGGCTGTGTGTATGTGTCCACCTGTCGGTCAGTATTTTAATTTTATTTTATACTCTGTATGCCATACAAAATGTGCATTTTTCAGTACTTCAATTGGACGTAGTTAAATAAAAAGGATCCAATGCACATCTAGTCACTTTCGAGATATGGCAGTTTGAAGTTTAAAAATGTTTCTTACTCTTGTTTTATTTTCACATGTTATAATGTCATGTGACTCCAGCAAAAAAACCAACATTATAAACATAAATAAGATATTTTTTTTGCTGGTTCCTAAAGCCTAACCTCGATAGACTTTAGGAACCATTTGGTATATATAACTATTTTTTTGATAATTTTGTGGATTGGATCCTTTTTGCTTAACTACGTCCAATTTACGGTAAGACAGTGGTGGTCAAAATGGATGATATTTATACATATATTTATACATATATACATTAAACGGTAATTCTCGGACTAGTGTTCACTACCTAATTTTGGCAATTTTTATTATTTCAATATTCAAGTATATTATCGTGTAATTATTAAATAATATTTCACGATATAATTGTCGAATATTAAATAATATTGCATAATAAAAAATCGAATACTTAAATAATAAAAGTTGTCACGGATATATTAGATAGTGAACACTAGTATGAGAATGACTAAAAATCTGATGATTCTGCTAACACAAACGTGTATTCCAGGCTGAAAATAGCCATCTGCGGTGACACTGACAGATAAACATTGCCACAAACAATAAAACTATCTCTATATCATTAACCCATTAAAAGACCACTATGATAAATTTCAGAATCAATAATAACTCCAGAACAATTCGCCGAAGTCCTCTGCGATGACCTGGAACTAAACACCAGCACGTTCATACCTGCCATAGCGTCGTCCATTCGACAGCAAATCGAGGCGTTCCCCAGTGAACCACCAGCGATCTTGGAGGAACAGAGTGACCAGAGAGTGGTTATAAAATTGAATATTCACGTTGGGAATACCTCTTTGGTTGATCAGGTGAGATTTCAGTTTCTTGTCATCATTATCACAGAGCAATTTAATTTAATTAGTTTATTTATTGCACCATGTTATGTACATAGGTACAGACCTTATGTTAAGTACATAGAAAATATATGAACTCAGTGGGACACCATGTGACAGGTTTATACAAATTGATCATCTAAATATTGATGTAATATAAATAATAATAATAACAACGCACACACTCAACATAGCTCCGCACTAGGGAAACCCTGTGTCGCGGGTGCCATGGACACACACATAGACAACCACAAATTACACCCAAACTCACGAGAGAAATAAATGCCTACATTTATTTCTCTTCTTCACTTCAGCCGCAGTAGCGTCCTGAAGGACGTAATTACATTGCGTACGTAGGGCTCTGAGCGAGCTTTGGGTATAGCTGGCCCACAACTGCCTCTGGCCAAACGGTTACCATTGTTGCCACGCAGAGGTCCCAGGTTCGATTCCCGGGCTGGGAGAAATATTTGTATGACCTGCGTGTTGAAGGACGTAATTACATTGCGTACGTAGGGCTCTGAGCGAGCTTTGGGTATAGCTGCCTCTGGCCAAACGGTTACCATTATTGCCACGCAGAGGTCCCAGGTTCGATTCCCGGGCTGGGAGAAATATTTGTATGACCTACATTTATTTCTCTCGTGAGTTTGGTTATAATTTGTGGTTGTCTATGTGTGCGTCCATGGCACCCGCGATACGGGGTTGCTATAATGGACGAAAATTGAAAAATTATGTAATGTAATATTTAATTACCGATGAAATGTGATTCCGTTTGTTTTGTAATTAGATGTTTTGCTGGTTTTCCCACATCACCGAAAGGAGCAGCCACTCATAGTTAGGGATATTATCTTTATTACAATTAATTGATACATAATATTTTTGGAATATACGGAGACGTACACACAGGTCAGTTGTTGGCGCTGTACTATTTCAGCTTTCTAATTTGTGATTTGAGCGCAAACGAGAGTTGATATTTAAGGGTGATATTAGTACCATTTGACTAATGAGTTGGCCCTTATTTCGTCTCTATTTCTGTAGGGCTAGCACGAAAGGGCGCGACTGGCGCGAGTGCGACATAAAGCGCGGGATACTGCTATTCTCGCATAGATATATCGCGCTTTATGTCGCTCACGCGCTAGTCACGCATCATCGGTGCTAGCCCTGCTGATTATATACGCGATGATTTAAATATATTTTTTTAAAGTAGTCCGATTCTCTATTCTGTGATAGACTTATCAAACTTCAATATGGTTTTCTCATTCTTGCTTAGGCATTAATATTACATGGAGGATATAAGGTGATATTTAAAAATATACGTTTCAGGTGGAATGGGACATGTCGGAGAAAGAGAACAATCCTGAAGAGTTTGCAATGAAGCTTTGCTCTGAACTGGGTTTGGGTGGCGAGTTCGTGACTGGCATAGCTTATAGCGTACGCGGACAGCTCGGATGGCACCAGAGGACTTATGTTTTCAGTGAAGCCCCATTGCCCACTGTTGAGGTAGGCTATTTTCTCTCTGACTAGGTAATGTAATAATAATGTGCTAAACCACCACACCTACTGCCTGGTCTCGAAATTAGAGAATTCCCAGAGCAACGTAATTCTCTCAGAGCATCCAGAACTAATATAGAAATGGTAATTCCAAAATTGGTCCTACAGGGAATCGAACCCGGGACCTTAGTAGCAGTAGAGCTCCTTGTAAAAGAGTTCGTCCAGGGCGGTGTTGCCACCTTACCTATTTCTGCCGCCTAGCAATAATGGGAACATTACTGCATTCCGGTTTGGAAGGGTAAGGTTGCTGGGTGACGGGCGCAAGCAAAGCACTGAGTGGCACTGCAACTGTTATGGGTAGACGTGTCGCTTATCACCAGGCACATGACATGTTCGTCCCTTCACTTGGTATTTATAAAAGAAAAACCTCATCCGGCATCATGTTTTTGTACGTTCACTATCATTAGTTCACACATTATGCTTCGTACTATTGGGCAAGGTCTCTTCGAAATCGAGGGATTAGGTCGTAGTCTGCCGCGCTGGTTGATGGAGAGTCCACACGTTTTTCAAGAGATCATCTTCGACATGCAGGTTCAATCACGACGTTTAGTCACAGCACAGTCTTCCAAAATCCTTTAAACGTTGATTAGATTTAAATTTAGATTTATTTATTATCTTGTAAATTTTACATTGTTATATACATATAATGTACTCTAAGAATCGTTACAATAAGTATGTTACATTAAAAAAAAAATTAGAAAAATGATGTGTTAGCATTGTAGCAAATGGTAGGCTGTTGTTTCTGTCTGCCCCGATGTGAAAAGGGCGTCGAGTATTTTATTTATAATGTATGTATGTAGAAAAAGAAAATTGTAACTTCCTTCGTGGCCGAATGGTTACCATGCCGGACTGCCACGCAGAGGTCCCAGGTTCGATTCCCGGGCCAGGAGAAATATTTGTATGGCCTACATTTATTTCTCTCGTTTCCCTATTGCTTAGTGCCATTTTGCTTAGTTTTCGTTTTTCCGTAAATTTCAGTACAAACCACTGTTTGAATCACTTAAGTAATATTAATAATGCTTATTTCATTCATATACACATACAAAACAGTACGTACTTTAAATTTAAAAAAACTTGCTTCTATGATTGCGTGTACGTGCTAGTTATATAAAATGTTTTAACTCCCGAATCCCAAATGACACAACAGTTTGTGTTTTGGGATTCAGTGTTCCTCCGCTCACTAGCGATCACTAGGTAAATACAGTACAACCAAGAAGTAAAGTTAAAAGAAAACGTTAGATGTATGGTGGATGATGACGAATAACCCAAAATGTCACCTCCGCAGACGCCGTTCCGCAACCCGTCCGAAGCCGAGCAGTGGGCCCCGTACCTGGAGACGTTGACCGACGCCGAGATGGAGAAGAAGATCCGCGACCAGGACCGCAACACCAGGCGCATGCGTCGCCTCGCCAACACCACGCCCGGTTGGTAGATCCCCTTTAGGGCTGGCTCACACGACCGTTTTTTGAGTCTGTGTGACATCGCAACTGCTATTCCGATTTAGTGCTATATTAGCCGATATTAGCTTTTTTGGCGTCATCAACTCAAATTTCCGAACGGCATTTAAATCGGTCGGTCCTCAACAGATATGCATACATTTTTAAATTAGCATAAAATCGAATTGTAACTTTTTTATACAAAGTATATGGGCATCAAACGCTTCTGGAATGACAACTATTTGCCAAGTTTTACTCAAATCGGCTAACGGAAAGTGGGTGAAATTTAATAAACCGGGTTCATCAGGATTAGAGGTGGACTATTTGTTGCGAATTTCAATGGCACCACTACAGAGGTGCGGTACCTTTCCAACACAAAAAGAATCGTCGAAATTCGTTCACAAATGTCGGAGTAACTGAGTAATATATGTATATTGAAAATTCAATCGAATTGGAAACCTTATTTTTTATGTAAAAATGCAATTTTACCGGTCGTGACGAAGCTCAAAATTTGAATTTTAGACCTGTGTCAAAGGTCATCTTGTTAGTAGTAAAATGTTATATTGTAAAATGGGCAAAACTATGACAAAAACAAAAAGGAATAATAAATGATATTCACATTGCTCTGCGAGGAAGAGGATGTTACTTTTACCAATTTATAATTTATGCTATTAAAATTGAAGTAAGGCATAAATTTAAATGCTCGGAGACGCAGAGAAAAATGCGCCACGATGCTCTGAAGTCGGTCTCAGGGATTTGCAATTTATGCCTTGTTTCAATTGAAATAGAATAAATAATACATCGATAAATTTAACGTCCTCTGCCTTCCCGTCTATCGGTTTGCGCCGCAATGCAGATTTCTTTAAGATTAATCGAGGCATGAAATTCCAGAAAATACGAATTTGCAATATACATTAGTTGCGATGTCGCTAAACTCGAATGTACTTTGTGTATTTTAAAATTACAATAAACTGCAAAAATCATACGAAAATGCGTTTTTCAAGCGTGGAACATATACGGGGTGGAACCAAAAGGTGCAACCATGTCGCTTTTTACAGCACAAATGAACGTAACAGACGATTTTGATGGATAAATGTCATTGAACTATTGGCAATGAAACAATTGTCTCGGACCACCTGGCCGACGCAGTGTCGTGACCATGGGGCCTGTAAAGTACCCGAAACGTTGACTTGTTTGGAAAAACTAATAAAAATATATAAAATATACAGTATACTAATCGCAAAAAACTAGGAATTCCAATGAAAAATGTTTGGTTCACCAAAGATTTAATTTATAGGCATTTCACTACGTGCAAAATAGGACTCAAAATGTATACGCACACGGCAGAATTTATAACTTTATGGCATTGTAAATTTTAATAGCAGTGGAGCTCCTTGTGAAAAAGTTCATACGGGGAAGTACTGCCACCTTACCTATTTCTGCCGCGAACAGTAATGTGAGCATTACTGCGTCCGATCTTGAAAGGTAAGGGTGCTGGTGAAATTACAGGCACATGGGACTTTTAAACTAATGTCTCAGGGTGACGGGCACAGTGGCAGTGCCCCTCAGATCTTTTTGCGATTTAAGTTCTGAGTGGCACTGAAACTGCTACGATCAGGCAAATAAATTCTACCTAAATGCGGATACGCATGCGTTTTGTGTTCAATTTTCTACGTGCTATGTATCTGCACTCGGACCTTTGTATTTTATATTTATGGAAATTCATTTGTAGCTGAAAAATGGTATCACCTTTTTGTGGCAACCTGTATATGACTTCGCTTGTATTTCCTTTAGGATGGTTTTCAAATCTCACTTTTGGAATAAAATTTCGTCGTTTATAAATTATCTAATGTCATGTATTTAAAGAATAGTTTAATGGGTATGCTACGGTATTAATTTTACGTCGGTATTATGGCAATAACTTCTTATTATAAGAGCTTTTCTAGACCACAAATAATTTCCGAAAACGAAACACGTATTCTACTCGTTATTCTGAACCAATTTTTCTATGGCGACCATGGCGAATTATCAAAAAGACCAGAAAAACCACATATAAAAAATCATTCAAATGACAAAAAACCTGTACCAAATGTGCTAATAATCTTCATAAGGCATATTTCCCCGACAAGAAAAAGTGAGAAACTCAAGGGGTTGCTCTTTGTAAATAAACATTTGTCCAGATTTAACGTTTAGAATTATCAGACAATCTTAAAGAGCTAACAGGTCGACCAAGTACCCAGAAGCTGTGTAATAACTTTTAGTATAAAGTTTTTGTTGATCTATAGTTTTGAACCTCGTGAATGGCAAATTAACGAAATCTTATTATAAAAGCGTATACTTAAATGAATTTGTAACCTTGTGAAGACAATTACTGTCAAGAACAGCCAGATTCACAGTCCTCGTTCTCTCTCACTCATTCCATCAACCCATAGAAAAATATTAGTTGGTATTTAATTTGTATACCGTTCGTATGACGTGTAGAATACGTGGTTTCGACTTTATAAACATGTAGTATGGAAGAAGCGAAAGCAATAAAATTTTATGCGAACAAGAAAATACTTAACGAAACCGAACAAACTCAACGTGTTCAATAGTCACTGTTAAAAATCCTAAAAGTAAATTAAGCGTGGTAAGCTCAATATTTAAGGGGAGTAAAATTTTTTTTTCCGTATTTACTTTATTGCTTTCGCTTCCATTCAACATGTTTATACAGGCTGTAACAAAAGTGTTATCAAATTTCTGCTTATATTTATGAAAATTAAAAGTATTTAAAAAACCACACTAAATACCCACGGTTTAACGGCAAATATTATTTACAAAAGTTGTTTTTTTATCAAGATTATGGTCACCACCTAATATATCGTCGTCCTTATAACGAATGGAATAATGACGGAAAAAACTGTACATTTATACAGTAGCATTTTTAATTAGAGGTTTGAATTAGGAACTGGCGTTTAGTCAGTTGTTATTTATTGATGAAACAATAATAGTGTTGCCTCACTCACAATTAGAGCTATTAAAAATCCGACTGTACTTCGATTTAAAGTTTGATTTTATGTGTAGTTTGTGATACAAGTAATTTAAAATTGTGAGTTATGTTCATTCGTGCTGTAAGGGACAATAATGGTCGAATATTTTTGTTACCCTGTATACTACGGACGTGGCTAAAGTTTTTTTGGAAAGGTCTTTTAATACCCTATACAAAAGGTTATTTCTAAAATACCTGTAAAGTCTCATGATGGCGTTGCTGTTATTAATACACTTTCTTCTATAGTTTTGAAACAAAAGAACATCAATTTTTTGATTCCCCTGCTGTATTGTTATTTTATTGATTTGTATGAGACTAAAAAAGTTTGACTAGAAGGATTTGAAAAGTCATATAATTTGGTAGATGGTATCGTGTGCGATCTCGTGTACGAAATTTGATCGTATTTTGGATAGTAACATATTAATGATGAGTATTATTAATAATAGTGACATTTATCTAAATTTTAAAGCTACAGAATTACACGATCTCAAAAACTATTTCGAGACTGTGCCAATTTTTCAAAATGATGCATGATCAGAATTTTCTAAAGATTCTGAAAAGGTATAACCATTTCAAAAACAATAATCTGTTATGATGACCTCGGTCAGAGATTATTTATTAGTTACCTCAGTGGCCTAACGGTTGACACTGGGCGTTGGATGCAGTCCCGGTTCCGGTCCCGGGTTCGATTCCCGGTAGGACCTTTTTGGTAAATGAAAATGTCTAAATTGGTTCTGGTCTGGGTGTTCTGAGAAGTGTCCCAGAGTGAATTCCGTTGTTCTGCTACTCATAGTACTGTAAAGTCCTAGGTTTGAAATCAGGTTATTGATGTAGTTGTCTGGCACATTTTAAAATACAATAATTGCTAGCAAAATTTTTCAAAACGAATGCTATCTTGCCTACGCATCTGTCGTCGCCTCACGTTCGGTAGAGATAGCAACAATATTATGAAATACCTAAAGCGCCTGGGAAATTTTAATGACAGCAATAACACGGTATGAGATTTACGAGTATATTAAAAATAATCCTTAGCCTTTTATAATATGAAGTTTTTATAGATATTTAGGTACTTAATTTTTTATTAACTTTATTTAATTTATGTATTTAAATAATTTTATATAATAGTTATCTTTTTAAAATAATTAAAATGGTGTTACAATTTTAATAATCTTAACGACTGATGATTGATTTGTTCATAATTGTTGTATAACATGTTTTTATTATAAAGTTTAAAAGGATAGTCTTTTTGAGGCACATTTTAATTTATTTTTTAATCATATTAAAATAAAAACTGAAGCTGCCTTTAACAAGTACAATTCTAGCAAAATGTTGTATATTAAAATGCAATGAAATTTATAGGGAAAATACAGATTTATATAATGTTATATTCTTTCGGAGGAATACACTTACAACACGAGGTGCGTGCAGTCATTATGCAAGACAAGCGAAACGCCTGTTTCGCCTCTTCATGAGCTTATCTTAGTACATTTCAAATTGCAGATGAGAGGTAAAGAAACTTAAGTGCTAAATAATAATGATGACAACAGAGCGTTTAAAGGGAATGCGGCACTTAATTAGGCATTTAAAATCAGACTAAAGGTCAAATAAAGTATGTTAAATAAAAAACAAACGACTCTAGGATTTAATGCTTTTTACCATTGTGTGATTTATAACATTCTAGACAAAGCATGGTCGTGGGTACAAATCCCTCCAGGATGAAGAATTTTTTCTATGTGTTCGATCTTATTAATAATAATAACAGAACTAGTGGATTCACAAAACATCTCAATAATACATTTGGTAAAAAAGCGACTTCTACGTCAGCTAAGGCACCTGTAAAGTACCGGCTGCATTGAGAAGGTTTTTCAAAAATCTCTCGCTAGATGTCACTAGCAGCGACGAATGCCGAAAGCCAGTACAAAGATTTGATGAGATGAAAAATTTGTATGTGTCCGATCATTGTATTAATAATCATTCAAAAGCAATGTTGATAAAAACTCTAAATTTCAAATAATGGACTCCTCCGTCCTTTACCTCTCACCTACAGCGTTAATAGTTGCGTTAAATAATTCTAGTACAATTTAATATTATACTTTTGTGTCTTTATCTAGTACATTATTTATAGCATGCATATTAATAACCCTTCGGTACAATTGGTGTAGTTTCCCGATCGGTCCACTTTCACTATTCGTCTACTTTCCCGATCGGTCCACTTGGTTTTCCCGATTCGTCTATTTCCCATTTCGTCTACTTTCCTGTTTGGTATACCTTTCAATTTCGTCTACTTTCCCATTTGGTCTATTTTCCCGATCGGTCTGCTTTCTCGTTAGTCTACTTTAATGAAAAACCTACTACTAAAAAACCGACCTCAAAAGTTCGTGGAATTACATCTATTTACCAAGTTTTATTGAAATAGGTTACCGGAAAGAGTTTGCTACCCTTAGAGATGGAATATTTTCTTCAAATTTAAATGCACCACTACTGATTTAACCTATTTCCAACGAAATAGAATAATCAAAATCAGTTCCCAAATGCCGTTGAGTTATCGCGTTATTGTCTACTTGATTTTGTTTTTTCAAATCTTGGTTAACGTAAAGCGGCCATGATTATAAAAAATGTACTCCATGACAATTTGCAATTATGCAATTACAAACTGCCTTTGAAAATTTGTAAAACGAATTCTTTTTTTGTAAAATTTTATTAACTTGAAAGGTAGACTATTTGGACAAGTGGACCGATCGGGAAGGTAGACGAAATGGGAAATGGACGAATCGGTAAAGTGGACCATTTGGACAAGTGGACCGATCGGGAAAGTTGCCGAATAGTGAAAGTAGACCGTTTGTACCGAAGGGATTAGTAACGTTTTCTTTACTAGTTCAAATGGAATTCATTATTTACTATATATTGGAGGACAACCGAGCAAAGGGGTCAAATCCGGTAGTTATTATATTCTGATGTTCCGGTTCAGTGCTCCCTTTTAACTCCTCCCAGACCCAGCAAACTGCATGTGGTAAAGCGTTAAACGCTCAGTATACATTAAAATGTATTAACAGAAATCCCGTGCAGCTTTTCGGTAACTTAAACATGTTTTATATTAAGAATCTTGACCTTGAAAATAAATCTTATCACATGACTGATCACATGAAGTCTAGTTAATTTTTATATATAAGTGTTAATATTAAAATGTATACAATATTTTTGTTTTCCTGGTCAAGTTGTAAAAGTAAGTGGACTGTTAAATTTCTATCACAATTAAAGAGGTTTTTGTTTTAAAAAAAAACAACTATTTGACTATCATTTCGCGTAACCTTTCATCGTGCCAAAATTTGGTTTGCAATGGGTGATTAAAATGACAATCTGCTTACCATCGTATATGTTTTGGAATGTAGCATTGTTTAAGTATATTTTTAACTCGTAAAAGAGAATTGTTTTTATTAATCATGTTGAATGTCAAAGATGTATTGTTCAAACCACAAGTTAATGGAAAATATGTTTTATTTCCAAGAATATAAAATTTGTAATTGTTATTATAAATATGCAAAACAGTAAAATATATATTTTTTATATACAATTAATTAACTTATATATTTTGATATATGTGCTATGGACTTATCAAGTAATGTAAATAACGCATGTTGAAATTGTACCTTAGTTAATTATTAGTTATTATGCTAGTAAGTTTTCTGTTAATTTGGAAAATTAGATGTAGTTGGTCAAGCTGCATTCCAAAATGAGAGTTATAACATGTTGTTTTCTGGTGACAGATGTGTCAATGAGTCGCGCAGTGAACCGGCTGATTCGAGCGGACGAGGCTCTGTTCCAGACAACCCCGGAAAAGAGGAGGAAAAAAATTTAATCACCCAATGCTGCATCAACTTTGTCAACCCGCTACGGCCCCCCTGATTACATTGAAACATATTTATAATTATAATCAATATTCAACGCTGACGTCTATAAGAGCGATGCCACACGGGCGCTGCCGCAGTGCCATACGAACAACGCGGTGTCGCAACGTAACTCCGCTTAGACGTTTATTATACTACTCAATTTCTAGGGTCCTGCGTGAAGGGTAATCGTGGTTTTTGTTAGGCCCTAACTCTGAACGCCAAGGTCGGGCACTCCCGCCGGGCACTTGTACGTGTTACTATCATAGCGCCATCGAAATTTCAAGTAAAACTTTAAAGCCCTCGGCCCGTACATCCCTATTATTTGTTTTTTTTTTTTAAATAAAAGAACTAGCTCTTGACCACTACCTAGCTCTGGAGCAAAGATAGGATCTACGATGGAACGAGCTTGCCCAGAAGATGCCTATTCGAGTTGTATGAATTCGGAAATATAGACGTATTATTTAGTCTTTATGATCATTTTCCATAAATATGTATATTATATGTTTTTGTACGTCTGCCAGGCAAAACAAAACTTCTTTTCTGTATTTCACAGCATGGAGGTTTTAATATTCTATATCGACAGGCAGTTAATATCAATCAATTTAAATACAACTGATGCCGGAAACATCCATTTTGTTTTGGTTTATTGGTTAATGGCTACAATAGCTTTATATCAGTAGCACATTTGTTCTGATTGTGTGGATCGCGGATAGACATCTATTATCCGCAATTAAATCGCAAATAACAGTGTTGCCGTGGTGTTGCCAGAGTCGTTGAGTCGAAAAGTACATATCGTTACAAACATGCAGACACTGACAAATATGACCATCTACACGTGGAGCCAAATACGGCTCAATTTATATACGATATTGTACATAGCTTAATGGACTAGGATTTTAGGATTAATTGTACTAACTAGATACGACATCGTAAAGCTTATTAAGCCTTGTACGGATAACAGCGCATCAGACTACACATTTTTGTTCGAAAATCGCCTCCAGTGCAACAGAACAAGATACGTTAATGTGTAGCTTGACGTGCTGTTGACTGTACAATATCGTTACAAAAATTAGCTTCTATTCCGTTCCGCCGCAATATAAATTGATCCTAAGGAGTTAACATAATGAATATGACTATAGTGTGAACGGTTTACTTGCGTATTTGCCTATTCGGCACTTTTGATGTGCGTCGAGCATCGAGTATGTAACCAGAAATAGAGACGCAATAAGGACCAAACATTCCTGGTAACTCATCCGTGACACATCACTTGTAAATATCAATTAGAAGAAAGCTTAATTAGTATAGCACCAACAACTGACCTGTGTGTACGCCTCCGTATATTCCAAAAATATTCTGTATTATTGTAATAAAGATAATATCTCTAACAATGGTGTGCTGTTCCATTCGGTGGTGAGGGGAAAAACAGCAAAACATCCAATTACAAAACAAACGGAATCAAATTTCATCGGTAATTAAATGTTAAATATGTCATTTTGCAATTTTCGTCCATTATAGCAAAGCTCAAGTTAACTGGTCGATTTAAAGTGAAAGAATTGACGAATTTCGAATTCGGCCAATCGTAGCGCAGTTGTCACAGTAATGATATGGTAGAATAGTTTTCAAGCAAATGAAATGACATTTCGTCTCTATTTTTGGTTATTTACTCGATGGCGTCGAGAAACCGACCAGCAGCGCCCGGTAACGCGAGTTTGGTGTTTGCTGTATTTGTCGAATAGGCAAACAAGGCAAATACTTTGTCACACATGCTATCTACAGATGGTGATTGTTTGCCAAATATATCAAAGACAAAAATACATATAGCCATGTGAAGTACCATTAGGCGCCGCGCAAACGTATTGCTTGTGTTGGATGCAAGCAACCGGCAACTGGAAGCGAATATTCTATTTTTATACAATTGCAACCTAGAATAGAATAGAATAGAATAGTTGCTTGTATTCAACACAAGACAGACGTTTGCACGGCACCTGCTCAATTTACATTACTGCGTAACGGAATGGAAGCCAATTTTTGTTTTGTAAATAAAATGAACTTTGTCTATTGTGTATTATATTTTGTATTCCGAAGAAATCTCGCGCAGTCTCTGAAATTCCCGCAGCTACCATATCTTATCTAGTTTCTACATTACACAATTGACATAAAGCCCGTTATGCTATGTACAATTTCGTTACAAAAACCATTTCGTTCCGGGGCGGTGTAAATTGAGCCCAAATTTGTACGACAATCGGCCGCTTCGAAACCACAAAATTAATATAGGGTTAAACAAACTTCAACCTCAAGTGAAGTTCGACCGTAATTACACGCGCCGTTACATCCCAGGATATTTTCGTACCTACCTATCCCTATACATATATTTTCACATCATCACGAATAAGTTACGTACTTACAAGTTTGACGGAACAAAGTTATTTACATTGTTCGATTCAAAATTTTGTGTTCTACGTTGTGATGTTTCGCGCTGTGCAGATGGAGCAATTTTGATACTCCAGTTTCGACAACTGGCAACCCGCAACTACGACGTTTACCATATAATTTCATGTAACTGCGCAAACGTACTCGCAAGACTATGTTACTATTACTTACATCATAAACAACAACTTTTGTTCCAAATCTTTCAATAATTTATCAGATTTTACTTTCGTATAAAAATAACAGTTATTTGTTATGCAAAGCTGCAAAGTTGTTTGACGTGAGCGCTTGGTATTGAAACCTGAGCAAGCGAAGGACTCTGATGGTCGTATTCCAGAACTCTACTCAATGCTCACGTCAGGACTTGAGTATGATTTAAAGCACTAGAAATTATACTCAAGTCCTGGCGTTTAGGGTCGTATTTCTAGTGCTTGATTGATGAGGATTGCAATTGAAACACAAGCACTGGAAATACGACCCTAATGGCAGGGACTTGAGTATGATTTCGAGTGCTTTAAACCATACTCAAATCCTGACTTGAGCATTGAGTAGAGTTCTAGAATACGACCCTCTAGAACTCTACTCAATACCCAAGTCAGGACATGAGTATTGCAGTGAGCACTGAAAATCATACTCAAGTCCTTGCCATTGGGGTCGTATTTCCAGTGCTTCAAATCATACTCAAGTCTGCTCAAATCCTGACTTGAGCATTGAGTAGAGTTCTGGAATACGACCCTAAGATTGATAATCTATTGAGCGTAGCCAGGGTTTCAAGTCACGAGACGCAAAACAATTTTGTTGTCGAGCGAAATACACAACTTTTCAACTCACTATAGCGAGGAAAATGGTAGATGAAAGAAAAACAGTTGAATTATAACAAATCAGTTTTGATAAACAAAATTAGTTATTGTTGTCACTTTAATGTCAACAATAATAAGAATAAAATATACCAACGGAATTGTATTACATAAATAATGTACGATAAATCGCGTAGTTGAACGTGTCATTCTGTTTTTTTCATCGAAAGAAAAAAGTTAGGTGCACCACAGTCCATCGTCAATACCCTCAATCTGAGGCAGGCAGGTATAAATGCCGGAGATCGCTATAGACTAGACTTTATTGCATGTGTCATAAATAGCGGCCGTTGCTATTGGTTTTATTAATAGTAATTATTGGTTCAAAAGTAACAACATGGTAATTCATTAGCCTGGTTGTTTTTTAATAAAAACAAATAGTTGAAATTCTTAACTCAACGTTCCTAGTGCCACGCAAAGAAAGGAGGACTCACATTAGACCGTGCTGGACGCGAGCCGTGTCCGAGGCATTCGAATTTCGTACGTGCCGCACGATCTTAAATTAGACGGAGTCAGTCAGTTAGAATATGAACGTAGTGTTATATCATAATATAAAGCACTGGGTAATTTCTTACGCACTCAATCAATCGATTGAGTGCGTAAAAAAAGAAAAGTCAATTTTTAAAAAAAAAACGTAGTCACTGTTTAAAATCGCACACTAGTGCGGGGCGCGCACGACGCACTGGAGTGTTCACATTACAACGAGCTGAGGGTCGGTGTCACGGACGCGACACGTTTGTAATGTGAATCACTTCATATAAAATGTACGCAGCTCATCCAGTCCGAACCTCGTACGTGGTTCGGCTCGCGTCTGGCACGGTCTAATGTGAATAGTCCTTAAGGCTCGATTTACATTGCGGACCGGAGTGGAGCGCGGTCGCTGAAATCACTAGCAAAGGCGGGAATGCTCGAACATTTGCGAGCTTTCTCGCGACTGCGCCACTTCCCACGGAATTCGCGCGAATGCGCGAGCATTATGCTTCCGCGGAAGACACTCGACGTGATTTTTGGCTCGTATCTAGTTTGTACGTTACACACTTGACCATAAAGTTAATTACACTATATACAATATTGTTACAAATACTCGCTTCTATTCCGTTCCGCCGCGATATAAATTGAGCCTAAGGCAGTTATTACGAATTATCATTTTAGTGTTTGAACTCAAATATTTTTAAGAAATAATGACATTATTTGTAAGAGGAATTAGATTTCGGGTTCACCTTAATAGAAGTAAAGTTTACATTCCCCGTTTCGTTCTGTGTGCATTTAGATATAAGGTTTGAAGTACATTCTATGAGATTTGTGCGTGCGTACTAATGAATACCCCGGGGAAATTTGCCTTGCCTCGCTTAGCTTTACGTCTGTACGCACCACAGTGATTTTTCAAAATGTGTGCCCGATATTCTTATATAACCAATGAGCGATTTTCAATTATGTTTTATATTTAATCAATCTAATAAATGTCGATGTCTTGAAACTAACCATCAGCCGGTCAATGGGGTAAGAGGAAGTACAGCCCGTGTCATCTTGATATTCTGTCTTTCCAATGCAGTGTTGCTGTTTTTACTAGTTTTATATCTTCTTGTCCTATCACAAGTCTGATAATCTTAAATTTATATCCATGACATTCAAACACAATATTGTTAATGAATAAATGATGATTGATTGATTAGTAAATGCAATGGTTTAAATGGCAATATTTTTAAAGTTTGAAAGGTTTATATATAAATTTTTGACAAGAATAATTAGTAACATAGATGTGGTAAAGTTAGTAATTCCTTCCAGTTGACTTCACCGTGATCTTAACTGCCATTATTATAACTACTTAGTTAAAAAATCAAATGGTAAGTAATTGTAACAACTAACTATTTAATGATACCAATATTTAAGTTCATTGAATGTCACGATGTTTGAACACGGCAAAAAAGTTGTTATAAACCAAAAAGACGGATCTGCAACAAGTACATAGAAAAATTCATAAAGTCCGCTAGTTCGTTCCGTGGCTTAGTTGGAATAGCGTCGGCACGGTTTGCTGGAAGACGTTGGTTCCAATCCAGCCGGACCGAAGGGATTTTTTTTTAGTGTTCATGTTTGTAATAATAATGATGTAATGATAAATAGTTATCGTACTATTTTTTAGTCTTTAAGCTTCACTATTTCAATTTTATCGAATCATGCGATCATCATATGCATATATACATTTTCGGATTAGTATTCTCTGCCTAATTTCCGTAGCATATTTTATTATTTAACTAAGTATTCAAATAATAGGAAATAAAACTATTTTTCCGGTTTTTATTCGCGTTTATTTGTTTTTTCAAACAAACCGACGTTTCGGGCACTTTAGAAGTTCCATGGCTGATTGAGGTGGTAAAGTCATCAACCAGTTATGTTTAATATTAATGCAAACCACTCTATTTTTTCCACTGTAGTTACGAAAGTTATTAATTAATAGTTATTTTGATATAAGTGCGGAAAGGTAGTCATTACTCACGAGTCTCGAGGCTTCGAGACTCGAGACAAGTGAAAATGACAAATCCGCACGTGTATCAAACGACGTTTTTTGATACATTTGGGAAAAAACTACATTGTAAGTAAAATAAAACAGTATTTAAAAAAAAACTAATTTTATTTCTTTGTCTGATAAAAATTCAGAGTACAATGGCAACTGTTGCCAGTATTCAGCCACATTAAAATTACTATTTTAATGGCGCGGCGCGCAGTGGTCTCGCGTAATACTCACCTCCGGTCATTGTTAATACTCAATTAACCATCTTTATGGAAAATGTTTTGGTATTTTTAAATGTAACCCGTTGTTTTATAAAACACCTATGCAATTTAAACAAATATGATGTTTGTAAGTAACTATAAGTTTTAATGACGAATGACTGACGTCACAAAGCACATAAATATTAAATAAATATACAACCTCTTTAGTCTTAAACATAGAAATGTTTAAGACTTGAAACAACGGTAAATTTAAAAAAAAATGGAAAGTAAAAAGCACTAGTGCGAAAAATCCAACTTTCGACACGATTTGTAGTACGAAAAATACCACGTTTTGAGCAACTGTATTAAAAATACCTTATTTTATCTTTTCAAAGAACATTCCAATTTACGCTACACTGGCCATGTGACCCGTAAAAGGCCCGAAACGTCGTTTTGTTTGAAAAAATAAATAAACGCTATTTAAATCCGGACAAATCGTTTCATTTCCCATGTTTAACAATCGCGAGAACCTAAGAACTCGATTCAAATAATATTTTGTACTCGAATACTATTTAATTATTTAAATAATGAAAACTACCACGGCAATTAGGCATTAACAACTTACGCGAATTATCACTGAGAACCTTAATGATATATCGGACTGTTAATACAATAGTTAATTAACTCAAAAAGTGTTATTTTCTCAGAATCGATGAAAAACGAATTACTCGCTTCCCGTGAAAGATCTGTAAATTTATGCATAAGTTATTTCCTACTTGCCAAATATACATATTTAAAAATAAAAGGGAGAAGTAGTTTCATATTTTTGAATAAGGACTAGTTTGACCAGAACTAGCTCAATAGAGCGTGTCTCATTTTCAGTTAAGTTGTTAAGTAGGTATCTTTTAGTTGTTTTTTACAATATTCTAACGACGATTTAATTGACGTGTAGAGAATCAAATTTTACGTTCAACAATGGTATAAAATTGAATTTCATATATTTTGAGTTATAACACTGTTGTAATCGCAGTGCGATACGTTATAGAACTATTTTTTGCCTTCGCCGTTAATGCTGCTAGTGTCATCATACTGATACTGTTACTTGGTATGCGTGATGAAGTATAAGTATGGCGTAAGTATATTTCATAATTAATTACTTTCCTTGACACTGACTTATTATTTATTAGATTGATTAATTAAAAAATAAAAAAGAAAACTCGCTTATTAAATTTAATAACTTAGGGTATAATGAATGAATTCTCATTGCTATTTCCTAATATTTTAGATATAATTTAATTAAATTTAATATGAATTAGATCTTAGAAACAATTCTGTTTTGCTGTGATATTATACAGCGATGAGTATTACATTTTTGAAATAAACATTTTAAGCATAGAATTTCAAGTGTACTTATTTCATATTTGTTTTTCGGATCGTGGTGAAACTGCTACCTATAGCCCAGTACTTGCGGAGTGAAAAATACTCTACTGCAACTTAATCTACACGGCAAAACATGGCTCCAAAATCTTGCAGAGTGGTTCAATATATAGAACTTTCTCGACCTGCAACTTTTTCTTTTTTTTTTAGGTCAAATGACGTGACTACCAAGTGGTGCGCCTGGCCTTAGGGCCTTAGCAGTTGCAGTGTCACTCATACATTTAAATCACATATACTTAGTAGCAGTAGGTGTCCTTGTGAAAGAGTTCGAACAGGGAAGTCCTGCCACCTTACCTATTACTGCCGCCAAGCAGTAATGTCAGCGTTGCTGTGTTCCGGTTTTGAAGGGTGCTGGTGAAATTACAGGCACATTGGACTTGTCAACTTTTGTCTCAGGGTGACAGGCACGGCGTCCGTGAAAGGCAAAGGAATTAAAGAACCATTCAAAATATGAAAATAAAGAAGATGGAGGAGCTCGCATTGTCGCACCTTTAAGCCCGTCGGGGGGTTAAATGCTGGTGAGACCAGGTGTACATTAATGGGGATACCGAAGTATTTATCAATTTATTGAAGTCTGTTAGATTTCAGTAGAATCTGTTACCAAATCACCAAAGGTATAACCATCGAGTATCTAACCAGTAATGACATGAAGTACGTCTTTCATGTCATATGGGCCATCCATCCGTGGCAACTCACCAGGTAAATGGGTCTTATATCACTTTAAATATCAACTCTCGTGTGGGAAAAACAGCAAAACATCTAATTACAAAACAAGGGGAATCACGTTTAATCGGAAATTAAATATTATAGTTATTTTTGATATAAGTGCGGAAAGTTAGTCATTATTCACGAGTCTCGAGGCTTCTTGGCCCGAGCCGGAGGCGAGGGTCAAGACGCGAGACAAGTGAAAATGACAAATCCGCACGTGTATCAAACGACGTTTTTTAATACATTTGCGAAAAAACTACATTGAAAGTAAAATAAAACAGTATTTAAACAAAACTCATTTTCTGCTAGTAAATTAAAATAATGAAATACAACCACTGCAACCATTACTTAAAAGTCTATGGAAATCTAGTTCTAACGTGCTGTTTTTGTTTATTTTCTGTAATATCGGTCTGTAACCACTTTTCTTATTATGAAGTCCTGGTACTTTTGTTTAAACTTCTTTAGGAACCCGTGCACGGTAGTGAGATACAATTTATCTGTAA
>NW_020653415.1:1907058-1943379 GCF_003589595.1 Hyposmocoma kahamanoa
ATTTTCAGTACAAATCGGCAATTTCATACTTTAACCCCTATTATTATTATGGTTTATGTAAATGTGTAATTTATCGTTGTTTTTGTGCAATTTATTTAGGTACTACAGCAACCCACCTTTAATACACACCTTAATGACAATCATCGACTGCCTGTTGGACTTACGAGGTATGATTTCAATTGTATTCCTACAAGATTCTGCCTTTTTCTTCACAACCTTCCCACCAAATTTGCTATGAAATTCTTTTTTTTTTATGTACCAAGTGACAGGACGAACAAGTCATTTACTGGTGGTAAGCTTTAGTTTGTGCCAAATAGCATGGCAATAGCGGTCAATCAACCCTTCGTACCACTGTGTACGTCATTTATGAAAACGATACTCTCTAATGTTTCTAGTAACGTGCGAAAGTGTTAGCGTATCGTGGTAGAGGTCATTTTGACGTACAGACGACCTCGGGGGGTTGTAAAAATTTAAATACTTTGATAGTAAGGAAACATTGATTAAATTATTTGCCTTAATTTAAAAAAAAGTATATAATAAAAACATAATAATATAATTATGAATATTACGCAAACCGTCACTTTCTGAATTCGATTCGAGATATTCGCTGTCGCTTACATTTACGTCAATACGACGAATATATTGATACGACGACGACATTTACTGGATTTACCAGTAGATGGTCCTGCCACTGAAGAGTCTGTCTTTTAAGGCCTATTTAAAAGACTCGGATCCATTTTACAGGACTCTGCTCTAAAATTAAGACTATGTTCGAGTTTTTACTATTAAGACTCCGTCGTTAAACTTTTTTATTTTACTAATTGAATACAATTAGTAAAATAAAAATAAGTTCCAAAATAATTTATTTTACTAATAATAATAATACTTTATTTCAGAAAAAGTTTTCATAATTTGCTAGTAAGATTTATCAACTATGTTAGTAGGTACTTAATTAAATTATATTACATTTGAAATTACATTACATAATATGCAATTACTTGTTAAAAATTACACCTAGGACTCTCTTTATTAGATGCCATAGCAAGGGACTATCGAACCGGATATTTGAATTCAATTAGTAAAATAAAATTAGGTATAACGACTGACACTTATTAATAAAAACTCGAAGCTCGCCAATTGGCGAGTATCAGTTATTATGAAAACAGATTTCAACAATATATTTTTAAATAATATTAAGTAAAACGTCGTTAGACAGTAAATATCATACACAATCGACTCGATTTCAGACACCCCCTCCCTTAGTATAAGTTAGTGGGTTTTATGTAGGTATTCTAAAAGTATTTAAAGGATATCAAGTAACAAATAGGGACCTTATGTAGATATACCTGTAACTTGTTACAACGCTCTCGTGTACTTCTAAGATTTTTCGTCGAAACTAACAAAACAGAAACTCTATCCCTTCAACGAACTGTCAATCTGATGTCCCATTTCCCCCAACGTAAAAATGAAAGGCTATCAACTGCATTCATTTTTATTTATCCACAATAAGCGAGTTTTCCAAATAAGAAGAAAATGGACCTCGATATAATTTATGGCCAGTACGCCAAGACAAATTCAAGTTTGGAATCCTGATAAACAGGCATTGCGCATGCGTGAGGAGGACCAATGTTGACGCGAGGCGAAGAGATCTGATGAATAGGGATGGGGTGTTATCGATGATGATTTGTCAATATTTTGGAGGTAACTATCGATAACAGGTTGAATAAAGTATTTTTCATAAACTTTAACGATTTATAATAAAAAAGTTCAAATTGAAATTGGTTGTCGGAATTAAAATATCACTCGATCTTTACGTAAGCTTGGGAAGAGTTTTTTACGGCATAAGTTCAAGTGTCTAAACATTGCTTTACATTTATAAGGAAATGACACACATCACATCAAACATATTATGAAACCCTGGTAGCAATGTCTGGAGACAGACAGATCGATGTCTTAAAAATAGTAGTTATAAATTAAATGTCGCAACAAAGTATATTTGAAGTTTAAATACCCTTCACACTCAATTTGTAACAACACCAAACATGAATACTAAATAGTAATCACGAAAGTCATATCAAATGAATACTAACCCACAATGCAGTTTCATTGGCATATTGTTCTTTTTTCTACTATGTCGACGTGGTACGTCCCTAGTGGTACATTTCTGGATATTCAGTCTGATAAAATGTTTGCGCCAAGCGGTGGGAAGCGCGCCGATCCGCGCCCTGCTCCCGCCATCGCGAAATTCAAATTTGGAGTCATTAACGCAAAATTAAAAAACTAGAAATAGTTTTTAGTCAACTTTCTTTTTAAAAAGTATCTATAAAAAGTTGTGTAGAGATTTCGAATTTTAAAAATAAGTTAAAACTCCTTTTTGTTAAGAGTACGGCTGTGTAACTTTTTCCGAATATTTAACAACTTTTTGGAGATTGTGTGAATTGCAAATAAACAAGTGAAGTTGTATGTAAAAAGACCTTGTTAACTTACTGGTCGAGAAACTGGATGGAACTGTTTCATAAGGTAAGACGAGAGATTTATTTGATTTTTTTTAAGAAAGGGATGTAAGATTTTAATGGTTTTTGCCATTAGCTTCAGAAAAAAATGTGTATACTGTTGCACTCTGATTACTATTAAATAAGCTATTGTAAAATAAATACCGATATCGATTAAACGATAACTCTTCGTGATCTAAATGACCTTTTTCATATAAGTGATTTCTTTATCTAAAAAGAATAAAAAATGTAGGTTAAATGTAATTACTAGAACCAGTAATTTATTGATTAATTACCACATTACGTAATAAGAGATAAGATCACAAGTTGACAGTTCAATAACCAAGGTATGTCAAGGGCTTATAATGCTTAAAATTACAAATGACTGCTTGACAATTGTAATAGTAATATAAGTTAATTTTCTTTCAAGAGGGTTCATACAGATCGCGTAGTTTTCTTATAAAAGAAAAGAATATTCTGAGTATGTGTGCCTACGTCAACTTGCACACGTGTATAGGCTAAGAGAATTCCGCCTTTCTGGCATTGTTAGTTAGATTTCATATGTCTCCACAGAATTTTGTCACAATATTCTCATTCCAGATTACCTACTGATTTTTTAAAATGCTTTCAGCGCTGTTTTACGCATCGATACCTCCAATTGACATTATGTCCAAATAAATCTTTGGTCATCTCTATTTTTGTTTTGTTTTATTTTTTCACTAAATTATTTTTTGTTTCCAATTTTGTTTTTGTTTCTTTATTTTTTTTTTCACAAAATTTGGGCAGAATAATATGAGTAAGTAAAAAAGGCTGTTTAGGCTGCTTCATTAAAAACTAAAAAGGACCAAAAAAGCTGGCGTAATGTTCATTGCAAGTATGTCACGCTGGCTGATCCAATGCGGGTTGTGTGAAGTTAGATAAAGATAAATTTCTTTCATTATAACTTAACCTAATACAAGTAAAACAAATGTAAAGAAAGCTATGGTAATATTAAAATAAACGATAAAAAAATGAACCTTATGTTACAAGTCCCCGTCTTTATTTACGGTGCTCAAACTTGGTCTTTGACGAATCGTTAGATTCGCATTAGGGGTGTGTCAGCGAGGCATGGAGCGCAGTCGGAGCATCTTGGAAGTAAAATTGTCAGACCGCGTGCGAAACTGCATACGCTGCGCTTCGAACCACCAATCGTTGTCGTTAGTTATCAAGCCGCGAGCTTAAAACGGAACTGGGTCGGACACGTCTTCCGCATGTCAAACGAGCTATGGGCAAAGACCACCACGGAGTGGATCCCACCAAACGCAAAACGAAGCCGTGTGTGGGATTTTCCTAGTAGACACAGAAATGAGACTCCAGTGACTGGTTATGAATTATGTCATAAGTTCTTTCACTATAAATCCAGGCAAAATAAAACCACGTCTTTTCTAATCAAAGATGTTTTCCGTAATGGCGGTCGCCCGTTAGCGTTCCGTTAATTCGATGATGACGAAATAATAAATAAATCAATAGATTTATTTATTATTTCTATAAAACTAATTCTTATTGAAGTAAAGTAAGTTTTGTAACAAAATTAAATAAATTAATGTCACGATTCGCTAGCATGTGGAAGACCCAGAACGAGATTGCGTGACGAATTGGACGCGTATATGACCTGTCTTAACCTGTATATGACGTCTTGGCCTGTAGCGGCGCTAAATCGCCAACAGTGGAAAAAGGGAAGGGAGGCCTTTGCCCTGCAGTGGGACAATAATGGCTGAAAAATGAAATGAAATACTCTAATAACGTAGTTGCGATGACTAAACTAAGTGAGTGAATATCTGAACTAGTTACAAGTAAATGAAACTAAATAAATGAGTACCTGTAAAAGATGAACTAACATTATGATTATCACCATTTTGAATGTAGGTATGATTGGAGATCTTAATGACCCAATGCTGTCATTTTGGGCATTTGATAAGGAGGGCTCCCTTCCCGAAACTCCTAAATTGGTTCTCTTCTGAGACTACCCAGAAAACCCGGAAAGCTTTTTTGTTGTTTACACCACAGGGAATTTCCTAATTCGAGATTAAGTAATTAGCATTGTCTGGAACGTTATCCATATGTTCTAATTAATGTTCTGCGTCATGTTATTGCGGCATAAATACAAACAGCGGCAAATATATAGCTTGAATATAATGGCGCCATGAAAACCGTTGCTTTGATTGTTTAAAGGCTTAATGAAGGATAATCTGCATCAACAGCCCAGTGAAGATATTCTTCTAATCGTGTCGATGGCATACTTACACTATATTATTGTGGCGCCGAAGTCATTGTCGCTGCCCTGGTCTCTAGTAGTAACCCCTAAGTTAAAGTGTGGTAAATGTTTGCCGTTGGGATGGAAGGATTTGTCAATCGACATAACGTAGGTACTAGCTGATTATTGGCCAGGGTGTACCAGACGTACCGAGGACATGATAGTACGTCATTGCGAGGAAGTTAAGTCCAAACTCAAACAAAACGACTCTTATGGGGAACTGACACGTTTTTACAATAAGATTTCGGAGCATGTATTAAGATTATCATTTCCTAAGTTTAAAAACTACATTAAAAATGTTTTGATTGAAAAGTCATATTACAAAATTTAAGACTACGTGTCGTATTCCAGAACTCTACTCAATGCTCAAGTCAGGATTTGAGTATGATTTAAAGCACTAGAAATCATACTCAAGTCCTTGCCATTAGGGTCGTATTTCCAGTGCTCGAAATCATACTCAAGTCTGCTCAAATCCTGACTGGAGCATTGAGTAGAGTTCTGGAATACGACCCTTAGTGTTAGATAAAGATGTATGGGAAGACGACATGGTTCTAGATTCCACACAAATTTGATTCTATAGCATTTAAAGTGTATTCCATAGCATTTACGTTTATTTGAAAAGGGCAATCCCTAGAGTTTCTTGCTCGTTCTTTTCAGGGAAGTCAGCGTAGTGAACAAGCAGTAGCTTAAATGTGACGTTTTCAAATGTAAATTTATTTTACCTATGGATAAACGATTCTTTGACTTTGCTCCGTTCGTGCACCCTCGTGAAGATGGTAAGGAGTTAGCTGGCCAATACCGCCGATACTTTATCGATTTTAGGATATATCTAAATATATATCGTCAGGGTTAGTCCAATTACGCGTAACTAGCGTTTGATTATGAATCTCCATTTCGGAAATTTAGTCGCAAAATCAAGTCCGAGTAAACGTAGTGGTAACCAAATTAGCGTGATTTACGCGAATCTATTGTTATCAGTCCATAGACAACATAAATTAATGCTTACTGTGCAAAAATTAAAGTCGTAACCATTGATAGGTATAACAAAGTAATAATGTTAAGTCCCTGTCCTGTGAAATTTGGTTTTGGTATAGTTACGCGCTTTTTACCAACACACTTCAGCACTTATCCAATCGCTTAAATTTAGGAAACGATGATGTACTTGAACTTCAAGCTAAATTGAAGTGTCTCCTTTAGCCAAAGGCTGTCACGTCCTTTGAATCCTTATTACTTCATTCCTTCAATATTTACCCTCCTTATTAAAGAGCGTTTCTCATTTCGTTCTGGTCTTGGTCGGTTTATACGTTCTTCTGAAAATTTCTAACTAACCATTGCCTCCTTAATTTTATTATCGACCCATTATGCCACTGCTGTGCATGTGGGCCTTCTTTAAGAAGGGTTGAGAAATTGGGTCGGGAAATTTCGGGAAAAAAAATTTTTGGATCAAAATAGTGATATTTTTATTTACAATTAAAACAAAGTTTTCTTGAAAAACGGACCTGTAAAGGGCACGAAACGTTGACATGTCAGAAAAATCAAATATGCGCGGTTTGGATCTGAAAACATAGTTTCATTTCCCCTGACATTTTCTCTTATATGTCAATAACACCACTTTTTAGAGACACAGTGCCATATTATATTGTACTTATAAAGCTGTTTCCTTTTTTATTCCTCTGCATTATTTTTTTTAAATTAAAAAGTTACCATCATCCTGTATAGTTCTGAGTTCACGGTAGGTTTATTATTCATTGGTCGAGCAATCATAAGGACCACTTCGCCGGTTCCGAAATTTGGCATTGAGTTTACGTATCTAAGATTTTGTCACCTCCCTGTCTCCATTATTGATTGTTAAAGATTGTTAAATCGTATTGTCCATATTTATTTTCATTCACCTTATTAGTACAAGTATATGAAGTTGCATTACCTGTTGATTCTGTCATCTTTTATTATTGCTTGTGGGTTACCTGCGATGTAATCTTTTTGATAAAACCGACTATTTCGTGATTGTACAAGTGACTCAATTATTGGACAAATGAACATAGAATGTATTAATGAATAACATAGGAGTGGGTGTCTATGTAGTGGCATGTATTATCCAGTGACCGATCTGTGGATTTAGAGAAATTTAGAGCTACGGTATGTATAGACATTGATGAATTAATTTAAATTCCCGTTGAGCGAAGCCAAACACTGAATCCTACGTGTCACTGATAAAGGTAAATGTAGTACTTACCGTCAGCGTATGTCATAATTTCGGAACTTTTGATATTCATCTTACATGTGTCATTTATATAACTGAGATACAGAGAGGAACCGAGTATTCTTGCTTGAGGCACATCGAAACGTTCTCTACTTACCTACAACATCGGCAACTTTTTACACTTTGGGTGCGGTCGGAAATATAACTTTGCAACAATTGTAACTGTAAGCCCCTAACTCCTAATTTTTCAAATTTCGACACGAGGAAGGGAAGAGAGACAGTATCAAAATCTTTGGCCAGGTCTCAAAAGACTGTTGGGCATTTTAGTTTGTTGTCAAGTTTTTGACAATAAAATCAACGAGGAAACACACTACATCATTAGTAGATTTGTTTTTCCTGAATCCAAAATATCGTAGTTTACACAGGCTAATGAATTAGATGGCGACGGTGGAATATTCGAATGAACCTTTCTTGTAAATCAGCAATGTTCACTGACTTATCTGCAGTGGATTTAATATACAAAGTCTGATAGAATTTGTTGTGAATATGAAATAAAAAAATCACGTGAGGAAACCCTACGCTGGTTAATATGAATCATACTTTTAATAAATTTGCAGAGTTTTATACTGAAATGAAGTTCCGTTGCCTTACCTTCGAGTAATCATCCTTTGCCACTGATGTTTTAGCCCAACCGCATCAAGTCGCTAGCGAGGCTGGCTGGAATTAACCCGATTACAGAGAAAACAATTGGGATTATTTCAGAAGAGGCAACATCCCACATGTTCGTGATCCTTTGCGGAATAATAATTATGGATATCTATTTTGATTCTCATGTTTCCCATCCAGGGTCTAAAGGATAAATATAGATGTTTCAAATGGGAGAGGCCATGCTTCCCGGCAATACTCAGTCGGTCGGTGTCATAGGCTCAGGTTCAAGAACCGGCGAACGGTTCGTGCCGGTTTGAGCAGCACCAAAAATTACTATAAAGGTGGCACTGACCGGACCATTTAGGCGTGACTTAACATTCGCGGCGAGCGGCTTAGGCGACTGACCGGTGCCGTTGCTCGTTTCGAACTCTGCGCGCGGTCGTGCTCCGCATTCGCAGTCGAAATGTCGGATAACGAAATCGTGCTTGAGAAGGGTTCCATAAAATTTTATGTTCATTATATTTATCAATAAATAACAGAATTTTAAATCCTGTCAACAATGAAGTGTCATTGTTTAAAAAAAACAAGCGATGACGCTCGATATGTATGCAGCTATTTGGTACGGACCAATCGTCCTGTTTGAACTTCGGCAGACAGATACATTGAATCCATGGCCAAAAACGCAGCAAGGAAGCTTGCCATCTTTTCCATGGTGAGGCGTTACTTTATGCTGGGACAGTTGCTTCAGCTGTACCAAGCACAAGTCCGCTCAAGCATGGAGTACTGCTGCCACCTTTAGGATGTCTCTGCTACATACCAACCGGCTACCTTGGATTTGATTGACAACCGTGCCAAGAGGCTTATAGGTGACTCGGAATTAGTGAAGGCGAAGCTGCAGAGCCTTGAACACAGCTGGAAAGTTGCCTGCTTGTCGGTATTTTACGGGATATATCACGGAGAGTGTGCTATGGAATTACACGACTTAATTCCGTCGTCCCCTTTCCATCACCGGGGGACTAGGCGTAGGCTTGGGTACCACACCTATGTAGTGGATGTTCCAAAGATTCGCACGAAGCGTTACGCTTCCACATTTATATGGCGAACGGCTATGGAGTGGAATTCCCTCCATGCAAACTTGTTCCCTGAACGTTATAACTTACCTTTTCAAGGCGAGAGTGAATAGGCATTATTTAGGTGTGCATGCTCGATCATCGACCTCATCGTCACTTTCGTCAGGTGAGATGGAGGTCAAATGAGCACTTACATTTTATTTAAAAGAAAACTCGCGACAATGCGCTCGTGACAATTGACCGAGATGTACTGAGGTCAGTAATAATACTAATTTAGGTAAATATAGTGCGTAACGTAACACTCAAAGGTTGCCGACAATCGCCGTTAACGTTTTATAAATAAGGCATACTTACAGATACATCGTTAAAAATGGAAATCACTTGAAATTTAAATGTTCAGTACAAAAACTCAGGTACTACTTATTAATATTTTGTAAACTTTGGGGTATACTTCAACCGGTGTATTATTTCTGAATGATGTCTACTAAACTTCATTGAGTTTAAATAATTAATTTAACGTCTTATATAGATAGAAACTTTGTTTGTGTGGATCGCGCTCGCAGGTACGGAATACACACATACACTTAATTTCGGGATTCCACCGAGGATTACTCCAAGATGATCCCTCTCGCCTTTAATTAATCGTATTAAAGCACTGTTATTCTAGTACGTAAATATTTCGTATAATTTATTGAAAGTAGACCTTAACCTATAGCATATAATATAATTAAGTCTAATTACGAGTAACGGTAATGATAAAGAAAAAGGCTAGTCTAGGTTTTCGGATATGGTCTGGAGTGTTATTTTGTTTTGGGGTGTAGAGTTGAACCATGAGTGTACTGTGTCAGCAAAAAGGTTCACACGTCGTTTTTTTATAATATCAAGTGACAGGACGAACAAGTCGTGCACCTAATGGTAAGCTACACGCCTGTCCATAACAGTTGCAGTGCCACTAAGAACTTTAAATAACAAAGACACTGGCACAGCCACTGCGCCCGTCACCCTGATACATATGTTGACAAGCCCCATGTGGCCGTAATTTCACAGCACCTTTACCCTTCAATACCGGAACACCGTAATGCTGACATTACTGTTTGGCGGCAGAAATAGATAAGGTGGCAGTACTTCCCAGGACGAACTCTTTCAGAAGGATTTCAGAAGGACTCTGCAACAAATACATAGAGCGATTCGTAAGGTCTGCCGGTTCGGGTTGTAGCTCTGGTGGCAACATAGGCTAGTGGAAGTTGAAGAAATTTTACTTTGAGTTGTGTATCTTTGTATCAATAATAATAACAAAAATGGAGATATTTCACAAAAAAAGTCAATAATACTTCTGATCTAAAAGGGACATCAACGTTAGCATGAAGCACCTGCAAAGGTACCGGCTGCGGTGAGAAGGTTCTACAATCTCTCACTAGATGTCATTAGCGCCGCCGAATGCCGAAAACCAGTACGAAGATCTATAACAAAAACATGTAAGAGATTTTCAACAACTCGATAACTTGACAGCGTGGTCATGAGTTCAAGTCCCATCGGGTAGAAGATTTTTTTTCTATGTAGGTATTCGATCTTTCTATTAATAATCATAACGCGCACACGCCTCCTTTATTATTACTGTTGTTATACATATTATCTTACAAAATGTGACTTACACACAGAAACCAAAATATATTAACGAATAGATCTTACAATGCGTGCAAAATCGGATACAAAATGTATTTAGATAAGAGAAAATTTATTTATATATTTTGACAAAAATAGACCAGGCAATAACAACGTCAACCGGGTCTCCGCGACTTTTTCTGAAAGAAATACGTGTTAAGACTTCATAACGAAACGATTGCCACCAATCTTATAGACGGGTATCACAAGGACGCCACGTAGCCCAGGTCGCGTGGGGGCAACGCGTGGTTTCGCACAAACTCCTAGAAAATAAACACGCGACAGGTAGCGTGTTAGTGTTAAACGTCCAACAGTTAACCTTTAATTTACGTCGTGTGTAAATAGTTACCCAAACGTTGTTAGATTTTAGACGTACCGTACCCTCTTTCCTACTGCCACCTTAACTATTTTCGTCGCCAAGCAGTAAGGTGAGCATTACTACGTTCCAGTTTTGAATGGTAAGGATGCTAATAAGATTACAGGCACATGGGACTTGTCAACTTATGTCTCAGGGTGACGGACGCTGCGATAGTGTCTCTCAGATCTTTGCGATTTAAGAGTCTATATATCCTCAAATGGCTCTGGTTAATTCCGAATGTGAAAGTGACCACAGTGAAAGTGTGGAATAGAATACCTCGAAATTTTACAAGAAAACCGCTCTATTCAATAGGTACTTTCTATATACTAATGTTTTTTTTATTCAACTGAACTAAATGGAACAGGTATAGTATACAATATACATTTTTCAAAAGGCTGTAATTTCGTTTGCAAAAAAAAATAAATTCGAAATAAAGCCAGTGTCCCTACCGTTCTACTCAAGCAAAATGAATCGTATTAGTACGGTCAATATTTGAATTCTAGGTAGTATCGACGCATAAAGCTCTGAGTGGCACTGACACTGTTATGGACGTGTTAAGGCGTGTTACTTACCACTAGGTGTACGACTTATTCGTACCGTCTTCTGGTATTCCGACTTTGTCGTTGTAGTTGGATTGTTTGAAAAAACAAATATACATACCTATGCGATATCGAGTTCTCAGGTTTTCGCGATTGTTACACATGTAAATGAAAGTGAAAGGAAATAAAAATCGGATTTGAATCGCAAATATAAAGTCAACAGTGGAACCTCAAAGGGCCCCGAAGCGTTGGTTTGTTTGAAAAAACTAAAATATATTCGATTTAGGCCCGAAGAAGTTCCACTTCCTATTCCAATATGTGGCGAAAACCTTACAACTCCAAGTGATTTGCATGATCTTTGTGGATCAATGCCGCATATTGTGTGTATACATATCATTTCATATGGGCTATAAATAAATATTCGTATGTTACAATGGTGGTACTTCACATGGCTATTTGTATTTGAGTATTTAAGATGCATACGGCGTATTTTATACGCGCAAACATCTCATTGCAAGCAAGAAGCTTATGTACTCCATTGGAGTTTATAATTAGAATTCCAAGTAGTTTCTTCATTTCAAAAATTAACTAAAATAAAAGAAAAATGACCATACCACCTGTAATGATATACATTTATTTATTATTTGTTGTCTTTGGTAAAAGTTTAAAAAGAAATAAAATTTTAATTAATATAATGAGGCACATCTAGTATAAGCAGTGGTCGTAGTCTGTGAGTACATCCATGGTTGCGCTTATAGTTAGCACCTGAGATCGTGTTGTCTGTTATTATATTAGAATGCGGGTAAAACTTTATTATTTTATAGTTGAACTACCGTCCTTGTACGATTTCTAAAGAAAAACATTGTAATAATATGTTTCTTTGTGTTCTCGTGTAAGTGAGTTATTTATAATTCTTAGTGAGACTAAATGTAAAATTAAAACTATCTCTTATCAAAATGCGTGCCACGTACGCGCGGCTACAGCGCGTATACGCGCGCTTGACGCATATAAGGCTCTAATATTTGATATTTGGCAAACAAACACCATGTGTAGATAGCATGGGTGACAAAGTATTCGCCTTGTATGCCTATTCGATAAATACAGCAATCACCGAACTCGCGTTACCGCGCGCTAGTTGGCTTCTCGCCGCACATCAAAGGAGCCACATAGGCAAATACTTACGCAAGTAAACCGTCCGTACTATGGTCAAATTCATTATTTTAACTCCTTATTTGGCTCCACGTGTAAACGATCATTTTTGTCTGTCTCTGCATATTTGTCTGTAGGCATTGACTTACAATTATATGGACGTCGGGTCCGCGCTAAAAAGTGTCCGCACTTGTAAGGCGCTAAAATCGTATACAGGGCGCGACACTCCGCTTTAGTCTTCATTTGTTCTACGGACAGCGCGATACTGCGATGACATTACAATTTAAATTTCGAATAGGTTGACTTGGGACATTTTTTTCGTGGTTTTTGTATTAGACCCGTCGTCCATTTATTTGTAAGTCAATGTCTGTAGGTGAAATATTTTTCCGAGTGCCTAAATCAAACAAGGTTAAGGTTGTTACTGATGCAGTTTTTTACACATTAACGGATGCTGATTTTGTGTATAAAAATACGCGAGAAATGTACGAGCTTACTGCATCTATCTACATGAAAAAAGCTTTTCATTTTCTTTGGTACTATGATAAAATATTATTTCAATTATTTTGTGACATTTGTTAACAAAAGAATCAATGTGTATGAAAACAATCAAGGGCGCATTTATTCGACAGTGTCAGCGAGTGTGGCTTGAATCTGGTTGTCGGCGGCCCGCGCGGCGACCGCGCGGTTGTATAATACAACAATATAATGAAATGTTTGTTGCCTAGTAAATATAACTCAGATTTGCCATTAATGTACACGAAGGCGTGGTAACTGGGCGGCCGCGCGAAAACTTTCTCCTAGTGTAACTGGGCGCTCACTCTGCCTAGCTTAATCGTTCAACTGCTTTTTTGGCTTACAGTTAGCTAAGAAGCTTTTGTAAGTTATTCTAGCGTGCCTTATATGTCATGTCTAACGTGATCATATTTTTTTTCCATCGGAGCGGGACGCCAGTAAAATTATTATCGTTTTAAAAATAAAACACCTGTTTATGATAGTTACGAAATGTTTAATGGTTAAAAAATTAAAAAACCGGTGGGCTGGCTGTATATATTTTTCGCTATTGCGTCATTTTTTTAGAAATTAATGTTACTTGTGTTGAATGAATTGGACCTGTTTTGTCAAAGCGGTATATTGTTTAGTATTTTGGGGACAGCGGGACACAAATCTTAAAAGCAGGACTGTCCCGGTCAAAGCGTAACGTATGGTCACGTTAGTCATGTCACGATTTGAACATCTGCAATGAATATCTATCAGCATTGATGATTGGATGCCGATGCGGATATATTGATTTATGTTGATTACCCGCGGATGCGGATTTGGATATTTTAATTTATGTTGATTATTCGCGGATGCGGATGCGGAAATTTTAATTTATGTTGATTATCCGCAGATACGGATGCGGATATTTTAATTTATTTTGATTATCCGTGGATTCGGATATTTAAATTTATGTCGATTATCCGCGGATGCGGATATTTTAATTTATGTTGGTTATCCGTGGATGCGGATATTTTAATTTATGTTGATTACCCGTGGATGCAGATTGGGATATTTTAAATTATGTTGATTATCCGCGGATGGGGATGCCGATATTCGCAACAACCCTCATATTAAACACCCAATAACGAATACAAGTAGCCATTTGAAGTGCCGCCATAAGACATTACGGAGAACCGAACGTAAGTAATATAAACAGGATAAGTCAAGCATTACTTCCGAAAAATAACCTTTTTCGGAAGTAATGCTTTAATATACGAATAGTGTAGTGAATGCCATTTTGTTCTTTTGCAAAGCTTTTTCATTATACGACATGGCTATATATTTCTTTTGATTTGGTCACAGTAATTTGTTTTTGGTCGTCTTCGTCCACGTGTCCCTCCCACAGCCCTCAACAGAGGTCATTTAATCTTATACACTAAAAATAAGTACAGCTTGTACGCGATATTTTTACTTTGTTTTTATGACCCCAAATGATGAGACGAACAAGTCGTGTGACTGGTGGTAAGCGACACGCCTGTTAATAGCAATTGCCACTCAGAGCTGTAAATCGTAGATCTTTCAATATTGGAACGCAGTAGTGCTCATATTACTGCTTTTTTTAAGCATACACTCATAGCCCCGCACTAGAGAAACACTGTGTTGCGTTTGCCATGGACACAAATATAGACAACCAAAAATTGCACCCAAACTCTCAAGAGAATTAAATGTAAGCTATACAAATATTTATCCCGGTCCGGGAATCGAATCCGGGATCTCTGCGTGGCAGACCAGTATGTTAACCGTTCTGCCATGGAGGCAGTTAGAATTTAAAAATTATTTGATGGTTTAAAATGTACATATTATAGTAAAAAGTTAACGAGGTTTGATGTTTACATTTACCTTGTTAACTTATTCGTTGAACGCAGTTTTACCCGAGTTGTATGTACACAATGTGTATAATAATATATCTATACACACTTTATCATCAAACACATATAGTATATAGAAAACCACTAATGTAATTCGGATTTTTATTACTACAGTACCGGCACGCTATGATGGTCGTTTTGACAAATTACAACAGTGAGTCAAATCTTTATTTATTATCGAAAAAAATAATCAAATGCGAGTCGCATCTGTAAGTTTTTAGATTTATAACTACTATTGCAAGTGTTTACTTAATATATCGTCAATTCGAAACTGCTTTGTTTTGCATTCAACTTCGACGCGAGTTTGTCATAGGTAGAAATTGTGTTGGACACATAGACTTACCAACAAATGGACGTCGGGTCTAATACAAAAACCACGAAAAAAGTCCGAAGTTAACCTATACAAACGTAGTGACATCTAACGAAATATAAAAAAACTAAAACATTTCATTTAAATTGTAACGTCATTGCAGTACTGCCTAATTTTGCTTGCAACAATTTAAGGACCCAAAAACACCATATTCAGCTTCTACTGGAAATTTAACAAAATGCACCATATTTAGCTTCGACTGGAAATTTATTTGAACACAAGAGTAATGGAGTAGCCTTTATAGTGAATATTAATTAATTTTTATGTATCTATTATTATGTCCAATTTTGTGCAAATTCACATAAAGAAATAATAAAGAGTTGGGCAGATACAAACGTACAAATATTACTACAAATGTGAAAGTAAGCGTGTACTATAAGAAATGTACTGATATTCCAACTAAACGTAAACCGTAATTCCGAAAACAGATTTGTTTAGTTTTGTAATCTTCCTAAAAAAATACATTTGACATTTTATTTCGTTAGCTCGAATTAAACGTCATTAATAAAAAATATTTTTTTAAATAAGATTAAAATCAAAGCGTTTCTATAGTTTCTTTGTTCTAATTATTTCAATCGCTTGTGGTTCGAACAATTGAAAACGATCAAAAAGTTTATCTATGCTTCTTGAAACTGATGTAATGGGTCTTTTTCCATCTTTTGCGCATGTAATGTGTAGAAAAAGGACAGTTAGCTATTTAATTATTTTGTGTGCTTATGTAATTTATATTTACGATTCATTTATATATAAATTAAATACGATAAAACTGTACAAAATAACATTTTTAAATGGGAACTATGATAACACAATATATTTGTTTAGTGAAAATATGATACAAAATCTTGTTTTTACACTTTACTGCGGTAATTGTTACAAGTTATTATTATATGGTACTGCATGATTGACAACCGCGCTGTCACTCGAACAAATGAAGACGATTCCAAAGTAACTAAAGCATTTGTGTTATGGAAATCGGAAACAACGACGTTACCACATACACCAGACTCGAGACAATATAGTAAAAATTTCTACAATGATCCCGGGACATCAGAGTTGGCGATACAATGAAAACCAGTGTGCAAGTCAGTGCAAGTCACTCGACAACGTTTTTATTTAACGACCTCCGTGATTCGTTAAATAAACAAAATCTAATTTCCATTCACTTATTCTTAATTTCGGTTAATTGATTGATTTATTAATTCAGAAGTAATTTTATGTCTCTGAACTTCGCAATTAGGAAACCATATCTACGTTATAGGTCATGATTAAATTATATATTGAAGTAATTACGCAAACATTCCTTGGTTTCTTTTTACATTTACAAGTCTAAGCTTCGGAGCTATTGAAATTTAACATCATATATAACAATAATGTCTCCTGTACTATGAGTACTAGAGCAATTGAATGGCATTACTCAAGAACACCTAATGTACTTTGACCCGTACATACTCCCAACATACAAGGAAGAAATAAAGTAAAAATGTCATCAAAAGTTGTATAATACAAAATACTAATCCTATAAAATATAACAATGTAAAATTTTTAAATATTCCAACTTAAAATAAAGAAAATGTTCTTAAATATTTCACTTACGTGTCACTATAAAATGTCATCTTAAAAATTTAATATAAAAACAAATTAAGAGCAACAAAAAATATTAATTAAGTAGCTTTGTAGAATTATTTCAATCGAAGTGAATTTTCTTCGGCATCGTTGGCGAGGTACCGGTGTCCACACTCGCCTTGGAACCTCTCAATGCGCTAGTCACCGGCTTTACTTAACAATAACTTTTCAAAATTGTTTTGGGGCTGGATGTTTATGACACCCACAAACAAGTCGTTCAAACATAGCAGTTGCAGGTAGCACTGCAGGTACAATTAAATGAACCCAAAAATGATTCTGGCCAAACACAGGCGGGAGCGTTTCGGGTGCGGGAATTTTAGTAGTGTTCTAGTTCTTATGAATCCCGCCACATTAAAACAGACGGCGGGCGGGCGCGGTCTGGGGCCGAACGTTAGGGCGCGTTCAAATTAGCCGCTGTTAGCCGCGCTGCAGCCGCGCGGCGGTCGCGCGACAGCTGCGCGATTGTCACTTTTCATACAATTTCCAGAAGCGTTGCAACCGCGCGGCGGTTGCATCACGGTTACTGAGGTGTACATGTTAATACTTCAAGTTACCTACGATTGACGAAAATCGAGTTGAAGAATTTATAAAGAATGCAGAACAACATCTTGCAATATGGCATATCAGTTCCGCCAGTTATTCTAATCGACTGGAAAAAAAGGCATGGGAAAATTTATGTCTAAAATTTATTGACAATTTTGAAACTAAAACTACAAATGAAAAAAACATAGCAGGTTGTGAGTAATTTTTAATTTCTATATGTGAAGTGTGTGCCCCAAGAACTCTCCTCCCTGTACTATAAAATATAATCCCTAACTATATACCTTTTGGTTCTGAATACAAGGGTATCCTAATACTGCGGAAAACATACCCATATTGCATTTTTTGAAAAATTGTGTCCGCCATCTTGGATTTAGAAACAAGTGCTATATTCGTAATGAGCACCCCCAAATACTTCGAAAACGATACCCAACTTGCCATTATTCGAAAAATCGTGCCCGCCATCTTGGATTTAGATGTGAGTGCCATATTTGTGTTGAGCATCCCCAAATACCTTGAGAAAGATACCCATATTGCATTTTTTGAAAAATCGTGTCCGCCATCTTGGATTTACAAATAAGTGCTATTTTCGTAATGAGCACCCCCAAATATCTCGGAAACGATACCCAATTTGCCATTATTTGAGAAATCGTGCCCGCCATCTTGCATTTAGGAAAGTCGTGTTAGCCATCATGTATTCAAATATAAATGCCATTCGCATAAGGGTTACCAAAAATAAATTTTTGAAAATTCTCGGTAACCATCTTGGATTTAGAAATTAATTAATGCCACTTTCTCAATAAGCACTCCCAAACAACTCGAAAACGTCTGTAATTCTCGTTGTCGATCGACAATTTCAATTAGACGTTGTCGATTATATTAATACGTTCTGGTATTCTTTTTGATTTTTTTTTATTTTTAAAATTTTATGTTTTGCTGCTTATTTTCTAAAAAGCCCAAAATATAGTAGTTGTTTCATGTTTATTTTTTAAATAGTTAAATTATCGCGGGTACCATGGATACACATGCCATGGACAATCGGACCCGGGACCTCTGCTTGGCAGTCCAACATGGTAACCGTTCGGCCACCGAGGCAAAACAATATTATTTTTTGAGGCAATGATTTTATGTGTAGTAAATACTTAATAGGAAATAACAGTTTGTCGCCAATGTACTCCAATCAATAATACGCATATTGAAATATGAACAGTTCCAAGAAGTCCCAGGATTTTCAGAAGGGAATGTCCACGTTATTCTTTAGTTTAGCTAAATTAACTCCGTCAATTCCGGTCACTAGTTATGACGAACAGGCGGATCGGATGCGGCCGGACGCGTGGTGAACGCGGGGCGAGTGCGGGCGCGGGAGTTGTATTTCATTGAGTTCTATTTCTATGCAGCAATCGTCCGCACAGAGCGGTAGCAGCGGGGCGCGGTTCGGAAGCGGGGCTTTAGCGGGACTTTAGCGGCCTTGGATGTTGTATTTTTTTCACAAATCTTGAGTGTGTTTTTATTCAGTTTCGATATGAATTCGACCGAAATTTCTTTTCACATGCATCCGAAGAAAATTTTCTTGATATTTATCCAACATCGATGTGGTTGCTTTCTTTAAGATCTTTAAAAATAATGTAAACGGAATCGCGTAAACAAAAAAGGCACAATTTGTTGTTATATCAGTTAGTTATATATCTCTGCATAGTGCCCTCGTGTACAAAAATGATACGAATTTTAACAGTATCCGTGTATGATTTTAACTCGAATGTAAATATTATTATCAAAATGAAAACGAAAATTAATAACGCTGAAATTTAGACGATTTGAGAAAACTTTCCAATTTGTTTCTTTAGCGTCCGAAATTCCAATTCGTTATTTTGAAAAAATTATACCAAACAACATTTCCCTGTGGAACCGACTTGCGAAAAATGTTTTCAACAACTTTTCATTGAAATTGTCCGAAAAGTTTGTGTTTTTTATGAGAAGCAAAAAACGTGATTTAGGTAGGTTTCTGAGGAAGCAATCACTCCTACTACTTTTCAACTGCCAGTTTGCAGTTATTGTGACTGCACCGTTAAAGTAACCAGTACTTTATTATATCACACAAAGTCGTGCGTCTGATGGTAAGCTACACGCTTATCACTATACACTCAGAGCTTACAATTGCAAAGACCTGAGGGGCTTTGCCACTGCGCCCGTCACCCTGAGACATAAGTTGATAAGTGTGATGTGCCTGTAATTTCACCAGCACCCTTACCTTTAAAACCGGAACACAGTAATGCTGACATTACTGCTAACAATCGGTAATCGGAAAGTGGTGAAACCGGATTAATCCCCTAGTTTAGTAAAGGTGGCAACACCTTTAGAGGTAAAATATTTTTTTCAAATTTTAATGGAACCAATACTGAGGTGCCCTCTATCCAATAAAAAATAATTATAAAAACCGGTTCACAAATCGGAGTAATCGCGTAACAAACACACAGAAACAAAATTTATTTAAAAAACATTAAGTCGACAGTAAATAAAAATATTTAGTTGGAAAGATAACAAAAAAATACCCTGACTGTTTTGATTATTTTTGTAACCTGTGACACTCCTACAATCAAGACGAATCTAACGACATCCCATATGTCAAAATCTATCCAGCTGTTTAGGATGTACAGCGTGAAAAAGAAATGGACATACATATATACACTTGAAAAACATAACTCTCCCGCAGTCGGGTAATAAATACAGTCGAATTGTGAACCGCGTCTTTTTTTGAAGTCGATAAAAAAACTAATTCGGAGTAGGAAACACGCCGATTGTTGTCCAGGGTGTACCAGACGTACATGTAAGGAATCGTACGGTGTGAGGAAGCTCCTGTCGTGCACCCCTAAATAATATTAATTCTAAAATAATTTTCAATAATATTTAACTAATTCTATTCTAATTTTTAAGTTCATTTAACGTCACGATGTTTTTCTACCCTTGACATTCAATTATTTTTTGTGAAATTATTCCACTAGTTTGTTATAATTATTGTAACAAAGATCGAAATATTGTGTGAAAAAACCCCTCAATATTTTAAATAAAGAAAAAAAAAGAAAAAAAGATCGAAATATTAAGAATAATGATTGGAACCAGCACCCTCAGGCAATCCGTGCCAGACACTCTGCGAATTAAGCCAAGCGACGAACCACTAGACCCTATGAATTCTTCTATGTGTTCGTTGCAGATTTTGGTTTTTGGTTTTTAACAACTTTTTTACCGTAGCGCCATCTGTGCGAAATTTATTTCTATTCTATTCTATTATTGAGCATTAGTGCTTTCCGGTTTTGAAGAGTATTACAGACACAGGGATTTGTCAACTTGTGGCTCAGGGTAACGGGCGTGGTGGCAGTATCCCACAGATCTTTGTCATTTAAATCTCTGAGTTGCACAGGAACGACTATGAACAGGCGTGTCTCTTACCACCAGGCACACGACTTGATTGTTCTGTTTCTCTACACACTACCATAAAAAAATATTTATCTAAGCTTCATTATTTCAGGTTACCCGCGAGTAATCGAGCCCCAGTTTTACGAACACCTACTCACAAGTCTAAAAAGTGACAAATGATGAAGTGTTTTGTTCTCGACTGAAAGATCTTTTATTGGATATTGAATTCTACAGTGTAGACGAATTTCTTTTAAAGAAATTGTAATTATATTTTTAATTTTGGACGTTTGTATTTTAAAAATATTTAAATTTTTATTTCTGTTTTTGTAGTTCGTATTTTTCTTTATTTCTCTTTTAATTATTTTATTTTATATTAACAATAAAATTATTATTTACATTAATGACGATCACGTTATCCCCTGACCTTGACATTATATTTCGAATTATAATATTATGAAATTGATAATATGAAATAAATGATTCTATTCTATTCTATTGGTGGAGTCATTCAATGGAATTTCTAACATACTATTTTATACCCGTACATTGACTTTACTTAGACCACTGTTGAACACGGGGTTTTTGTACCAAACTTTACTTGTAACTGTACTTTTGAGGTCGGTTTTTTAGTACTCTGTACTGAGATTATTAGTTCATTTATTCTATCTACCCCAAATCATCCTTCATTTCCAGAGCCATCTTGCTTTTTTATTCTTCAAAGAGGTCTGAAACAAAAATATGTTTATAAATCAGGATTTTTTTATAATATCAAGTGACGGGACGGTCAAATCGTGCGCTTCATGGTAAGCTACATGCCTGTCTGTAACATTTGGACAGTAGGAGAGCTAAATTTAACACTGAACCTCCCGATCACGAAGAGTGCTGAAGCTCTAAACTCCTAAATGAGGTCTTGCTCTCTCATAAGGGAGCAATACCTCTCATGGAAGTAGTGACAGATAAAGCAGGATGGGTAGTTATATATATACAGTACGAGGCCAACATAAATGCCAGAATGTTTCAGGCCTTTTCGAAATAGATTTAAAAAATATATACATATAGACTGTGGAAATTTGAAAGGGAGTAAGGAACAAAGGTCTAATCTTTAGACCTTCGGATTTCAATAGTTGAACATACCATTAGCAAGAATTAAGAAAATAGATATTGAAAACAAACCTGTCATTCTTGTTAATATTCTGTCAAAAAGGTTAACTGCGGGCACTAACTCTGTAATTGCTTTGCAAATGACAGCTACTAATTGGGCATGCAGATTATCTGCTTTGGCAGAAATCATTGCTGCCTGCACCCTGCCAGCCTCCACTTGGTTGGAAGGATGCTTCGCACGCTTGCAGCTCTTCATTGTATTAGAATTGCGCCCGCCTTGGTCCAACACTCGTCAGCTCGCTGTCATCAAAATAATAGATGTGATGTAATAAAGAGTGGGACGGAATTTACTCGAATTGAAAGTTACTTTGTTAGAGTATAGCTTGTTTGCAGTTATTTAGTTACTTTGCGCTTGCACTGGGGCCCTCTAGGAAGGGCCTCTGCCGCGGTCGTTGCCGCCGTCGACGTGGCGTAGGTTCTCACGCTGTTTTTCATATCATTCCATACCTGAATAACAATAATAATTTAGCATATTATAATGATATACAATCTGGTACAATAATGGTGAGTGACCCACTCACTGTATCCTATTACCTATTATGACTCACCTTAGCCCACTCTTTAGGATCTACAGCGGGTAGAGATGGGAAAAACTGCTTATTTTTTTAAACGTTTAAACGTTATGCTTTTGTAGGGACTTGCGTCTCCGTGTTTTATCTCTAAGAACAACACACTAAATTCAATTAATTTGGTTCAAATCACAACTCCTGAGTTTGTTTACAATAGAATTTTATGACATTAATTTTACGCACTTTTTTAAATCGCCCTTTTATAGACATGGATTCGTAGATATTGACATTTTAGTGCGTTTTGTGAATTTCCTATTACACCAAATTTTATCGGTTTTTTAGGTAGTCAAGGTACATCTCTTAACGTTTCGTATGAGGTGTAGCTTTGGTTTGGTTGTTGTTTAGCTTTGGTTTAAACCTTTCAAATTGATAACGCGATTGCATTTTGTAAGTCGGTTAAACTACATATTTACCAAAGCTAAAGTTGTTCCGTTGAATGGCGAAAATAGGCAGATTGACCTCCTGTTTCGCACTCTTATTACAACTTATTATACTTAGTTTAAAAAAGACGGAGGAAAATCCATAAGTCTGATAAAAGTCAGTACTCTGCAATTTTACTTCGCCTTAGTCAACAAGGTAAAAGGAATCTATCGTCAGGAACACCTCTTCAAGTGCTCTCAAGAGCAATCTAGTGTCCCGTATACAAAATGGTCCCTTTTTATTGCGTCCCGTAAACCGGGACTAATTGCGTTTCGACCAATTACACCGGGATGCCTCGGGATGGAGAAATGCTTTATTAGTTTGTAAGTTCCGACTTCAAAAAAGGAGGAGGTTCTCAATTCGACTGTATGTTCTTTTTTTTTTGTTTTTTTTTGTATGTATGTTACGCGATAACTCCGGTATTTGTGAACCGATTTTCATGATTCTTTTTTAGTTGGAAAAGGAGTATTTCCATAGTGGTCCCATTTAATTTTGAAGAAAATCATCCACCTCGCAGGGTGGCTATTCATGCATGAAGATTCATCTTTATAAATAGCGCCTAACTTTAATTTAGGAGCAATTACTTTTAGCAATCATGTGGTTGATTTTGCTATTTCTCCAATTCAAGGCGTTTTTCCCTCGATATACTTTGAGTAGTGTCGTAGTGAGAACCTATTTTCATTATCTCCAGTATCAAGTCCTGTATAGTAGCGAACTAGGGGATATTTCAATGAAACTTAGCAAATAGACGTAATTCCACGTACTTTTGAGGTCGGTTTTTTAGTACTCTGTACTGAGATTATTTCCCTTGGATTCTATTCTGAATTAAGATAGACGAATATTGGTAAAATTACAGGTACGTGAGGTTTTGTCAACTTATTTCCCAAGGTGACAGGCGCAGTGGCAGTAGGCACATGGGTACACCTCAAACTTTTGGGATTTAAAGTGTGGCACTGCAACTGCTATTGCAATCTTTCTACTCGAGTAGCCTGTGGGTGAGGTATACGAAACGTGCTTATAGCGTCCTGCGCGATCAATGTAAGAACGCATTTAGAGTGCTGATGGGACTTCCAAAATGGTGCATGCCAAAATGACCTGTTTGCGGAAGCTCATACGGACAGCTTCCAGCCCGTAATACGGAAAAAGATTGTTTCGCTGTTGAGTCGCGTGAGGCAAAGTCCCAACAGCATTCTAAGTGCAATATCGGGAAGTTTTGACTGTCTAAGGGTCGTATTCCAGAACTCTACTCAATGCTCAAGTCAGGATTTGAGCAGACTTGAGTATGATTTCAAGCACTGGAAATACGACCCTAATGGCAAGGGCTTGAGTATGATTTTCAGTGCTCACTGCAATACTCAAGTTCTGACTTGAGCATTGAGTAGAGTTCTAGAATACGACCCTAATAGTAAAATTCTGGATAGGGCAAACTAAGGGCGTAGCTCAATTTATAGTGTAGTTATAAATTAAGTCTGCACTGTATTAACTTCCTTCTTTTTAAATTCTCGTACTAACATACTATGGATATTTTGAATGGTTCGAAATAAAGAATTATTATTATTATTATTAACACCAGGCGCACGATTTGTCCGTTTTCCGTCAATTAGTATCATAAATTAAAAAAAAAAAAAATTTTTAAAGTTTGTTTTTCAAGCGAATGCCAACTATGTATTGATGAAAAGTGAGTCTATTATCGGTTTCTCTATAGTAGTTCCGGTATTGACGAACGTTTTGATATTGAAACCGATCAACGGTAAGTAACACGCCTGTCGTGTTGCAGGCTTTAATACTTATTGTAAGTGTTGTTATCTGTTTTTTTCATTTATTTCTTATTGCATGCTAATTTTATTATTTTTCGCCCTCCTTTTTACTTGCACAGGTTGCCCGCTTATGACCTTTGTTCTCACTTCCTTGGGTTGCCTGGAAGAGATTATAAGTCCACCTTTGCTCATATTTTCTATAATTAAATTTTCTGACCTATTTTTTGATGCAATAAAGAATATAATTCCGTTTGTAAAAAAAATCTAAAACAAAGCCAGTGTCCCTGCTGTTCGATCCGAGCAAAATAAACCGTATATGTACGGGAACATTTTGAATTCAAGCTGAGTTAGGATTGACTGTTAATTTAAAAAGAAAGGTATTTGTGTATTTATTATATTTGTTTTTTTTTTCTATTCCGCGCGCCGCAATACAAGGAGCATCGGCTGTCTTTTTCCCTCCGCCTAGCTGCAATGTACGTTAATTAAATTCGGTCTGTAGGCGAGATTTCTCAATTACATTCTTCTCATTCTCTTGTAACAAATTTGTGTTTATTCTTTTTTAACAAGTATCCAATGAGATCGACTTCTTAAGCTTTCGCAATTGCTACACTTTGGAATTAATTATATTTTTTTACTCTAAAAGACAATTATTGGCTTTTCAGATTCAGACGAGTCGCATTTTTAGAATCTTGTAGTTTACGTTCAACTGAAATTCGTTTGGGCGCCAGAAGAACGTATTTGTTTCAGTTGCTTTAAAGTGTTTGTACGGATGTTTGTGTCATATAATCTAATGGATCCATTATACGAGTATGTATCTATATAACAATAGAAAAGCGCTTAAAGCGCCTGAAGGGAATATCATCCAAAAAAGGATGACATTCCGCTGTTCTGGATGTCCGATGGTAAGAGGAGGCGGGCGGGATGAGCTGATGGAGCTCACTGAAATGTATTCTATAGGAAACTGATACACAGGCAACTTTGCGGCGGTGGGCTAAACTATGAACGTTAAATTCTAGCTTTTCCTGGAGTGACGACGCTCATATGAGATCATGGCGTATAGCGGCGTTTAATCGCCATTAGTGGATGAAGAGAAGGAAGGCCGTTGTCCTGCAATGATATAGTAACTGCTAAAGAGTAAATAAATGAACGAAAATAGCAAATGTAAGTGTTATTGGAGATGCGCTCGGATAAATAATATAGTAAATGAGAGCTAAGTAACAAGTTTAAAACTGAAATTAAAATTGCTTTGCATCATCGTGCAATATAACAAATAACAAAACACATTAACGTAGGTTCATGGCTCAGCTACAGAACGCTGCAGAATTACCCCTTGATGAATACAACAATTAATACATACATATATTCATGTATTTTCCCATCGGGCAGAAACAGCTTTTGACTTGCTACGTTTCTGTATCTTTCACTATTGTAACAAGTATTCCTTGTAAGACCTTGACTTTAGGACGTCTTTGATTTTGTTGTGGTAAGTTCTCCTTGGTTGGCCCTTATCAACTTGCCCGCTCACTATGTGAATCTGTTTCGCCAATATTCTTTGATTCTTCGTCTTTACATGTTCGGACTTACGGGTTTACGAGTATTAGTGCTATTATTGCATTATATAATGCCTTTGTAAAAGCCTCCTCAAGTGTAATGCGGTAGTCTGGGTTCCACATCAATTGCGATATAGTTTTATGCTGGAGCGCATTCAAAACAAATTCCCAACATATCTGTCCTTGAGGCAATACGGGGTTTACCCCTTCTACCTCCTAATGTATCCAAATCTGTTCATGTTGGGTATGGTGGGATACAATGAGCTACACGTGCGCAGCGTTAGCAGTGTACTTGTTGAAAGTAATCACAAGTATGCTATAATCCGGTTCTGGGTACTAGGGGTATTAGGCTTGTGAGTTCCTGATAGGGAAGTGAAGCGACATCGCTGGCTACCGGTACTGGTGGTGCCGCGCGGAAGGTCCAAGTTCTTGACGGAATGTACGTTGGCGCGCACATTGCGCACCCTAAACCAAATATCAAATAGGATTGATCTGTTCCATTGAGTGAATTCACTGAGATATCGCTTTATATCTTATGTTACATTTAATAATTTTGCTATTAGGTGGATAACCTGTAATAACAGATTAAGTTTTGGAAATAAATTAATAAAAAATCTTTGTCCCTACATCTTCTTCCACTTGTTCCACAATTTGTTCATCAGAGTCACACCATTCGGACTTCTCAAAGCTCTCATCATCTCTCCTGTCTTGTTTCTTCTGCAATACCCAACATTTACTATCATATATAGGTGTTGGAACCAGTACCCTTCCAAGCACAGCAAGTCGTGCCTTTGCTCTGTGATATTCAATTAAAATACTGTTAAAATTCTTTTTCTTTCTATTTTATCTTTATGAACCTCATTCATTTTCATTTTATATGAAATTCCAAATCTAATTGAAAATAGCAAGTAATTGTTTACTTCCTAATTTTGAAGAATATTTCTCGTTAAAATCCAACCAATTGAATATCAATCTTTCAGTTTGTTTTCTTTATAATACTACGATTAATCCGGCCATCTCTTTCGAATTTGAAACTCAAAAGTTAGAATGGGGTTTACTCGAGCATTTAGTTTTCGAAGATTCTAACAGAAACACAAATATTGGAATGGTTTTAAATGAAAATACTCGAGTCTGTTTGAAAAGTTGCAATGAAAAGAGGGTTCTACCTAATCGAACTCCTCAATTCGCAGCGGCGCTGGGCCACCGAGGTCGTCATCTGGCTTCTAAAGGCATCACTCTAATCATGACAATGTTCCGTTACCTTATCTTCGATGTTTGATGCACAATTGTATAATGACAATGTCTTAGGGTGCCTACAGATTTGTTCGTTTTTGACCATCGCTACTATTTTAGTAGCGACGGTATGATGGTATGACCTTCATATTTATCTATCGCTAAAAGGTGATCCTGTAAAGGTTAAAATCGGACAATCGAGACATTGTCGTCATCTATTACACATTTACCCGGTTTCCCTTAAAATGTCGTTCATTGGTACCATCACCTTAATGAAAATTTAAAAAAAATGTTGAAAGATCATTATTACACAAATTTTTGTTTGCGTCATACAGGTACGAAATGCAAATTAAAATTCTCTTAATGTTAATTAAAAAGTGAAGTAGTTAGTAATTATTTTATTTATGAATTTTTAACAAGGCTATTTGTAACTTTGTTCAATAATTGAGAATCGTTAGATCCTGTTTTGTAGAGCTATGGTAAGGCGAGGTGTTCGAACGCAACTTTTTTAGGAGGTAACAATTTAAATTTTAGGAGGTGACGTGTCCGCGCGCTGTCAATTAATATGAATAAAATAAGAACAGCCGGAGATAATTCGACAAAGATCCGACGTCGACAAGCGCCCGATGGCGACTGACACTGTAACGGGTGGCGCTAGGTGTATCGTTAAACCGTTAGGCAATTTGCAAATATTGGGATAAATGTAAATTTAATAACTATAGGGCTTCAGTTCAAAACTAAAATTTAGCAGGTTCTCTGTAGTACATAAAGACTATAGTCCATATTATTTCCATATAAAAATTATGTACAAAGTCCAATTTTTTTTATGAGAAGAAAGAAAGAAGGAGGCAAACGAGCAGACGAGCCACTTGATGGGAGGTGGTCATCATCGCTCATGGACATTTGCAACATCAGATGAGCTGCCTATACGCTGCCAGCCTTTGAGAGCCCTGTAAACACGCTTTTTGAAGAACCCCATGCCATAGCGCAAAGTAAATACTTCAAGAGGAAGATCATTCCTAAAAGCGCACGTTTGTGTTTTTGCGGGGTTAGATGTTTGATTCTTAAATTATTCTTTTTAAACTTTTAGTTTAGTCTGTTTTCAGGATTTTATATGATCGGCTAAAGTACACCCTATCGCGTAACAAATAGCACGTTCTTTGAACCATACCTTTATGTGTATCCTATAGTTTTGTAAGACCGTTAAGTTTGTTTTGCACCAATTTATACCTGTAAAAATTAAAGCCGTATCATCTGCGTAACAGAACATTATACACTTATTAATTTTTATATTGCATACAGGCTATTTTTATAGGTGAGGAATAGTGTTGGACCTAGAGTAATGCCCTGGGGAAATCCAATGGAAATTGGTTTGTGACCACTTACATAAGAGCCAATTTAAATATCCTTAGGTGAATCGAATATTTTTTATAAGACTGTTATTTAATAATGAATACTTAAACAATTTGAACTAGCAAAATAGTTTTTCCCGCTTCTCCTCCGCTGAATTGCCTCAAGCTAAGAATTTTAAACCTTCTTTTTAAATTCTAAAATAAATATATAATAATAATACGTAAACAAATACAAATTGAAATCGATAAAAAACACCACTTATATATGCGTAAAGCAAACTCCACTGAGAAAAATGAAAAGGAAATACTAGGGATCGCGTTTTGTAAATAACTAACGACAAAACTCTTTCGCCGCTCTTCGTTTACTGTTAAGTCTATACAACCTCAAATGACTTTGGTTGATCCCACATAACAGTGAAAGTGTTGAATTAATCTATTTCAAAAAAACTTTGACAGACGCATGAGTGGTATTGCAACTGTTATAGGTAGACATGTTGTTTTTCCACCAGGCGCACGACTTATTTGTCCCGTTACCTGATATCATAAAAGAAAAATATTTGAAAAAGGATATGGAGTACTTCTTCTCCACCCACACACGCCGACGTAGTGTGGCTAAAACCTTCTCTGAAGAGGAGACTCGACTCCAATAGAACTTATATGGTTTCTTATTGTATAGTTATGACTGACTGGGAGGGTGTGGGTCTAGTGAGCTGTAATACAAGCCTAGTTGCCCAAGTCTATACAACCTCAAATGGCTTTGGCTGATTCCGCATAACATGAAAATGATGAATCAATCACTTTAGAAAAAAAATATAATAAAATTGAGGCCATACACTGATTACTATACGGTGTGAAGACACGACTTTTAAAAATTTTTACGATAGGAAGAAAACACAAACTCACATCGAAATTTTACAAGAAAACTGCTGTGTTCAATAAATACTTTACATATCCCATTTTATTTTGAAGAAAATCATCCACCTCGAAGGGTGGCTGTTCACGCATGAAGATTCATTTTTATAAATAGCGCCTAACTTTAATTTAGGAGCAATTACTTTAATGGTTGATTTTGCTACTTCTCCAATTCAAGGCGTTTTTCTCTCAATATACTTTGAGTAGTGAGAACCGATTTTTATTATCTCCAGTGTCAAGTCCTGTATAGTGGCGAACTAGGGGATATTTCAATAAAACTTAGCAAATAGACGTAATTCCATGTACTTTTGAGGTCGGTTTTTTAGTACTCTGTACTGATAATTATTTAACATCAACTGAACTAAATAGAACATGTATAGTATACCACGTACATTTTTCAAATGGTTTTAATTTCGTTTGTAATAAAATAAATCAAAATGAGCCGTATTAGTACGGCCAATATTTGAATTCGAGCGGAGGTAATATCGAGTCATAATACAACATTCACTACCTCGTTTTCATAGAGATATAGAAAAGTAGGTCGCAAGACATTCAATCCGTTAAGAATTAATATAATAAAGTTGCTCGACTTTTTTTCTGGACCAGATCCAGGACGATAGTTGGGGCCACTTCCGAAAGCGAGATTGTATTATTTGTAAATTATTTGCATAATTACAAGCCAACTTTATTACTTCTCTATAATAGTCTACTAAATCTGGCTAATGACACCAGTCACGCGCTGAGGTGAAAATAACGTTACCCGTCGGGTGGAGTCGCGCGGAATCGAATGCTCATAAACATTGACTTACAATTATATGGACGTCGGGTCCGCGCTAAAAAGTGTCCGAACTTGTAGGGCGTTAAAATCGTATACAGAGCGTCATTCACGCTTTAGTCTTCGTTTGTTCGACTGACAGCGAAGCAAGTAAAATTAGACAGTACTGCGATGACATTCCAATTTAAATCTAACGTTTTAGCTTTTTCATATTCCTTTACATGTCACTACGTTTAAATAGGTTGACTTGGGACATTTTTTTCGTGGTTTTTGTATTAGACCCGTCGTCCATTTATTTGTAAGTCAATGCTCATAAATGAAAGATTTGTATGAGCACTTGCGCCGATGGCGCACTCGATGGTAGACACTCATGGCAGACGCGCATGTGACGGAGCCCTGGTGTCGCTTCTGAGCGGCTTTAAATAGCAAATATCTTAGGGGCACTGCCATTGATTCCGTCACCCTGAGACATAAGTTGACAAGTCTCATGCGCCTGTGCAAATTACAGGCATATGAGACTCGTTAATTTATGCTTATTTACTTATGTTATTCGTAATTTTTACATTAACGTCACAGCACATTTATGAAAAGAACCCTGCGAAATCATTGTTAAAAGAATTTTTGGCGTCTTCAAATGTCATAATTACGTGGGGAGCACTATAAGTTTCCGGAATGAATAAGAAAAAAATACTTTAAATGGTCAGAAATGAATTTATTGTTTCTAAAAATATTCTCTGTTGGCGATAATGCACTTTTTCATACGAATGAATCAATTTTGAAAACATTTATGTCGCTCCTCCGTGACAATCTCTGAAACACATTTTTCTTACTCTTCGACAGACTCTTCAGGTGAAGAAAATCGTTGTCCGCGTTCTGGTTCTTAATTTTTGGAAATAACTAAAAGCCACAAGGTGTCAAGTCGGAACTGTACGCGGGATGGCTCATAATGTCAACGTTGTTTACCTTCAAAATTTCATTTGTCTGTCTGGCCGTGTGAGAACTGGCATTATCGTGGTGCAAGATGATACGGCGTTTACGGTTATTTTTTTACGGAGTTTGTCAATAACTTCCGGCAAACAAATGGTCGTATACCAATCATTATTCACAGTACAACGATTCTCCAAAGCAACAGTAGCCACGAGTCCAATTTTATTAAAAAAAGAAGCAATCATTTGCTTTAGAGGCACTTTGCACGCGCACCACTTTGGTTGGTTTCGGCGTCGAAACTATAAATCCCTGTTTCGTCACCTGTTACTATGTCCCACACCAAATTTGACGGCCTTTCTTGAATCTGGTAAGCGTGGCATTGCACCAAGTGACGCGATCCGTTTTTTTAGCCTCAGTCAAATTGTGTGGGATCCACTGAGAGCACAGCTTTTTCACACCCATATGTTTGTGTAGTATTGATTGTATTTGACTCATGCCTATACCGAATCTCATGGTATGTCACATGCCTGTCTGTTTTGATCATACGACTCACAGAATCGATGTTTTTGTTGTTTACAGCAGTCGACGGGCGACCATCACGAAATTCGTCACTGAGATTCATACGACCGCGTTTGAATTCTGAAAACCCGCTATAAATGGTCGTCTTGCATGGTGCTTCACCATCACCAAAAGCAGTTGAAAGCCGAGCGAAGCTCCGCTGAGGTGTTAAATTGTACTTAAATTCGTAGAAAATCATACTACGAAAATTTTCACGAGTTGAATCCATGGTGATGTAGACAACCAATTTCTAAAATGACGCCACAATGTAAAAACAAGTGACAGTCAGATGAAACTGTATTCTACAGCCAAAGAGTTCCATCTTCGGATGTTGTAATTACTTTTTAAATATTGTTTATGTGAGTGGCCAGTTCCAGAAACTTATAGTGCCCCCTATGTACTAAAAGTCTATCTAAGTTTGGAAATAAAATAACAGTGAAACGAAACTCAAAACACTAAATAGTCTGTAACCGGACTGGTTTCTACAACTGTCAGTTTCTTAGGTTCTTAACGTTGTGCTTTCAATATAAGTTCTATTAAATTAGTTCATGTTCGAATGTACTGATTCAACCGATTTGCAATAAAAGATTAACTACTTTATTACAAAACATAAAGTAGATAATTCTTTCTCGAAATATGCTTCGCGAGAAAGTGATAAAACTAGAGATGAAACGGATAGTGACTTGGCCGGATACCGGATATCCGGCAAGCAACTAGGCCGGATAGCCGGATAGCCTATTGTTACCCGGTGGTAGTAAAGTTAGACCGGATAGGGCGGATATAGGATATTTACAGGATATCCGTTTCATCTCTAAGTAAAACTGATAAAGTTCCCAACAAGAGGGATAGACAGCACGTTTTAAAAAAAAAATTGTGTCCGAGTTACCACCATGTATTAACTCAGTTTTCTTTTGTTATGGATTAACTTCATACTTTTTAACCACACCATAATACACCGAATATATTTTATTAAATTATGTAAAACATAACCTCCAAAACTTCTAACTGGAATATATTTAATTCCAGACTTCTTAGAATAACCCAAAACCAAATTTGTCCAGGAATTTAAACTCTATATTTTCACATATTTTTCATAAACAGAACCATACAAATCATGTCAAGAAAAATTATATGAGAGTTCGCCAATGTTCTTTATGTTTAAGAGAATAGTAGTGTTTCTGAAAAATAGTGATAGATATAACATCAATACACGGAATAAAAATAAACTTCCTGTTCTTGACAGTCGTTTTCACAAAGTCACAACTTCATTTATGGGTCAAGGTATACCTTAGACTATTTCCTTTATTTTTTTCCATCCTCTTAGATGTATACGGTCTGTAATAGATTCTGGTTGATATTAAAAATCATAAAAAAAGAAATGCCAATGAAATGTCGTATTAATGTCTTTCTCTTTCTGCCTCGATACAACTCTGTGTTTCCACGAACAGAAACTCCGAAGAAATGATCCAGTGGTCTCAGAGGAATTACAAAGTTAGTTTTGCCGAGTTCGCCAGCACTCGACAGACGGTAAAGGTTGCTTAATAGAATGGAATTGGAAGTGAGAGGGGTCAAGTTCCTCGTATGATTTCGTCAAGTACTTACAAAAACGGTAAATAAAGAGGAGGATAACGCATCGGACATTATGTTATGTGACATTATTACTGAAAAGTCTAATTAGATGTGAAGATTGGCATCAGTGATATGCCATAAAAAATATTATAATTGTGGTGTCACCGTGTAAATATAATCTCAATTTCACACTTTATTTAATGGCGTGTTCAAACTGACAAATTTACAAGTATTCTCTAAAAGTTACTTCATTATTATACTGCTGGATCAAGAACGAGCTGCTCCGCGCATACCACGGCTCTTGTATAACTTACGTTGAGGTGGTAGTGTGAAGTTAGGCGTGATTATCATTGGGCGGTCCAAAATGGTACTAAAGTAGTCAATACAATAACTATATCCTCATCATATATCTCCCATCATACATCATCGTACTCCACCCCATTCCTCAGCAAACGAGCGATTCGTTCTGTGTACCGTTTAGGTTCTCGGGTTTCAGAGAAAAGTTTAAGGAGATTGGTATCATGTATATCAAATATTTTTCATGCCCTTAAAAATATACATAATTTAATTAAGAAAGAGGATATCCATAATATTAACCTTAGAACTAAGTCCAAACTCATTGTACCACGATTTAGTTTAACTAAGATAAATGATTCTTTTATGGGGAACTGTATACGTTTTTGCAATAAGATTCCGGAGAATATGTTAAGTTTATCAATTCCTAAGTTTAAAAGTATTTTAATTGATAAGTCAAATTACAAAATTGAAGAGTATGTTTTAGATAAAGAAGTGCGGAAAGACAACAAGAGTCTAGATTCCACACAATTGAAGTGTATTGCATAGCATTTACGTTTATTTGAAAAGAGCAATCCCTAGAGTTTCCTGCTCGTTTTTCTCACGGAGGTCAGCGTAATGAACGAGCAGTAGCTTAAAAAGTAGCTTAAAAATTACGTTTTCAAGTGTAAAAATTTTACCTATGGAATAAATCGCACTGTTAATACAATAGTGTATTAAATCACAAAGTGTACTTTTTCAGAATCGTTGAATAAGGAATTACTCACATCCAGCGAAATATTGTTAAAATTTATGTATAAGTTAAAGTTTATTTATTACAGACATCTAAACACTGCCTCCGTGGCCGAACGGTTACCATGCCGGACTGCCACGCAGAGGTCCCAGGTTCGATTCCCGGGCCGGGCGAAATATTTGTGTGACCTACATTTATTTCTCTCGTGAGTTTGGGTGTAATTTGTGGTTGTCTATGTGTGTGTCCATGGCACCCGCGACACAGGGTTTCCCTAGTGCAGGGCTATGTTGAGTGTGTGCGTTATTATATTATAAACAATTCCCTACTTGCCAAATAAAAGGAAAAAATAACTTAATATTTTTTAGAAACTTATTTATTAAGACTGTTTTATCCAGAACTACTTCGCCAAAAGTTTGTCTCATTTTGAGTTAAGTAGATTTGTTTTAATTGTTTCTTACAATATTTTAACGATGGTTTTGTTGACGTGTCTGGAATCAAATTTTACGTTCAGCAATAGTATAATCTTGAATTTCACATATTTTGAGTTACAACACTATTGTAATAGCAGTGCGAAATTATTATTTGATTTTGGCTTTGACTTCCAACGTGATGTTGTTTCTAATCTCTAATTCAAACGCACGTAAAATGTGATTCAAACGATTATCTATGAGTCTCTATAGAAACGTACATGCGTGTCGTCTGCGTTTGAAAAATATGCCGCATGTATCAGCTCTTATCTATTTTAGATTCTCGACGCTCTCACGTGACAATACCGCCAAGAGAATACTCCGTGAACGGTACAGCCGAGCGAGGTCAGAGATTCAGGCTCAAGTACCGGCAACCGATACGTGCCGTATCGAGCTACACCGCTTAGGAATTAGGAGTCGCATCCCCACAGTAATGCAAACACCTCAAGTCATTATTAATTATAGTTAGTCCCGGATGGAGACAGAAGCGTGTTTCACGTTTTATCTTTCCCGTACAGTGACCCCAATCTTCTTTGTACAGATCCTGTTAGAAACGATATCTCAAGTGAAAGCGATGATGGTCGGCCCTTCGAGGGTTCCTTTCAAAAGCCTTTCGTTTACTTCGTTAATGTGCCGTATATATATATATATATATACATTATATACATTTGTACCTAGGTATATGTTTAGTTTTGTAAATGTTATATAATCTTCTTTGGAAATCTCTTTTAAGTGAAGTCCCGTCATTACTCAGAGTTTTCTTATATTAATGATGAAGGAAATTATCGTGAATAAATTAAAAATTTATATTTAAAATATCTACTACTTACCGAATTTAAAGTACCTAATGTTTATATGGAAATATGACCGAATCTCACACTATCGTAGCCAGTTCAAGTGGCTGCCTATTCGTCTCAGCAGAAATTTTTCTACGATGTTCTACATAATCCTTTGTCCCCTGAGTATCTGAAAGAGCGGTTCAGATTTCTCAGGTCCCAAGATAAGCCGCGTCGCTCTCTCATTAGGTTCCAGTTATTTTTCCATCCTTCAGTTCCGGTTTTTATTCTCATTCCTTCGCTGTTCATGCGGTCAGACTATGAAACGCATATCCTATTACAGTTCACGATAGTAAACCTTTAGCTATTTTGAAAATGAGAGTTCAGGAACACGTGTGTTACGCGATAACTCCGGTATTTGTGAACCGATTTTCATGATTCTTTTTTTGTTGGAAAGGGGGTATTTCCATAGTGGTCCCATTTCATTTTGAAGAAAATCATCCAC
>NW_020653415.1:1963379-1978421 GCF_003589595.1 Hyposmocoma kahamanoa
ATTCAATTTTAATTAAATAATCGTTTATTTGTAATATTGCTTTTTAATTTCCTCGCAAACCCATTTTACCCTCGATTAATCCACCTTCGCCTGCGGCTCGGATAAAATAACGCGTTTTATGCACTTGTTGTACAATCTACTATAGTTAGTAGCTATAATGTACTAAAAGTAATTACAGATTGAAGAATTTGTGTTAGAGTGAGATTGTGAGATATATTTTTATTATATCAACTGACGGGACGAACAAGTCGTGCGTGAAAAATCTAGTTGAGTCTTAATAGAGTGCCTGTGCAGTGGCAGTGATGGCATTCATTCGATCACTGATTATAGATGTTGCTTGACCAAAAGTACCATAATAATATGCATATCTTAATATTTTTCTTGTTTAAACAACAATTTAATCTTCAAATGAAAAAAAATAATTTTTTATGTCAAATAATCAGTAGAATACGCCCTCGACGTATCATCGACTCGCCATTGAAGAAAAGTATACCAAATGGCAGTTGAATAGCAAAGTGGCATACAGCCAATTGTTCATTAGCATCATTTTCCGTTATTGCGAGAATTAAAAAAAATTGAGTATAAAATTACTTCGAGTTCTTAGGTTTTCGCGATTGTTACACATATTCTTATGTGAAACTATTTTTCCGAATTTAAATAGGTTGGTGACTGTACCACCACAGTCAACCGTGACCATGGGACCTGCAAGGGGTTCGTAACGTCGGTTTGTTTGAAAAAACAAATATACGCGATTTAAATCCGGAAAAATAGTTTCAATTCCTATATGGTATTGCTTATTTTGCGTTTAATTACGGTGCATGAATATACTTGCACCACATACTTAAAAGAATGGCGGTAAAATGAAGGAAAGTTGGTTTTTTTGTATATTTTTTTAAGACCTGTGCTGTATACTGCCTAATTTAATACAAGAAGCAAAATTTGTCATGGTAAATTGTTTTACTTTTTCCATCTTATATTCTCATTAATTCTTTAGTTATTTATTATTTCCTCGCATTGTTTGAAAAATAAAAACACTATACGGGGCGTAACCGTTAAGTGTCCAGGCGATTATTCCATAAATATAAGAGATATTAAAAACATTTAAACTGATGTCGATATAATGAGTAAAACGATATCAATAAATTTAAAAAAATTAAACTAGGAATATCCAAAATTTTAACGTTTAACGCTCCCATACATTTAATATGACATTCGTAGATAAGCTTTACTTGACCTACTTTATGACGTAACAATAAGCTTACAGATAAATACATATATATAAATAATACATATAAATAAAGTAATAAAACTATCGTGTAAGCAAAGTGATGTTTATATTTAGGTATGTACAAAATTCTGTATTTAAAGCAGTTGTTCGAAACTAAAACCTCTCTTAACGACTTTTGAAAACTCTTATATTTACGGAATAATCACCTGGGTATTAACGTTTAGTTTTTAAGTAAAGTAAGAGAGAGAGAGAGAGAGAATAATAATTAATAGATTCAGGTGTTACTTTGTGGAAGCCCATGACAATAAAAATGCATGCAAATTAACTGCAAAGAAAATTACCATAACACCTATGTGTTAACAATGTCAACTAAAGTCAATAAATCAACTAAAGTCAGTTTTCGCCGAGTCACCGCGCCGCGTCGCGGGAGCTCATGATTAAGGACCACGAGCTGGTGTCGCGCAAAAATTTAACTTAAATACGTGAATGAAACTATTTTGTTACACAATCGCGAAAACCTAAGAACTCGATATTAAATACGTGAGTTACCCATTAGTTAATATTAAAAAAAACTTGGTTGATAATTGACACAATTCTTTTTTACCTAATATGGTTTTCTTAATTCGTTAACAAAATCACTAGCATACTTGAGAATAAGATACTCTGTCAACACTAGTGGTTGTACCCTCAACCGCGTCCTAATTGAAACGTGCGTATGGGGTTTTGGCTACGTGTCGTCTTTGTTATACCTCAAATCTGTATCTTTTGTACACCCGCAAATGCCGGCTTTTGTCACTAGAAGCCAATTTTACTAATGTTAATTTTTCACATGCATAAATTTTTTTTATGAAAATATAAGTGCGTATTTAACCTACATCACACCTGATGAAAAGTGACGACAAGGTCGTCGACGAGGCACACCCAAGATAATGCCTATTCACTTTCGTCTCGAATAGGCCGAAGCTGTTTAGAGAATAAGTCTGCAGATAGGGAACTTCGTTCCACCCCATATGAATTTGGAAGCGTAATGCTTCGTGCGAATTCTTGAAACCCAGGCTTGCCTCTAGTCTCCCGATGATGGAAAGGAGAGGGCGAAATTAAATCAAGCAATTTCATCGCATATACAATATATCTTGTACAATACCAACAAACAGGCAACTTTACGGCGGTGTTCAAGACTCTACAGCATCACCGCTACTAATTCTGATCTACAATATAAGCCTCTTGTCACGCTTGATAACTGAATCCAAGACAGCCAGTTGGTAGTAGAACCATCCCGTAGGTGGCCGCAGCACTCCAAATATTACTGGACTTGTGCTTTAATTTTTTTGGTTCACAACTGGATTTAAAAAAGTTTTAGCTAATCGAAATCCAGTAATTTTTACGTAAAATGTATTTTTAGTAGATTTAATAAAAAAAAACCGCTTTTAACTAAGTACTGGATTGACACATGATGAACAAAAACTTAGTCTCTATATTACAATTTAAAATAACTTCTATAAATACCAATAAATATATTAAATCTGATAAATGGTATTTTTTATGTTTGATATATATATTAATTTTTCCATATATTAGTTGATCTATAGACGGCGAGTGCCAGAAGCCAATTTACTTGCGTCTTCGAACAACTTTTCAGGTCCAATCTTATTATAATTAATATAGTATTAGTACACAAATATAACCAACATGTACTAAGTTTAAAAGTAAGTATTTAAATTTTAGTTCTTTAAACCATCAAAGTTATACGAATAAAACATTTTTGCGTAGCTCAGAACAGATTAAAATATCGATCGATTTCATTTATTTTATGTCTCACGGAAAGAGGATCAATCATTAAAAAAGATGACCGTTTGGATATTTTGCCTGCTGTTTTTGCACATTTACAAAGATCATTTAAATCCATTCCCTTTTAAATTACAAGATAGCAGAATAAATGTTCTATAATTTTACTTTGGTGCCATTTTTAACCGACTTCAAAACAAGGAGTAGGTTCTCAATTCGACTGTATGTTTTTTTTGTATGTATATTACGCGATAACTCCGGTATTTGTGAACCGATTTTCATGATTCTTTTTTTGTTGGAAAGAGTACCTCCATAGTGGTGAAGAAAATCCATCGCTAAGGGTTCAAGCATTAAGAGTCATTTTTATAAATAGCGCCTAAATTTTATTATAAGGAGCAATTATTTTAATGGTTGATTTTGCTATTCTTTAATTCAAGGCGTTTCTCTCTTAATATACTTTGGGAAGTGAGAACCGATTTTTATTATCTCCTGTGTCAAGTCCCGTATAGTGGCGAACTAGGGGATGAATATTATATGGGTGTAATTCCACGTACTTTTGAGATCGGGTTTTTAGTACTCTGTACTGAGATTATATTGTTGAATCTTAAATAATAACCTCTCTCCACATAAAGAGTAATATCAAACACATTCTCCAATAAACGGTGTTTCAGTTTTTTTAGTACTAAATGACGGGACGAACAACGATTAATGAACGTATCGAATGATCGGTACGGTGGTCAAGGTTAAAATAAACAAGGACCTCTAGTCTTTTTGATGAAATTTATCCCATCAACCTTACGGAAGGAATTCCACAATTTTATTTGCAGCGTTTACGACATACTTGTAAAACCCTGGTTTGTTAACCTTTGTTCCATATGAGCCGGGTTAATTTATACCGGACTTAACTAAAGTTAATGAAGTTTTTCTTGGTATAAAGTTGATAACGTATTTACGTTAAATCCTGTTTTTATTGGTAGGTATAGTATAGAGTTTGCAAACAAACTGCTTTCGCTTTGGTACGTAGTAGCCATTAAGAAAGCTGTGGTTTGGTGAGTAATTGTATTTTCTTATCTCGTATGCCTTTTTATAATATAACAGATGTAAAATATGTTTCATTATGTATTTTTATTACCTTCTTTATTTTGATTTGTTCTATTAATTCTAATAATTCATTGATAAACTTCTTTGTTATTCTGTTCCTATTGCGCTAATTTAACATTGAACTTGAGACGAGGAAACATTGATTACCTGCGAGACAGGTTTAGTCTAGTGTAGGAATCGAGACCAATTCTCTGTACGCGATATACGCTGCAACAAGCTGTGTTTCTAGTGTTGTATTTCATTTCTTATTTATTATGTGTCTACTTGCAAAATTCTGTCAAATAAATAAATTTTAATTTATTCTTTTTGAATTAAAATAGGAAAAAAAAACCTGCGACCTCCTCATCCAGTGTACATAGTGCAAATCATTGGGCCACCGAAGTTATCTCGTAAACCAATTCCAACCATCGTAAATAATATTAATTAAATTGTCTTTATTCATTACCAATGCTGTAATTAGGGTACCAGGATTTCATAAAATAAGCGAAGCATAAATTCCAATCAGAAATTGAATTGACTGGAGTGTATTAATAAATTGCGAACACCCACGATGCGTGATTTTAATGGGACATTCGACATTATTATGTCACTCTTGTACAATGTCCACTAATTTAACCTTTTAACACCCCGTTGCTATCATTATAATGAACTACTATTTTCAAAATGTCGGCTTCACATCAGTTTATTGTTAACTGTTCTTAGATATGTAGCGAATATTAAAAAAATGTGATTTCCTTTTGAAAATGTTTTTCAAATGATTTTTGCCGTTAAACAAATGTTGTTTGTTCTAATACAGTATGGTTGCGATTAGAGATTTTGAATTTATAAGAAACAGTTTACTTCTGAGAGTTGGTCACTTACTATGGGCCTCATAAAAAAGTTCAAAGTCACTCAACGAGCTTCCATAGCTCGCGAGCAATGCTCGGCATTTCTCTACTAAAGCTAGCTAAAGTGGCAGTGGGCAGGTCACATAGCTCGTAGAACTGACGGCCGTTGGGGCAGAAAGGTTCTCGATTGGAAAAATACGAACCGGAAGACGTTAAATGGGTACCCCTACTAGATGGACGGATGACCTGGTAAGGGCGGCAGGAAACCGATGGATGCACGTCGCGTCTGACCGTCTAGTCTGGCAATCTTTGGCGGAGGTTTTGTTCAGGAAAGAACGTTTTTCAGCAGATATGATCATGATGAGAGTACTTCTAGAAAAGGATTCTACTAGCAGTAGAACTCCTTGTGAAAGAGTTCGTAGAAGTACTGCCACCTTACCTAGTAATTCTGCCGCCAAGCACTAATGCGAGCATCTTTATTCCGGCTTTGAAGGGTAAAGGTGCTGGTGAAATTATAGGCACATTCTTCTTCTCGTGAGGTGACATTTCCTGCCGGAGGTCGGCTATCATTAATGGCTATCTGTGTTTTAGACAGCTGCACGGAACAAGGATCTTGTGCTCAGGTTGAACCATGCCTTATTCTTAAATCACGAAGTACGCCTTCTTCCACGTGGTCGTTTTACCTAGATTATTTGTACTGTATTTTAAAATCTATTACTTAGAACACTCAGCATGGCGTCGTCGTGGCCTAAACACGGCACTTGACTTTAAGAACCCTCATGCAACGATTACATAAATACTATTTAATTCCAAGTAATACCTGTTTTATGGAAGGAAAAGATTATATTATTATTAACAGAAACAGTGATTTTAATCGGTAGCAATGTCTAAAGTTTAACAGATAATTGGTACAAACGATGGTTCTAATGGCAACACTGTCAAAACTTTGACAGCTAATTAGTAGAAACAGTAGTTTAAACGGCAACACTGGGCGGACTGCATGTCGCTTGCCTTGTGCGATTAGCTTTGTGTTCCATCAATTACAGAGGCTCAATGTCAAATATTATCTTACTGACTTTCATCCTTTTTGACAAGAACACTATGTTCATATATATTGTGTTTTGAGTAGGTCCTTGCTTTAGGAATACATAAGGGTTAATGGGTTGGCCAAATAGTTGGTTAACTGGAAGCAAAAAAGACCTGTTTTCTTTTATGTTGCCTGTAGTAATTTTAAAAATAATATTTTAACGCGCATTTTAAGAATAGGCGGGAAAGTTTCAAACCACACACTCCTTTCAAAACCATCAAAACTGTTGCAGTTAACTTGGAATACGTTACGTCATTCACCGTATTCGCCCATTCAGATTTTCGATTGTTTCGGTCTTTACAAAATAGTAAATACAGAAATTCTGAGAGGAGAATTTAAGAAATTTTAAAGTCATACAAAAGGTGGCAGAAGTTTGTAGCTTAATATGGCATGTACATTATTGCTTCAAGTCTGGTATATATTTGCTTATACTTTGATAACGCACGGACTTATTGGTCAAACCAATATATCATTAACCCAAAACCTTTGACGCGGTATTCGTATAGTTAAAAATAACTCAACGTTTGTTACACTACTCCACACCAAAATATCAATGCTTCTAAGCTGATGTTTCAATCAATTTTTACTTTAAATTTGGGTTACGTGGAAAACTAAAAAGAAAGAAAAACAACAAAACGTTATGGAATGTTTTTATAACATTTTCTAAGGTCATAAAAGAATTATCATCCCTTTGTTTCTTAATTCGGTCAGTGTTTCGTATCGCTGGTTTTTAATTTGAATAAAAATGTTATATATTCATGAGTTTACAGTGTAGTATCCATGAAACATTTTGACAAAAGCAATTCGTACTGTACTGTTCAAATATGGACATAAGTTTTCAGTTTGTGTTGTGCATTCAAAACATAGTACCAACTTTGTTAAATGTTGTTGGTTCGCTTTTATTTTATTTTCAAAGTGTAATTTCTAATGTTTGTTCAAAATTAACGAATTTTATACATGAAAAATTTTTACTGTTTATTGGCACTGGTGTCTCTAAGGGGTGGGTTTTAAGTCACAGTCTGCCACGAAAGCCTGATGAATATTGGGCACTTTACACGTATTTCAAAGAATTCTCATCTCAACTCGTCTCGCCTCGCCTTGCCGGTGGTAAACCACCTTTAGGCTGCTAATGAAATTAGATGGACTTGTCAACTTATGATATAGTGCCCCTCGGATCTTTGCTATTTAAAGCTCTGAGTGGCATGGGTAAACGTGTAATTTACCACCAGGCGCACAATTTGCTCGTTCCGTTATTTAGTGTCATGGCTTTGATAGCTTTCTATTCCCGTTTAATGAATAAAATTGAATATTTTTTTTCCAATATTCAGACGAAAATTTTACAATCGAAAATGTTTTTTACAAAGACTCCAATTAAACGGTTCAAAGATAGATAAATTTCGGGGTAAACTCACCTATAATAAAGTACACAGGACGTGAAATTTAGTTCGATTTTCGGACGAAATATACTCATCCAAAAATATAAAAAGCAGAAGAAAGAATGCTATACATTTATTTTAAATCCAGTGAATTCTATTATTTACTTTAAAATATCGCGTCCTATATATGTATAGCACATAGAACTTGATCACAATCAAAATTATGTGCATACGACTTGTTCAGAGAAGTAAACAAGTACTTTTAGTTAGATTACACCACGTTCTCTTTACGGGTTAACTTTTGTAATAAAGGTAAAGTGGTACGTCAGTGGTACGATTTTATATATACCATTGTGAAACATACAATTGTCCAAGAGAAAGATATGCTATTAACATTATGATTTGTATTTGGTTACTTCATCTCCTTTCTTGACAGAAGAAATAGATTTCTCACACATAGAGCTACGGCAATAAAACGGATTAAAGACATTGTAGGATCGGATTGTAGGATTTTTTCTTGCTGTTCGATCTTTGTTAGTGTATTTTTTTCATCATCATTGTATTTTTAATTTTTATGTGACGATGCCTGTGATTTATGTTTGTATCTTTCTAACGAAGCCTACGTTGCGGATTGATGTAATTATATGTAATTAGTTTAGTTTTTAAATGAATTTAATTGTATTGTAGTAACAAATTTTTCGTTGACCAAAATAGACAGTAGTCTATAGGATTGAACGAACATGCGTAGTAACGCACGTTGCACTCTATTCTTTCGATCCTCCAAATAGAGAATACTCCAAATGTAAATTTCAGTATATCTTTGTGACTGTCACTGACTTCTCATTGCGATTCATGAACTCACTTTCACTCTCTATACCTCCATAGTCTCTGCCTACACCGTTGGGAGACAGACGTGATGATATGTATGTATGCATGCTAGTAAACATTCACAAATATTGGTATGTGCTGCCACCGGAATGCGAACCATTGACCTCTCATTTGAAACGTTCTCCTACTGAGTTACCACAGCTATCGCAAAATATCAATCTTCATATTATTGTGCCAATACTTCGAAAAAAAAAGAAATACAAAAGAAAATTCGGTTCTTTGTCTAATAAATTGTTAATACACTTGTAGATACACATTTGGCATTGGAATGAATGACGAATTTAGTTCTGTTTTGTAATTTAAAAGTTTTGGATGAATTTTGTTTTCAAAAATGTTGTAGGAAAGGAACATTGTAGGGACACATTTAGCATTGTAATCATTTCTCAAGTCTAGTATTGGTACGCGCCCCGCGCGCTACCTGTCGTTTCCTCACCGCCGTCCGCGTAACTTGTGTAATCAAAAATGTAATTAATTGGAATCAAAATTATACGGTTTCCACGTAGAATATCATTGTGTTATTAATTCGCCATGCAGAAGACCGCATTAATACACTAAACACTCAACTCGTGGCCATAGTCTATGGTGATAGTTCTATAGTGTCAAATCAAAAAACTGTAAGTCCCAGTATAGTTTTGTGTAATTTAATTACAATAAGAATGTTTGAAGGCAAAACGAATTTATTATGGTCAAAAACTTTTGCTTAAATTTGATAATCTCAGAATAGAGTATTAAAAAACCGCCCTTAAAAGTCATTCATCCCCTAGTTTGCCACCCTTAGAGGTGGAATATTTTCTTCAAATTTATATGGGGCCACTACCGAGGTATCTTCTTTCCAATAAAAAAAGAATCATCAAAATCGGTTCACAAATGCCATCGAGTTACCATGTAACATATATACAAAAAAACATACAGTAAAATTGAGAACGTTCTCCTATTTTTTGTAGTAGATTAAAAATTAAATTAATAAGACGCCGTTCATTAGTGAATGTTGACTGACATTGCCTTATAGGTAATGTCAGTCAGCATGTCTGTCGTGAATGATGGTGTTGGTTGCCATGTCGTATCATGACAAATATCGGCTGGCATATCGGTTATCCTAACCATTAATTGTGAACATGTTCACTAATTAAGCTGTAAAGAAGAAATTGGCCGAGAAGTGCACGATAGAGCCAAAATTCTCATCTAAAGCAGCTGAGAACTCTATTAGGCAAATACAGTGTTACTGCGGTCGTACGGTCTAGTTCGGCGTAATGCCATTAGACGAAGCCTTACATGGTGACAATCAACTGGAACTGCTGTTATGTTGTTCGCATGACGTCATTCCTGGCCAGTTTGTTGAGTATTGTGTAATATTAATATAGATGAAGGTTTGTTTCAAAATGTTTCACACTCATTTGACCAAATGGAACAACTAAATGTCCTCTGGTCTCTCCAGCCGAAGGAATTTTTGGTATTGGTAAAAATTGGAAGTTGACTTTAGAGTCAACGGCTTGGCGGTGGCAACAACCCAGTTGTGCAATGCACAACGAGGGGTGAGCGAGTCTAGAATAGAACGAGTCATCTGAACAATAGGGAGAGCGCTGTACGTGCACTCGAAATTGCTCACCCAAGATACCCAAGGCCTTTTGAAAACCAGATGAAGTCTGTATCAACGGGCTGATCTGGGTACCTGGCTGATAAGATCCCTAAGTAGGCTTTGCCTTCCCCGTGTAATCAAAGGTTGCTAGGGAGGGATAGTCATAAATAAAACTTAAGTACTGAGATATGGAACTGACCAAATGGAACAGTCATACAGGAATTAAAACTCTAATATTCAATGGAGTTTCAAAATTACTTATTTAGTAAACTCATCTTCACAAATAAATGACAACTGCTGTAAACGCGTGTCGTATGCGTGTCTTATCCAAATGCGCGTATACGCGTCACAGACTCGCTGTATACGCGCGACTACAGCGCGTCTGCGGCGCGTATACGCGCATTTGGATAAGAGATAGTTTTAATTTTAGTATTGTTTGTTAACTTCAGTTAGTTTTTGAAATGAAGCAACTACATGCAATAAAAAAACTCCACTGAAGTTTACACATAGAAGCTCTTGCTTGCAACGCGATGTTTGTGCGCGTTTAAATCGAATCAAACGCGACTAAAATGCGTCGTGTGCTCTTAGCTCGTTGGCTCTTAGGGGGTTGATTTTTGAAAATTTACCGGTAGAATTCGAGTGCCAAAGAAGAAAGTTTGTATTTCTAAATCATTCCATTCGAATTCGCATCGTGTGGTTTGGGAGCGTATTTAGTTTTTTGGCAGGTCTCCACGGGAACGGCTGATTCTTTTTCGCTATTTGAGAGAGATCGCCGCAGTTCAAGTTGGTTGTTATCATAAGTACGGTTACCTTTTAAAATTAGTGCCAAAACTGAAGAAACGCCACATTTGGCCTGGCTATTTTTTCTCAAAGGTTAGTCACTTATGGAAGCTTTTATCTGTCACACAATTAAATTCCATGCAAACCATTTTATTCAAATAAGATCCATACAGTGTAATAATGAACTTATGGGCTAGTACTATTATTAATAATATTCTAAGTATAGGGGTAACATACAATTAAGATTAGTTTGTGGTATGTGGTGTGGAGCGTGATACTTGATCCATCGCCGTAGGAGTGGCGAGTTCAGCCGGTCTGAAAATACACAATATTCAAATTTGTAATTGTAGGGGCCAATACTACGCTATAATATTGACGCCTAATTCTTTAAACAGATAGATATTTAAGTTGTAAAAGGTTTATTGGTAAAGATGTCTAAATTGATTGAGTGTTCGTTAAACACTAACTTAACCGCTCACGCGATACATGCAGCCGTAGACGCATACCACACCTAGAGGTGCTGGTGATAATTTTATACCGATTTATCGGATATCGAAAGTTATAACAGGTAAAAGAACTAATATTAATTGCTATTTCGGTAACTACTCTAGCAAATCAAAAAGTTTTTAATGCCTGGGTCTGTCATTAAAAAAAAAATAAACAATTTCAAAAATACGTCACGACAATCGTGTGTGTTATTGTTTGGGCTGGTGATTTCGGTGTTTATTTATTGAAAACATACCGTAAGTAACGTTTTTTAAGTTTACCCTGAATATAAATGTTTATAAACTATACTTTAAGGAGTAATTTCATGGTAAACGTTTCAAACGGAATATTATCATATTTATGCAAGTACAGCAAAAATTTCATTAGTGCTTTTTAAGTGCAGGATTTGCGGTGTATTACTGCATTTTATTTGAGATGTTTTTGTTGGTAGTACGGAAGGTATTTATTTAGCAATGCAGAATAATAATTTTTATCTATAAAAACTTGTATTTAAACTGAATGCTTTTCTGATTTGCGAAATTAAATAGCCGCCATTTTGCGGTAGGAGGAGCGCATCGCGTGAGCGGCTAATTGCCTATTTATGCGCCCAGGCAAACTAACGGCCGCGTAATGTAGGAAGTAAAGTAAGCGGACGTAAAATCTGCGGTTGTAAACTGTACAGTAATCTTGGAATTTATTAGACAATAAGCTCGCGATACGAACTCACGCTTAAAGACTGCGTGATAAAGGTATCCTTTTTAAGAAGTTGAGTTTGCGCCCTACTTTACGTGAATCGACTGATTCACTTTTTATTATAATTTAGTTGATTTAATAACTCTGTCGCAATCGGTCACATAAGCATATATAACCATATACTCATATACATATACTCTATAACTTAACTAACTACAAACTACAACTAACTTAACTACCTACAATCAAGACGTCAAAGCCCATACAAAATCCTTTCTTTTTTGTGAAGGATAGTGTCTTAATTTTTGTTGATATTCAGAAGACATGCCAATACCTATTTGATAAATAAACCCGGGATGTTAGTTCATACATAAGCATCTATTGCAAGCATCCACAACCATTGATTTATAAGAAAAAATATGGCGATCGTCGCCAGTGTCATTTCCATTATACGTTACCACGGGATGGTGAAGCTGTCACTGTCAAGAGTAAACTCGAACCATCAACGAATTTAATAAATTAAATTGTTGTTTTTTTATAAAGGATTTATGTAATGTTCTATAATTGTTTCTTATTTATTTTGCATGCACATGTAAAATAAAGCCGATGTTATTTTATTTATTTTTTAAATGCATTTGCTATGGCAATTTAAACAAAGTCAGAAATAGTAATAAGAAAACCAATCTTTCGATTTTCCTGCAGCTTCAATCCAACCTTCTTTTATTTTGAACTCATTGGAAAAACTTAAAAATTAAAAATACTCTACGTTTGATCTACGAGTATAATGGAATTTAAATATCTAAAACAAAAATAATACACATACATTTTTCTTCAAGCAACAGCAACATACAAATTGACATGAAATTAAAACGGTTGTCCGAAATATGAGTTGTGTTAAAGTTACTCGAAATAAAATGTTTAGTAATAATAATAAAATTAAAGAAATCAATTTAACGTGAATGCTTTTCGCTTCGATATTTTAGGGACTTTAATTACAAAAATCATAGTAAGAAATTTAAACATTTCAGTTAAAATTTATTGTCGATAAACATCAGTCATCGTAAATGAACATCACTATATTTGAGTCTAGAAATTTCTATGGAGACAAAAAGAAAACATTGAATAATAATAGAAATAGTAACTAAAAATGCAAATAACCGGTGAAATGTTATCGCACTGTTTTTAAAATTTTTGTGTTCACTCTAATTTTTACAAAGTGTATCGCTACAACTTGGCATTTTCACGCTTTACTAGAGATCTTGTATGTACAACGATCGCCATGCCACTGTGGCGATGTTTGTAGGCGTGTCACCTCGATATGATCATTTTGATCATATCGAGTACGACAAGAACCACGCCCCCGTACCCAATCTCCCCTTTTTTTCTATATCTATGTCCATAACACATGCCATCCATGTATATCGTTTACGTATTATGACGTGGTCCCGATAGTAATGGTTGTTCGTATTTGTTGGTCACATGGCTATTTACATTAGATTTCGTTGCGTTGATTTATTTATTTAAAATGCAAGTCACAACAATACACGTTCCAGTAGGTAAGTACTTATAGCTATGACACTCCGTAGGGGTATGGCACTTAGTCGCTACGTTTTGGCTCACATTATTTCACACATTACAAAATATAATAAAAAAAATATATAGGAAATGAAACTATTTTTCCGGATTTAAATCGCGTGTATTTGTTTTTTCAAACAAACCGACGTTTCGGGCCCTTTACAGGTCCCATGGTCACGGTTGACTGAGGTGGTAGAGTCTTCAACCAGTTATGTCTAATATTGATGCAAACCACCCTATTTATTTCACTATAGTTACAATAGTGACCATGGGACCTGTAAAGGGCCCGAAATGTCGGTTTGTTTGAAAAAACAAATATACGCGATTTAAATCCGGAAAAATAGTTTCATTTCCTATGTGTAACAATCGCGAAAACCTAAGTACTCAATAAAAATATAATTTAGATTAATATAACATGTCAATTATCCATCATCAGTCTAATACATAAAATAACATAAAACCACAATTTAACCAAAACTACTCAAGTTTGTTAGTATAAAATTCATTTAAGTTATAATAGCACTTGTCAATTAATAATACGTTATTCATTAATTTTTCAGTGAAATTTCTGTAATTTGTCTCATATCTTAGGTATTCGGGTAGTTTATTGTGAATTTTTATTGCGTTATAATACGTACTATTCTGATATATGCTTAATGTACTTTGCAGAAGGCTTAATATATTCTTATATTTAGACGGTCTTATAGAAGTGGGTACAGCACTAATGAATAGTTCACTGTTTTTTTCTAATAAATTTAGCCATTTCAAATATGTACTTATAAGGGAGGGTTAATATTTGTAATTTTTTTAAATGTGGTCGGCAACATTCTATCTGTTTGATATTCGTGATGATACGTACACACTTTTTCTGTAAGAACAAAGAGATCATTCACCTGGGTACTGTTTCCCCATAGTATCAACCCGTAATTTTACATACCCGTAATAAGCGGATAATTTTTTAGAAGTAGAGCTTCTTGTGAAAGTGTTTTGTCCTGGAAAGTACTATCGTTATATCTATTTCTGCTACCAAGCAGTAATGCTATGGACAGGCGTGTCGTTTATCACCAGGCGCACGACTTGTTCGTGCCGTCACTTATTTGCGTTTCGAAATTAATAATAATAATAAAAATTTATTTGCCGTAACATGCATAATGTCAAAGTAAGTGTCAAAGAATCAGAACCTATGATAGCTGGTATTAATTATAGTGTTGCGTCATGGAGAAATGTCTATTTTGAAAATATCTTATTTTTCAGAACAATAAATATTTTGCTGGATATTTTTCCAATATATTTAATTTAATTTTCCACATTTGACGTTGACACCTGTCAAAAGTTGATGTTACTGAACGAAAACGTTGGCGCTATTAAAAAAAGTGTTTTTTTTTTTTTGTTGTGAAATTATTTTAAATCTCGTTTTTCTCGTAAGTGGTTTTTAGCTATGCAAGTTTGATTTATAATTCACGCTAAATAAAACTTCAAAGGATATTTTGAAACGTAGAACATAATATAAGCCTTGGAAATTAAGTTTTACCAATTTTTTCCAATTTTTCCAATTTTTCCAATTCAAATTTTTCCAATTTATCCAATTTTTCTAATTTATCCAATTTTTCTAATTTTTCAAATTTTTCTAATTTGTCTAA
>NW_020653415.1:1978431-1981250 GCF_003589595.1 Hyposmocoma kahamanoa
TCAAATATTTCCAGTTTTTCAAATTTTTCCAGTTTTTCCAATTTTTCAAATTTTCCAAGTTTTCAAATTTTTCAACTTTTCTATTTTTTTAATATTTCCAGTGTTTCTATTTTTAAAATTTTTCCAATTTTTCGGGATTTTTCTTGAAAAATTGTAATATTCGAAATTTTTCGGAAAATTACCCAACAATAGGCACATGGGAATTGTCAACTTTATGTGTCAGGGTCATGGGTGTAGTGGCAGTGCTCCTCAGATCTGGCACTGCAACTGCTTTGCTACCTTGTTCGTTCTTACATTTGATATCACTGTGATAAACACTGAGCGTTAACTAATGACTAACTTTCTCATATTTACTGGCAGCATTTCTTCGCGAATTAATAATGACAATCCAGGGGATTAACTCGACCAGGGGAGAAAACTGCTTATTATATACTGCGTTCACATCAAAGGTGGCCAGTCGTTGAACGTGATAAACCTCCACAAGTAGCACAAAAATAGATTGTTAAGGTTTTAGTAAGTATAAACTAAAACATTATTATTGCAGTATAAACAACATATCATTTTTAACCGACTTCAAAAAAGGAGGAGGTTCTCAATTCGTCTGTATGTTCCTTTTTTTTTGTTTTTTTTTTTTGTATGTATGTTACGCGATAATTCCGGTATTTGTGAACCGATTTTCATGATTTTTTTTTTGTTGGAAAGGGGGTATTTCCATAGTGGTCCCATTTCATTTTGAAGAAAATCGTCCACCTCCAAGGGTGGCTGTTCACGCATGAAGATTCATTTTTATAAATAGCGCCTAACTTTAATTTAGGAGCAATTACTTTTAGCAATTATTTAGTTGATTTTGCTATTTTTCCCATTCAAGGCGTTTTTCTCTCGTTATACTTTGAGTAGTGTCGTAGTGAGAACCTATTTTTATTATCTCCAGTATCAAGTCCTGTATACTGGCGAACTAGGGGATATTTCAATGAAACTTAGCAAATAGACGTAATTCCACGTACTTTTGAGGTCGGTTTTTGTAGTACTCTGTACTGAGATTATACATATTGAGAAATTACAGGTACCAATGCAGGCGAAAAGGATGAAAAATATTTAACAACATACAGCCCAATTAACTGTACGCATTGTTATCTTACAGTGGAACTGAACAGAACTATATCCATAGACTTGATTGTACTCCTTAATTGTTGTGATAAAAAATTTGAATGTGAATTTACACACCGCGGCTGCCGCGCGTTTTACTGTGGTAGGGTTCATATAAACTTATATGCTTCTGCGGCCGCCTCTGTGTGGCCAGAGCATTTTTTTATGATACTAAGGGTCATATTACAGAACTCTACTCAATGCTCAAGTCCGGACTTGAGTGTGACTTCAAGCACTGGAAATACGACCCTAATGGCAAGGACTTGATTATGATTTCTAGTGCTGATAGTGACTTGAGCATTTAGTAGAGTTCTGGAATACGACTCTAAGTGATGGGACGAACAAGTCGTGCGCCTGATGGTAAACGACACGCCTGGCCATAACAGTTGCAGTGCCACTTAGTGCTTTAAATCGCAAAGATCTGAGGTGCACTGCCTCTGCGCCCATCCATTCACCGTGAGACATAAGTTGAAAAGTCTCATGTGCCGGTAATTTCACCACCACCCTTACCCTTTCAAACTGGAACGCAGTCAGGAGGCAGAAATAGGTAACTTGGCAGTACTTCCCTGGCCGAACTCTTTCACAAAGTGCTCTACTGATTTATTGGTCTATTGTAAAAAAATAATTGCCTACAATTGGTTGGTAGAAAAATTGGTATTACAATTCACGCCCTTTTGCCATTGGGGTAGACAAATATCACAGGTTTCCACTTGCTATGATCCTGATTCACTTCTTTTGCCTCATCAATATACGCATCAGTGCTTTCGGCTTTCGTACACACTCGTCGGTTAAGGGCGCTCTTGACCTGTTCTTTAGACAACTTTGGAGCGCAGTGTGCATTCGATGAGAAGATCTCTCGTCCGATTCCTGGTAGGACCAATTTGGGAGAATATTTTTCTAAATTGATCTGGGTGTTTTGGTAGTGCCACTCTGTTACTCATAATATGTTACCATACAAGTCTGAAATATTTTGGTCATAATGGTTGCCATGGCCCAGACAACCTTTACTAACTAGTTGTGGTGGTTACGTTGGAAAGAAAGAGGCCTCACCTAACTGATTCTTTTCTTCTTTACTTTTTCAGCTAGCAGAAAGTATGAATAGGTATCAAAAATTTAGTTAATTTATTCAGAAATCATAATTATGTATGAATACGTACTTAGCAAATGTTATAATATTTGGCCAGGTAAGTATTACTTTTATATAACTCAATTAGTTAGTAGTTAGTCTAAATAATAATAATAATTTTATTGAAACGAAACTTACAGCACTTACTAGACTAATTTACAAATTTAAAAATTGGTTGTATGAGCAAATAAGAATTAAACCTTCACTGGCTTCGCAGAGTAGCAAATTAATTTACTTCCATTTTTATTAACATGGACTTCCGCAAAGTAACGCCTGAATCTATTAATTACCTTAAGAATTAAACCATCATAACCTATTCTAGGTACGAGACCTGTGTTAATAGTATTATGAAGATTCTCCGTTATGGTAAAATTAAATGACCAATCCTTTGATTGCAGCTAACACTAAAGTAGTGTAGTGTCGTGACGTGTGGGTAGGGAATGAATTGTATGATACGAATATGTGCGTTTGCAGTAATAAAACAGTGAACATATATGCTATGTGTGTGTGTGTGTGTGTGTGTGTGTGTGTGTGTGTGTGTGTGTGT
>NW_020653415.1:1981260-1982169 GCF_003589595.1 Hyposmocoma kahamanoa
GTGTGTGTGTGTGTGTGTGTGTGTGTGTGTGTGTGTGTGTGTGTGTGCACGTGTGTGTGTGTGTGTGTGTGTGTTTGTGTGCGTGCATGCGTGAAAATAAACAAATAAAATTTGCAGAGCAGAGTGTATTTAAAAGCATTGTATACATTTTAAATACAAATTCATACTGGTCTAACTAGAAGTTCTTCCGTCTTCTCATAGGATAACTACTGTAACAATTTTCTGACTTTATATCCAACTTCATATTTGTTTAATGCGTATATGTGTAGGGTTTTATTAATTTTATTATATAATCTAGCACTTAGCGCTGTTAATTATGCGTTAGCAGAGACAGTACGGCATCATTTGGTATTACAGACAGGGAAACCTCGTCGTCTACTAAGAACGATTGGCTAGTAGAATTGAATGACGATGCAACACACATTTTAGTATAAATAACTGCCGCACCGTGAGTACCTGGGCCACAGAGTATCAGTGGCATAATCTCTTGATTTAAATAAGATGGTCTTCAACACCGCTGTAAGTGCACGTTCAAGGATCAAAAGATATGTCATACATGCACCGCCTCAAATAGGAATACAATACGATATAATAGATTCGCATAAGGAACGGTATACTAAAAGAAGTGTATCCGAAGTTACACAGTGACGCAGATTTCTAAAAACGTAGATCAACTTCCTTACTATTTCACAAATATTGTCGAGCATCGGCAAAAAATGTTTTTTACCTATTTCATTTTTTACATATTTTCCATTTTCATTGGTTACAACTTTCTCTTATTAAACATTGTATGTGGAGTTTGACAAGAAATCGTGCTTTACATCTCAAACACCTTTCGGGGACATGACCTAGAGCAATGATACATGGTAATTTATGTGGCTGTCTCTATAGCACATCATTGTAATAAGA
>NW_020653415.1:1987169-2026309 GCF_003589595.1 Hyposmocoma kahamanoa
AAACATCTCACATCATTGTTAGAGATATTATCGTTATTACAATAAATACAGAATATTTTTGGAATATACGGAGATGTACACACAGGTCAGCTTTTAGCGCTGTAATATTTCAGCTTTCTAATTTGTGATTTCTGTGCAAACGAGAGTTGATATTTAAAAGTGATATGACCCATTTACCTGAAGAGTTGCCAGGTGTGGATGACCCTTATGATAAGAAAGACGTATTTCTTGTCATTACTGGTTATATACTCGATGGTTATACATCTCCTCCGGGCGAACAAACCGCCGCTCGCATTTTACTGTAATTGATTCTACTCAAATCTAACCGACTTCAATTAATTGATAAATATTTTGGTATCCGCATTAATATACACCTGGTCTCACCAGCATTTAACCCCCAGACGGGCTTAAGGGTGCGACGATGCGAGCTCCTCCATCGTCTTTATTTTCAAATTTGAATGGTCCTTTAATTCCTTTACCTTTCACTGCCGCCGTCCTGTCACCCTGAGACAAAAGTTGACAAGTCCCATGTGCCTGTAATTTCACCAGCACCCTTCAATATACTGGTACGTACACAGAGATCAGTTGTTCGCGTTGTACTATTTCAATTTTCTAATTTGTGATTTCAGTGCAAACGAGAGTTGATATTTAATAGTGATACAAGGCCCATTTACCTGATGAGTTGAGATGAGCCAGGAATGGATGGCCCTTATTTCGTTTCTATTTCTGGTTATATATATATATACTCATAGTCAAGTACGAAGCTTCATTGGTATCATGTGTTTTTTAATTTCGTTGAGTATTATTTATTTCACAGTATTTGTGTCGGACGAATGTCCGATGGAGAATGGTAATAGACCCCCAGATCAAACATGTATGAGAGGTGTTCTTGTGCAGACTTTCTTAACAAAATATTAAAATTCGAAGTTGGCGCTTCACGTAGTAACCATATTAAACCGCTTATAGAATTATGAGTTAGTCGGATTTCATAGAGACTATTTGAAACTGAATTAACTGACGACTTATCTTCTTATGAAATTTCGGACAGAGTTGATGTTGTTGGGGCGTCAATCTAGACGCTAATATTTTAAATAGGCGATAAAACAAAAGATTCAACTGAGTTGAAGAGCTGCGATGTTAAAGCGACCTCAATAAGGGTGATAAATAAAGGTAACAAAAATATAAGGAGATCGTTTATCTCAGTCACAAAAATAAGGTGAAAAAAATATGAAATTGATGTTTAGTCTGGCTGTAGTTCATTCAAACTAAAAAACTATGAGAGCGATGCAAAACAGGCGCTGGCGGTGCGTTGCGTCATTGCAACGCTATGATTTCAAAGCATCGAGTGCTACACAGGCAATGCTGTGTTGTTTTTTTTGATACTGACGCTTTGCAGTTGGCCGCTGATGGCCTTGACTGCGCCATCGGATGAATGGGAGACCTGCAGGCTCTTAACCCGTTACAAATAAACTAAAACTAAGCAGTGTACCTTAGGGCGCGCAAGTGGGCACATACCTCGGCTCAGGGCGTTACTCGGCTCAGACTTCTGCCAGAAGGGCGTGCTGTAGAAAATAATCTACGCAAGTACGTACTGAAATGAGAGGCTCTACTACCTCGCCGCCGAGGACAGTCGTTAATAATAATAATAATAACAAAACGCGTACACACTCACAGCCCCGTAGTCGTTATGAGATAATTGGAGTGAGATACAATCTGGTTGGCTTTTTACTTGGCGAGAGTGATAGGATTGTTAGGGTCGTTGAGGTCTGGGCTGACGGGTCTTACGTACGCGCTGGGGGTGTTCCCTGAGGGGTACGATGCGGTATCGTAACGAAACGCCGCTCACTTAACGCACCGTAGCATCCCCCACTTCGTCTCCTGGCCCTCATGCGCCGTTTCAACGCACCATGTGACACGTAGCTCTAATTTATTTGTGGTATAACACAGCGTCACTGCTCAAGCGTCGCATCGTCGACGCATCATGTGCCGTCGCTTTAAAGGCTTTAATGACTACGTAGGATTTATAGAAAATGTAATATATGAGCTATGCATAATTGGTGGAGTTTGGTTGGTTATAGTAGAAACGACTGTAGATCTTCAGAATGCATTGTAGTCGTCTTTTTTTAGCTACTAAATCCCTACCTGTGTACAGGATTATGCGAGCTTAATACAGAAGAGGGTTTGTTCACGGGCTGCTGGATATTAACTTCGTAGACCGTGAATTAAGATCTGATTATGTTCGGTGCTAAGGACCTGACGCTAGCAGCTTGTGGTTTTCTTTACAAAATGCTAGCAAATATAATAAAAGGGATGTACTGCCACCTTATCTATTTCAGCCGCCAAGCTGTAATGGGAGCATTCCGGTTTTGAAGGGTAAGGATGCCGGTGAAATTACATTCACGTGGAACTTGGCAACTTATGTCTCAACTTGTCTCTCAATATGACGGGCGCAGTGGGAGTGCTAAGATTTTACATATTTACATCATTATGTTCTTAAGTAGGTACTAAGAGCCTATAGAGAAGAAGATACGCGCGTGTGAGTGCATTGGAATAAATTGTTTTTGTAAAGCCGTAATAGATATTTTAAATTGATTAAAACAAATTATAGAATCTACGTGGACAAAATTACGGGCTAAGCTTGTGAAGATAAAATTTGTAAAAATACAGTTTTGCATTAATTCTTTATCATTTATTCATCAGGGTCATCACGCACTCGGGTCTCCTCTGACAAAGCGAAAACCACCTAAGCATGTTTCAGGGCAACCAAATTGAAGACTTGCTATCTTCCAGCCTGATTCTAATTTTCTGGGTTACGCCATATGGAAAATTATAAAAGAGAAAGCTTGTGTTCCACATGAAGTCAACACTATCAAACACACTGATGCATTTTGTTATGCGTGTTTAAAATGTTTTTTATTAATAATATATATTTTTATTCATAATATTAGGACAGTTATTTACGATAAACGACATCTCGGTGGCTTCTCGTCTCGGGATTGATTTTTGATAGTACCAATTTGGACCAAACTGCCGTTTCACATAAACAATTAATTATTAATAGTTTAACGTAGAAACAAATGGGATGTCAGTTTTCTACATTGACCCGGCCGGGAATCGAACCCGGGACAGACAGAGGTCGTCGTATATTAGTTCTACATCGTGCATTTTTTTTCAGTCGAAAATGTTACTTTTCATGTTATGCCACTTTATTGTTGAGAGTGAGATGTCAAAACCTACAGCATTCATTTTTTAAACACAAATTAAATTATTAATAGTTTAACGTAGAAAAAATTAATTTATGATTAAAACATTTTACGCTGTAGGTTTTGACATCTCACTCTCAACAATAAAGTGGCATGACATGAAAAGTAACATTTTCGGCTGAAAAAAAATGTACAAAGTAGAACTAATATACGACGACCTCTGTCTGTCCTGGAGGTTCAATTCCCCGCCGGGTCAATGTAGAAAAACTAACATTTGTATAATATCACGGGTCTGGCTATTGTCATTGTTTCCGATTTTCATAACGCAAGTGATTTAGTTACTTACTGTAGCGGCTTTAGACGCTGCCTATTATGACGGGCTCGCTGTTGCAGTCTGGATGAGAGTCACCAAGAGAGTGTTACACTTGTCAATATTTTCGATGGTGTTTTAGTTTTGTGGATTGTCAAGTTGCTTGAATTGTTTTGTAAAATTATGAAACATTATAATTTATGAAGTTCACGAGGCCGTTTCATTATTCGTTAAGGGGGAACCATACATTCCCCAAACTTACTTTCGGATCAGAGCAACAATATATGATGTTGTCTAATATAATATACATTTTGTTGATATGTAATACAATTTTGTCATGCCACGTGCGTCAGTTTATTTAAACCTGTTTTTTCAGTTCCCCAGAAAAATTATATTATGCGATTTGTGTGAATAATGTGGACACCTCCCATGACCACACCTCACAGCTAAGGACCGCTTAAATACGCCAACTTTATGTTATCGTTTTGTACATTTTTGTGGAAATCCTGGGTCTCTGGAGGCTACGAGCAAAACTTTTCGCCAGAGGGATGGGAGCTACTTCCGTTTAAGAATAAGTTTGGCTTTGAAAAAGGAAAATCTTTATACCCTTGGGCGTAACCCTCAACTCATTTTTTTTTTTGTATATTAAACTTATTTTTCATGTTTTAATTCACTTAAGAGTAACAGTGGAAATGTTGAATCTATCATTTTGGAAAAAATGTAAAGTAAAATTGATGAGGAAATTTTCACGATAGAAATAAAAACACAAACTTACCTCGAAATTTTACAAGAAAACCGCTGTATTCAATGCGTATTTTACATATACCAATGATTTTTTAATATCAACTGAACTTAATAGAACACGTACATTGGTCGCACTATAAGTTTCCGGAACTGGCCACTTACATAAACAATATTTAAAAAGTAATTACAACATTTGAAAATGGAACCCTTTGGCTTGTAGAATACAGATTGTTCATCTGACTGTCACTTATTTTTACATTGTGGCGTCATTTTAGAAATTGGTTGTCTACATCACCATGGATTTAACTCGTGAAAATTTTCGTAGTACGGTTTTCTACGACTTTAAGTGCAAGTTAACAGTTCAGCGGAGTTTCACTCGGCTTCAACCTGTTTTTGGCGATGAAGCACCATGCAAGACGACTATTTGTAGCTGGTTTGCAGAATTCAAACGCAGTCGGTTGAATCTCAGTGACAAATTTCGTGATGGTCGCCCGTCCACTGCTGTGAATAACAAAAACATCGATGCTGTGCGCCGTATGATCAAAACAGACAGGCATGTGACATACCATGAGAGTCGGGTATCTTTAGGCATAGGCATGAGTGGAATACAATCAATACTGCAAACAATTGGGTGTGAAAAAGCTGTGCTCTCGGTGGATCCCACGCAATTTGATTGTGGCTCAAAAAACGGATTGCGTCCCTTGGTGCAATGCCATGCTTATCAGATTCAACTTCTTTCTTCGTCTTTCGAGATTAGCCGAAACCAACCAAAGTGGCGCGCGTGCAAAGTGCCTCTTAGCGGATGATTGCTTCTTTTTTTAATAAAACTGGACACGTGGCTACTGTCACTTTGAAGATTCCATTTGTTTGCCGGAAATTATTGACAAACTCCTTAAAAATAATCGTAAACGCCGTATCATCTTGCACCAAGATAATGCCAGTTTTGAGACGGCCAGACAGGCAAATGAATTTTTGAAGGTGAACAACGTTGACCTTATGAGCCATCCCGCGTATAGTTCCGACCTGGCACCTTGTGACTTTTAACGGTTAACGATTTTTATCACCTGAAGAGGCTGTCGAAGAGTACGGAAAATATGTTTTTGTCATGTGAGATTGTCACGGAGGAGTGGCATAAATGTTTTCAGAATTGGTTCATTCGTATGAAAAAGTGCATTAACCCTAACGGAGAATATTTTGAGAAACAATAAATAATTCATTTCTGACCATTTATAGTATTTTTTTCTTATTCATTCCGGAAACTTATAGTGCGCCCTTAAGTATAGTATACAATATATATTTTATTTACAAATGGCTCTAATTACGTTGTAAAAAAATTAATTCTGAAATAAAGCCAGTGACCCTACCGCTCGAGCCAAGAGAAATGAACCGTATTAAAAAATTTAATATGGGTTGAGGTAGTTTCGACTCTTAAAATGAAAAAATTTGCTTTATTATTGTTCTATATTTGTAAATTGGCTCTGGTCCGAGTTTACTTGGTTTCTGAAGTGAATTCTGTTACTCTGTTACTCATAGCACCTACAGGAACTTCCCAAGTTTGCAATTAGAGTTTTTTAGTGCAAAAATAACTGCGCATTTGACCTCCAACTCACCTGATGGAAAGTGATGATGAGGTCGACGATGTAGTACGAACACTTAAACAATGCCTGAATAATTCCGAAAAGGTTCAAGTTACAGCGTTTGGGGAACAAGTACGCAGGCACGGAATTCTACTTTCTAGTCGCTTGCCAAATAAATGTACAAGCGAACGTATCGTGCGAATCCTGGAAATATCCTCAACAAGGGTTGAAACTCCAGCCTACGTCTAGTTCCCCGATTATTGAAAAGGGAAGGTGCAATCAAATCATGCAATTCCTTCGCACACTCTCCGTGATATATCTTTAGCTCTCTACTAATAGGCTAAAATAAAATAACAACTAGCTATCTAATCTAGCTTAGCCTCTACAAAAGTCGAGTTACCTATAAGCCTCATGCCACTTCTTTCAACTAAAGCTGGTAGTTAGCAGAGCAATCCCATAACTGGTAGCATTACTCCATACACGACCGGGCTTGTGCTTGGTACAGCTGAAGTAACATGGTGTGAAGTAACGCCTCACCTTGTTAATTGAGAATGTCCTAGAAAAAGGGTCAACAGCACCGTTAACCAACGAGCATATACATGCTCATACGAGAGCACTGATGCGTGTTGGTGAGGCCAAAGATGTGTCAGGGTCATCGCAAGTGGAAGGCTGTTGTCTCTGCCTACGACAGGAAAAGCGCATCGTAAATTTCAAATTAAATTGCGCACATTAATTGCGTAACTTAGAGGTTCGAGGCAGAATTCAAACCCATGGTCATTGCTCGAGACGCATAGGTCAAACCATTTGGCTTTTTTAAGTAAAGTATAATTTTGTATGTAATTATTTGTATGTGATTGTTTGGTGCATTACTACTATTATAAGAAGGTACATTACTATTATGATACGTCATTGCCACTCTGGACAACTTAAGGCTGTGAAAAGGCATTGAAAGTAAAAAATAGTACATTGCGTATGAAAGGCGGTAAATAAGAAATCATTAACTCGAGTTTGTAATTTTTACCGCCCGTGCATACGATATTTTTCATCACATTTGCGAGAAAAAAGATACAACGATAATTTATTATTACTTGTATGAATAAATATCGCTTCGCAACGCAACACAATATTTACGGATTTTGCATAAAATCTTTTTGCTTAATCTTGACGTAACAAATCCATACGGCCATAATGTAATGAAAAAGCCCATAGGCATAATTTAGGACATTACGGTGGACCTTGCTTGCATGTCATCACACTGTTTACGAGCAAGTGTGATGAAAATATTATTTATCTCTTAACATCTCAAAAATTTATTATGGAATACGTTACATAAATCTTAAAGCTTACCCTTTTGAACGGCGTAATAAATCATTTTTTGTTTCCAAGATATTTGCCCGGATTTCTGTTGGTGGCCGCAGAATTCGATACGGCTGATAAAGGATCAGGGCATCGTGCTGCATAAATATTTTTGTTAAACATCTCCTTTGATTGCTGGACGAGAATGCTTTACATCACCACCCCCAAAGAGAAGATTTGGTAGTGGTGTTTAGAGTCAATGGCATAGCGGTGGTAACCGTTACTTGCGCAATACGCAACGGGCAGTGAGCGTGCCTACAACTCCGATACCTATCTGGAAAATAGGAAGGGTTCTGTGCACAGCATCTCCCGGGGCAGCTTCCCCAAGGCCTTTTGAGAACCGGGTGAAGTCAAGTGCAAACGGGCTGATCTGGGTTCAGGACCTGACTGAGTACGTCCCTGTGCGGGCTTGCTTGCACAGGTTAGAGTGCCTTTCTCATATGTAGTTAATCTATTGGGTGACATTAAAGGCATATAGGACTTGTCAACTTTATATCTCAGAGTGACAGAGGCATTTAAAACACTGAGTGGCATTGCAACTATTATGGGTAGACATGTTGTTTTCCACCGTTTTTTGACTTATTTGTTCCGTCACTTGAGATCATAAAAGAAAGATATTTGAAGACGGATATGGAGTCCTTCTACTCCACCACATGCCGGAGTTGTGTGGCTAAAAACTTCATAAGAGGAGACCCGTGTCCAATGGAACTTATATGGCTTCTTGTTGTTTATTTGTTTAGTTATGACTTTCTGGGAGGGTGTGGGTCTAGTGAGCTGTAATACACGCCTAGTTGCCCAAGTCTATACAACCTCAAACGGCTTTGGTTGATTTCGCATAACAGTGAAAATGTTGAATCAATCACTGGAAAAAAAATATAGTACAATTGAGGTTATACACTGTTTACTATACAGTGTGAAAACGCGATTTCTAAAAATTTTCACTATAGAAAAAAATACAAAATTACGTCGAAATTTTACAAGAAAACCGTTTTATTCAATGGATACTTTACATAAAGGAATTATTTTACTTATTGTTCTATTTTAAAGCGTGTGAAAAGCATATAATTTGTTTGTCAAATAACGTATTAAACTTAAACTATTATCATAGTAAAGTAAAAAAAGTATATTACAATTGTTATTGTTTTACATTTTTTTTTTCAATTGTTTCAAAGACAATTATCCAGCTTCCTACAAAAAAAATTCAATGAATCGACCTCTTTAATCCAATAGACGAAGTAATTGACTATCAATGATGTTAACCCCAATTATTTGGGGTAAAAGCCTTCAAGATAAGTTAATGTTGGAGTAAAGACACAGCTGCGCTATTTTGCCCAACTGTACGACAAAGGGTTGCGTTTTTTCCTTGTCTGTTTTGGGCACGAATTGCAGCATATGTGATATCCTTCTTTTTAACTTACACACTCATAGCCCCACGCTAGGGAGACCCTGTGTCGCGAGTGTCATGAACTCATCCATAAACAATCACTAATTGCGCCCAAACTCACGAGGGAAATAAATGCAGGCCATACAACCTCTTGCGTGGCAGTCCGGCATGATAACCGTTCGGCCACAGAGGCAGTAAAAGTTTAAAGTTTCAAAGTCCGTTTTTTATAATATCAAGTGACGGGAGGAACATTTCGTGCGCCTGATGGTAAGCTACACGCCTGTCCATAACAGTTGCAGTGCCACTCAGCTCTTTAAATCGCAAAGATATAAGGCGCACAACCACTGCGCCCGTCACCCTCTGACATAAGTTGATAAGTCTGTGTGCCTGTAATTTCATCAGCACCCTTACCCTTCAAACCGGACCACAGTAATGCTGACATTACTGCTTGGCGGCAGAAATAGGTAAGCTGGCAGTACTTCCCTGGACGAACTCTTTCACAAGGAGCTCTACTGCTACCAAAACTTGTTACCATTCCTTTTCGGAAGGGTCACGTGAAAGTTGTAACCGAGAAACGTCGCAAGTATCTCGTGTGCCACATGCACACCAGATAATCGACATGTGGGATCTTGTCTCCATTGAAATAATCCCAATTATTTATCCGCAAACAGGTTAATTTCGGCTTCACTAGCAGCATGAGGTGGTTGAATGTCTGAAGAGTGTCGCCTCTTCTTTACTATTAGGGATCAAATCCAGGCTCTACTCATGCGCAAACAAGGCCGAGGTCGTCAAGCTGATAGATAACAGATAACTTGGCAGCACTAATAGTAACTTTGGGATGGAGTGATAGAGAACTCACCCTCTGGAAGAAAATAGGAATAACAGAATCATTAATACGGTCTAATGAATATTAAGACACTGAAGTATTATCCGCCTCCTTGTAAGCCATTCTTGTTTACTTAGATCGTGGGTAATCGGGTGAGCAGGTTAAAAAACAATTTGTTATTCATCAAATTATAAGTTTTTTTTTATGATACTAAGAGACTTATGGTAAGAGACACGCCTGTCTATCACTCAGTGCTTTGAATCACGAAGATCTGAGAGGCACTGCCACTGCGCTCATCACCCTGAGACACAAGTTGACAAGTCCCATTTGCAATTTAGAAATAGAAATAGAAATTTATTGCAACGCCATATTGTAAAAAAAGGCACAAGAAAAAGACTAATTTTAATAAAAACAGAAATAACACAAAAACAGCGCAATAACGTGGTGTATCTAAAAGCATCCCATTCAGCTACAGTCATAACCAAGTTTAGGCTATGACGCTGATTTTCAATGGGCCCTTACCGAGTGAGTGACGTGAATTGCACCAGCACCCTTACACTTCAAAACCGGAATTCAGTAATGCTGACATTACTGCTTGGCGGCAGAAATAGGTAAGGTGGCAGTACTTCCCTGGACAAACTCTTTCACAAGGAGAACTACTGTTACTATATTGACATTGCCTCCTCCTTAACTGCCTCTGTTGCCGAACGGTTACCATACTGGACTGCCACGCAGAGGTCCCAGGTTCGATTCCCAGGAATATTTGTATGGCCTATATTTATTTCTCTCGTGAGTTTGGGTGTAATTTTTGGTTGTCTATGTGTGTGTTCATGGCACCCGCGACAAATGGTTTTCCTAGTGAGGAGCTATGATAAAGTGCGTTATTATTATTATTGTGAAAACAACTGATTCGACTACAGTTACTACAAATGCTCGTCAGTTAGTGAAGCAATATTGTAACGTAATGCTCAAAAGCGAATCTTGAAAAGTTGCATTACAGGCAAATGCTCTTCAGTAAATTATACAGTATTGTAACGTAATGCTCAAAATCTAATTTTGGATTGTTACATTACATTACATTATCAAATACTACATTACAGGCAATTGCTCCCGCTTAGGGAGCACCTTGAGAATATTTCAAAGTGGTAACACAAGGAATAATCTTTTACTCAATATCTTCCCAATTCAAAAGAACGAGTTGCGTCATTTACTTCATTTCTTTAATTACCACATTTACAGATTCAAAGTGCTTACATTAAAAGCTTAAACGCACAGGATTAAGCTACATTAAATTGAAAAAGCTTTCACGTAGACTTATAAGAATTATGTAATTAGGCCCCCGCGACAGAGAGGTCGAAATGCAGACAGGGCTCAACCATTTCTTGGTTTTACGTTTTTGTTATAGTTAATTAATTCATTGCTTCGGGAATCGCAAATGGTGTTATTTGCCGTAAATGTAAACCAATTTTTGTCTCAGGCGAAAACATCCGAAGTTTGTATTGGGACGGTTTGGTAAACAACAGACGCTGGTTGTTTGTTGTGGTATAAAATATAGTTAGTGGCGATAGAATCCAGTTGCCTAAGGCAGGTTCGTCTGTCTCCAATTAAGTATACAATAGAATAAGTAATTAATTATTAAAACAAGTTCAGGTCTTTAATGTTAAACTGTCCATGTTGAAGTACAAGTTGCCGCCATATTATACACTTAGATTATTGTACCATGCTTTGGCATACTCAATAATTGATTATGGGTTTAGTAACTACGGGCCAGTGGCGAGACGTTCATGTAACTCGATTTTCACCGGCGTGCCTAAAATTTTCCTCGTATTATCAAATATTACATTTTGTGCCAATTTTATGTGTAGAATAGATTAACCAGTGAAATGAAGTATGCTAGTACCTTGTGTGCTAATAAATTGTGTTAAAGTGTCGTCAAGGCGCCACTTTTTCTTAAGGAAAATGTTTTTGTTTTGCTCCGGCCTAACGACAATCTTCACGCTTCGCCCCTGCTACAGGCGTACTTGTAAAACGTACTTAGATAACGTAATTATAAATTACAGGTTGGCATAAATTAAGACGATTGTATCAAATAAAATTAATAGTAGATATAAAGGCAACGATCCCGGTAAGGTGATGTCGGTTTTTACCAAAACAAATATACACCTCGGGCATGTGTGCGCAGTCTAGTAGATGACTTTTACGCTATAACTTGTAAAAAGACTGCCTCGATTAGTGTTGGGTCGTGAGAATATATTTTTCCGGATATTTTTCCTATATTTATCCACATTTGACGTCGACACTGTACTGAACGAAAACGATGGAGCGGTTATAAAGGTTATTTTTCGCTGTTGTCCAATCGTTTTAAATCTAGTTTTTCTCTGATATTATTTTATTATTCACGCTAAATAAAATTTCAGAACATGTTTTTTAACGAATAACATAATATGAGCGTTCGAATTATGTTTTTTATTTTGCCACTTTTTCCAAAAAAATTTCATTTTACCGAAAATTACCCAATAGTTGGTCAGCAAGAACGCACTTTTTCTGTTGTTCTGGCACTAATTTATTTAGATGTAGGCTACACTAACATAGATATAAGGATTCTCCTGTTACTAACCAATTTGGACCATTGTAGTTTGGTTTATGAAAAAACAAAAGTACTATTTGGGTTCTATGTCGTACTTACTCATAATAAAATTGGCAAGTTGACTTGCGATGCATTCTACCTTTGTACCCTTTAACGGGTTACAAAAATAAATCGGGTCATTAAGTCATATTCTGTTATTCAATATTAGTCTCGGTGTTTTTATTGCATCGAGTATATAACCAGACAAAGTGATGAAATGTTATTTAATTTGTTTAAAAATTATTCTGCCAAATCATTACTGCGCTCCGATTGGCCAGCCCGAATTCGAAACAATTGACGGGTGTCGTCAATTGTTTTACTTGAATCGACCAGTTCAACTTGAGCGTTGCTATAATTGACGAAAATTGTAAAATTACATATTTAGTATTTAATTATGGATGAAATGTGATTCCGTTTGTTTTGTAATTAGATGTTTTGCTGTTTTTAAAATGTAAAATTACTATAAAAGCTATTATGGATAACCATATAAATATATAGTTATTTTATGTGTAGACTAAGCATACCTGTGAATTGAAGTGACCTAGTATCTTGTGCTAATAAGTGTTGTGTTTAAATATCACCAAGGCGCCTTTTTAATGGGAAAAGAAATTTTTGTTAGGGCGCGTTCGCACTATGTCGTCACGTTTTATTATCGTTGGACAACTGTCGTGTCTAGCCTGTTCCCATATCACGACTATCTGTCATAGACGATTTTTTATCGTTGAACGACTGTCGTGACAGCTGTTCCCACTAGATCGTAACGACAATTTATCGTTTCACGACAGCCTCCTTGCCCATCTCTGGCTACGACCCAACGCTACTGCAAAGCGAGCAGATGGCGCGGGGTACGAGAGGGGAGGGTAGGGAGCAGAATACGTGCGAACAGCGATAAATAAAACGTGACGACAATAGGAGCTGCGACAATCTGTCGTCACGTTTTTATCGTGACGTTTTTTTATCGTCTGACGACTGTCGTTCTGCTGCTCCCACTGTGACGACAGTTTGTCGTTGTAACATAAAAAATCGTGAAAGACAGTTAATCGTGTCATGCTATGTGAACAACTTCATTTAAATATACAAGTCACGACACTGTAAACTGCACGACAATCTGTCGTCACGACATAGTGGGAACGCGCCCTTAAAGTAAGTGTTTTTGTTTTTTCAAAAGTTAAAGCTTCGGCTTTACCAAGGAAAATTTTTACGCCTCGCCACTGGTACACAGGTCAGTTGTTGGCGCTGTAGGTACTATTTCAGCTTTCTAATTTGTGATATCAGTGCAAACGAGAATTGTTGACATTTGAAAGTGATATAAGTCCCAATTTTCTGATGAGTTGCCAGGAATGGATGGCCCTTATTTTGTTTCTTTTTCTGATTATATACTCGATGTTTTATTGTAATCGTGTAAATCGAACCCGGTACCTCTGCGTGGCAGTCCTGCATGGTAACTGTTCGGCCACTGAGGCAGTTATATAATCGTTTTAAAATAGCATCTGTTGCCAGAAAATCAAAACCCAAAATTTAAAATTGGTTTTCTGCGAAACGACACTTGCCATTGTGCAATTTTCTACACGTCAAATGGTTTGCAAACACAATACGTTTTAATAAAAGTCAGAATACGTCTTGCAGTTCTCGTCGAGCGAAGTTTCCCGACTCGGGTGATACGGGTAATTTTTCGATGACAGTCTGGCGACAGCTTTGCTCTTCTCTACTTTTCCGATTATTGGAAATAGTATTGCATCGTACGATGCCTTTGTAATATTGTAAATGAAAACTTTACTTACCTACTTGTTATTTTACCGCCGTCATGCAAGTGCTTTTGTTACACCCTATGCTACGGTCATGGACAATCAATACTTAATCAATGCATATTATTTAAAGTCTGTATCTGTCACTGTTATGTTACATTATACATTTTTAAGGGTCTGTACTAATGCGTTACATTACCATAGCTTTCATCTTTATCTATTACATGGCCGTTCATGGTCACAGGTGGATAATAGATCTGCTGTTGTAAAAAACGATTTTTAGAGTCGGTACTATCTCTGCTCGAATTCAAATGTTTCCCGTATTGAATCGGTTTATTATTTCAAAGGGGTGTACGAAAGTAGCACAAATCTTTCTTCACCTATTGTACATGCCGTGGATACGATAAGAAGAAGAGAGAAAATCATGGACTAATAACATACAGATCGTAGCTCTGAAAAAGATGGCGCTGATGAATAGTCTGGAAGTAGTTTATATTATATAAATGGCCGTGGATGGAGGACAATGTATACTCTTACATACTTTTTTATTCTCTGCTCCTTCGTAGCTCGTGTTAGCAAATAGAGCTACGCAGCGTAGACGGTTAGCGCTACGCAAAGATTTTAGAAACGCGTAGACTCGTAGCAGACAATTTCGTACCGTACTTGGTGAGTTTAACGGTTATGGGGTGTAACGAGGTTGATGGGAAGGTTAGTGTAGCTTTTTAGAGTTGATACTACCTCTGCTCGAATTCAAATGTTTCCCGTATTGAATCGGTTATATTGTGCGAGTCGAGCGGTGGGGACACTGGCTTTATTTCAGAATTTAATTTTTTACAAATGTAATTAAAGCCATTTCATATAATCATAATAAGCATTTATTTGTAATTTACGTTACACGTCAATGCCAGTGGGTATCAATATATACCATATACTACACGTGTTCTATTTAGGTCAGTTGATATTTAAAAATCATTGGTATATGTAAAGTACCTATTGAATTCGAGGTAAGTTTGTGTTTTTTTTTCTATCATGAAAATTATCAGGAATCGTGTTTTCACACCACTTTTACTATATATTCTTTACAAAGTGATTGATTCAACAATTTCATTGTTATGCGGAATCATCCAAAGCTATTTGATGTTGTATTGACTTTTAAAGAAAGTAAAAAAAATGTTTCACTTTCAAATTGGGAATTTCAAGTCGTATCGCAGAGTTTTGCCAATCAATTTGACACACAGGTTTTCTTATCCATCTAGCCTCGTGTATTTTCGTACTGAAAACTACACGCAAACATAAAACATTGGAGCAAGCGGTATCATTTCGGTCACTCCATGTCGCAAAGCACACCCGTTACGTTATTTACGGCCGAAAGTTTTGAATCTAGTAATATAAATTGGTAATTTCTTGAACCCTCTGTCGATCGGAAGGCAAACCAAAGAATGAGATTTACTCTCTTCTGAGAACGATGACCCAGGCTTCGGAAATCTAAATTATGTTGTATTTGTCTTTCAGAATTTAAAAAGGGTACATTTTTCTTAACTTAAACATAGTCCTACAAATTGTATATTACAGTTTAACTGTAGGATTCAAACATGTCTCAATTGAACAAAAGCGTACTGAAGGTTCTATTTTTACTAAGGTCCTACAAGAGGCTTATACGTGACTCGGCATTAGTGGAGGCGAAGCTGCAGAGCCTTGAACAGCGCCGTAAAGTTGCCTGCTTAACGGTATTTTACAGGATATATTACGGAGAGTGTGCGATGGAATTACACGATTTAATTCCGCCTTCCCCTTTCCATCACCGGGGACTAGGCTTAGGCTTCGATTGCACCCCCATGTTGTGGATATTCCAAAGACTTGCACGAAGCGTTATGCTTCCACATTTATTTTGGTTCGGACTAGGAAGGTGATACCGCGTGTCCAAAAATGCTTGTGCACGTTTCTGTTTCCCTATTACCCGTCGATCTCGAATTACCCCGTTTTTAAACAAATTTAACCTTCTGAATACAGATCGTAGCTGAAAAAGATGGCGCTGATCAATAGTCTGGATGTAGTTTATATTATATAAATGGCCGTGGATGGAGGACAATGTCTACTCCTACATACTTTTTTATTCTCTCCTCCTTCGTAGCTCGTGTTAGCAAATAGAGCTACGCAGCGTAGACGGTTAGCGCTACGCAAAGATTGTAGAAACGCGTAGACTCGTAGCAGACAATTTCGTACCATACTTGGTGAGTTTAACGGTTATGGAGTGTAACGAGGTTGATGGGAAGGTTAGTGTAGTTGTCGTTAACAATATATTAAAGTAATATTTTACATTTATCTATTATGAACACAGTTCTAGATAACATCTACAGGTATTTCTTAGTGTTTCAGATCTGCCGACAGTAGCTCTGAAAAGGTCAAAATTCCGTCGTATATTTAAATGCCGCTGCCATCGTCATCAATAGCCTGGAAGTAGTAACTTTGGCAAATTTGCGTATCGATGGCATCGTGTGTCACAAAATAATTTATAAATAACGCTTCTTTTTATGGGTAAATCCTAAAATATAGCCATTATCCATAAATTTGTGAAAATAGCGCCATCTAGTTGATTTGCTTGTTATAGCTAAAAATTTGAGTAGCTTTGTTAAATTGCAGTATGTCAATGTAAAACATAATTGTAACTTTATCATAGAAAAAAAAACCGACATCAAAAGTTTGATTATCGGCTTTTTTCGATTTCTGTGGAATCCTTTTTGCGTGGCATCTTTCCGTGGAATCAGGTTCGGATTTCTTGGTGACAATGAGACTGTTACGGGCGCTAAGTAATTAATAGATTTAGGCGTTACTTTGCGGAAGTCCATGTTAATAAAAATGGAAGTAAATTAATTTGCTACTCCAAGAACCCAGTGAAGGTTAAATCGTGAAAAATTTACTCTTCTCTTCGGCCGAGTATCGAGCAGTCAACAGCCCCTGAGGATGCCTCGTGGAGATGCGAGACACGTGTCGGGTATATTTTTGGTAATGGTGTGTGACTATAGTTGCGCTTGTGTTATTTATTTTATTAATTTTATGCGGAGGGTTAATTATCTAATTAACTGCATGAAAAAAATATTCAATACAAGCGCAGCTATTTTGCACGATATAACCTTCACTGTGTTCGCGGAGTAGCAAATTAATTTACTTCCCTTTTTTTTACGGACTCCTTTGTACATTTTATACTTTTTTTCTGGCTATCATGGTGACGGTGATTTATATTTTGATTCATATTTAACTGCCTCCGTGGCCGAACGGTTACCATGCCGGACTGCCACGCAGAGGTCCCAGGTTCGATTCCCGGGCCGGGAGAAATATTTGTATGGCCTACATTTATTTCTCTCGTGAGTTTGGGTGTAATTTGTGGTTGTCTATGTGTGTGTCCATGGCACCCGCGACACAGGGTTTCCCTAGTGCGGGGCTATGTTGAGTGTGATTATTATTATTATCGTATTTATTTTAAATTTTTTTATTTATTTTAAATTTTTTTATTTATTTATTATTATTATTATTATATTTATATATATTGGGTCAAGTGAAAAGTCAACTTTTATTTGCGGAAAACAATTAGTAATATGCGTTAGCCGAAAGGAACCCGGAACAGCTTCATCGGCATCAAGGACCACCTCGGGAAGCCACCATCACACTTTCAAACAAAAAAAATTGAAAATCGCTCCACAATTGACGGAGAAATCGGAAAACATACATACAGCCGAACGTATAACGTTGTATTTTATTTGAAGTCTTTTAAAATTATTAGTTACGACACTTGCTATTTGCTACAGGGTCAAGAGTACATCAAACTTTACACTTAAGACTTAACTCCAACTCTATGCCGCTTGGGATGAGAACGGTCCAAAGCACAAATATCAAGCTTGGAACACGTCGCGACATCTGTTGTACTCTTGAGTTATTCGTCAATGGTAAAGTGAGTTGTAAATAGGGGGGGTGTAAAAACAAGACGCCCAATACCGAATAAAAAATTTGTTCAATCAAAGTATCGGGTCTCATCGCGTCTACCGTCGGGCCTGTCGACGGTTTTGAGAAAGGTATCTTCTAATTTCTTTTGATAAATTTCACGTTTCAGTCCAGCCGATTGAAATGTTAATATTGAATGTAAAAAATACCTTACCTGTGTAAGCGTTTGGAGTGAAGCCCCTTGTGAGTTTTGATAAATGATTATATTTTCCGACGATTAAGGACTGAGGGATCCTGGGAACGAGTAATATCATCTCCTTGTGTAAGCACCTTTTTGTGGTTTTGAAACTGGCTTATACCATAGCATAATAAGACAAATATGGTAACTTATATTACGCGGTTTATATGTGTGCACGCTCGTATTCGGACTAGGGTTGTTGCTGATGCGCGTTTTTTACACAGCAGCGGACGGTGAAGCGCATATTGATTTTTAATTTTATTTATTTTTAAAAAAACGTGTAAAAGAAAATATTATTTCAATTTATAACAAACAATAAATCTGCATGACAACAAAAAAATCTGCATAGCTAATCGTTGTGGAATTTTATCAAAGCTATATTTTAAAAACACCATCTAAACTGCATTTTCCGTTTACAGTCTGTTTCAAGAAGGTTTGTAAATTACTCTTGCGTGCGTTTTAGGTCTAGTCACAACTCAAATATTGCCAATGGATATCAGCATCGATGCATGCGGATGCTGATTGGAATGCGGGTATTTTAATTTACTCAGACTATCCGCGGATGCAGATACCGATGCTGATATTCGCAACAACCCTGGTACGGATGCACACATGCGTATAATAATGAAAGTCGTGTGAGACGACCAGCGCTATACAACGTGAGTGCATTGAGAAATTATGCGAAAGTGTGCGTCCGCCATGCAGTGGATGCGCACAGATACAAACCGCGCTGCTACCTTTGTATGAAGTTATTGCTTGTCCTATTGTACAATGCTTATACTGTGACATGGCCCACGTAAAGGAATCTATTTGTTGGTATAGGACATTTTTTTATGGTTTGCAAAGTAACTAACTGTCAGAGGGTCCACATGATGGAGTCTATTTGCTTATATTGGCCAACAGTCAGACGGTTCACCTGATGAAAAGTGGTAACCACCGCAAATACATATACGATATTAAAATACATATTAGCTGTGGGATTATAATGTTCCTTTTGAAATTCACGGCGATGGTATTGCCCTGATGGAGAATACTACCATGAACTGGAATCTATTAAAATGGAACGTTTCTTGCTTTACCCGAGCTGTCTGCAAGTGACGGAAAGCGCAAGTCATGTGTGGTAGTTGACGCGCCCATCTATAAATGTTGCAGTGCCACTGCGCCCGTCACCCTAATACGTAATGTTGACAAGTCCTGTGTGAATGTAGTTTCACTAGTACCCTTAGTTTTAAAAACCGGAACGCGGTAATGCTCACATCACTGCTTGGCGGCAGAAATAGACAGTACTTCTCTGGACGAACTTTTTGCCAACGACCTCTTCTGTCACTCATTATTTATTTAAACTTTATTGTACAATACACTGAAGTACAAATGGCGGACTTAATGCCATAAGGCATTCTCTACCAGTCAATCATTGGGCCAAACAGAAAAAAAAACACAATAGGTTGGTGCTACACTTAAACAAGAGGAAATAGAAATACTAGAAAACTAATCGATAATTTGTATGGTATAAATAAATAACATACAATAAACATACTTATTATACATACATAATAAACTTACATATATATATTATAATAATAAATAATATGATATATGTACCCATAGCAACATTAAACAGTGTCTTAGTTTTGACAATTTGTCAAACAGATGCTTGCGCAACATGCGCTTGAAAGATAATTTGGTCTGAGCTTGTCTTACATGGAGCGGGAGCGCGTTCCAAAGACGAATTGCATGAAGGGTAAAAGAATTAGACAAAAAATCAGTGCGATGAGAAGGAATAGAAAGCTTAAGGCTACGGGAAGATCGAAATTCGCAACCCGGCCGAGCGTTTTGAAATTGAAATGAACATTTAAGATAATCAGGTGCAGCCGGGTCGAACAAGATGGAGAAAAGAGTGGTTAAAATTCTTAAGGACCTGCGTTCACGGATGGGAAGCCAATTTAGTTGACGACGACAAGCAGATATATGGTCATACTTCCGCAGACCAAAAATAAACCTAATGCAGTTGTTAAGAAGACGATCTAATCTATTCAAAAAGACTTGAGAGATAGTAGATAGAGTAACACACGTCAGCATAATCAATCACAGGCAACACTAGAGCTTGAACAAGGAGAGTTTTGGTTTTAATTGGAAGAAAGATTACGATTATGGTAAATCATAATTTTTTTAAGAGTCTGTGAAACAGCTTTAACTTGTTGCTTGTGGACGGGTGTAAAAATTTTTTAATATTCTACAATTTTTAGAAGTTTCAAGCGCCGTTTGCCAGAGTTTTTTACAGGTTTTGCCCTGGTTTACAAATAATAAGATTTTTAAATTAGTAAATTAATTGACGCTGTTGGAGGAAGAGAAAGAGGTATATTGCACTAGTGGGAGATATGATATATATCATCACCATCGCCGTCATTTGATTCGACGTCCACTGCTGGAAATAGGTCTGCCCAAAGATCGCCACAACGGCCGTCTTGTGTTGCTGGCATCCAACAGATTCCCGCAATTTTCACCAAGTTTTCGGTCCACATTTTCGGTGATCTACCCGTGCTGCGTTTTCCGGTACGCGGTCGCCACTCGAGAGGCCTTTGAGCTCTCTGTCTCTTACTACTTACTACTTAGTTTTAGTTAAATTTTAAGTTCTATGTTATAATTTGTGTTAACTAACATCAGTATTATCGTGCCTTCTTATCTTATAGAAGCGGCTCCAACCGAAACATTATAGAAGTCGAGCTGTGACATATGCTGACTTAGATCCGTTTCAGCTTATAATTCTAATTGGTAATTTCTTCTGTATTAGTTTAATAAACTGAATAAATGTGTCTTTTTTTCTTTATCCTTCTATCTTTTTTATTATAATCCTCTTGTGGAGTCGAAGCTCCAAAATCTCGATCATCGCAGAAAAGTAGCCTGCTTGTCGGTTTTCTATCGGATACATTTCGGGGAGTGTGCGCAGGAATTTTTCAATTTGGTTCCGCCCTCACCGTTCCTCCTTCGGTCGACTAGAAGGTCCGGAGCACTCCATTCTTATGTCGTTGATATTCCACCTATTCGCACTAAGCGCTTTGCTTCTTCCTTTCTGATGCGTACGGCAAAGGAATGGAATGCTCTACCGCGGCATCTGTATTTCCCGAAAAGTACAATTTGGGGCTATTCAAGGCTAGAGTGAATAGGCATTTTTTAGGCAAACGCGTCCCATCGTCGGTCACATCGTCGCTTAACATCAGGTGAGATTGTGGCCAAGCGTGTGTCTATTATATATATATTTATATATATATATATATATATATCCCCATCAGCTATCAGCTATGCGAGCATTGTGCCCAGCCCGCTGCCACATAATACACAATCCTAAATGGCTTTGGTTGAATCAGCATAACAGTGAAAATGTTAAATCTATCACCATGGAAAAATATATATAAAATTGGAGATATACACTGATTACTATACGGCGTGAAAACACGATTACTAAAAATGTTCACGATAGACAAAAAAAAAACACAAACATACCACGAAATTTTACAAGAAAGCCGTTGTATTTAATAGATACTTCACATATACCAATGATTTTTTAAATATCAACTGAACTAAATAGAACATGTATACTATACGATATACATGTTTTAAATGGGTTTTCGTTGGTGAAAAATAAATTATGAAATAGAGCTAGTGTTCCTTTTTTCCTTTGTTCCATTTGTCCAATTCTGCAATCAGTGTACACGTTTAAAAGCAAATACAAACAATATCTTTTAGACATTAAAAAAAAACCGTATAAGATTACATGGGAACTTACCGCACTGTTATTGGACTTAAGGCATTGGTTCGCGGCGGACATCGTCATCATTGTTATGCGGGATAGGGCAAGCGATATAATTAATAAATTTGATAATTTATTTTTCCCTGAAAAATGTTATTACTTATTACTATTTTTCATTTTTAATCTTTTATTAATCAATTATCATTTTTTTCTTTTTTTAAACTTTTATTCAATATACAATTCATTATGCAATAAGATTATTCATGATAATCTGTAATGTTTAGTAGTTATACAGTTTGGTATGTACCTCTTATGGCATCGGAGACTGCACGCTATTATGCGAGCTAATTACCTACGACGCAGGACAAAACCTGTTTAGTGTTTACAATGGAGCGGGCTGCACTTTTGTTGGCTCGTGAGGTCAGTATTCCGTGCTCGTAAGCCGGGTACCCCTCCCGAGCGCCTACCCTCTCTTCTTGCGTAGTACACGTGACACAAATCTCACAATCGGTTTCATTTTAAACTAAATAAGTTCTATTTTGTTTGTTGTAAATGTTGGACACTACATTACATACACTTATCACTTTATATATGTATCAAAATCATTATTTAAGTATTCTATACATATAACTGAACACAACACTACATTATAGAAATATTTATGTAATTTATTTAAGTCTCGTATATTCGCGACACACACGTCCGGTACTCACTCGGTTTTAGGGCCCACTGAAAATCAGCGTCACAGCCTTTTCTCAGTGGTGACAATAGCTGAGTGGGATCCTGTTACATACGCCACAGCCACGCACGTGACACTTCATCAAATTGTGTTAAATATTTCATGTTTGCTTTTGTTGTTGTGTATGATTTTATTTTTATTCCTTTTTATTTCCAGTTATTTTAATTTTAATTTTTTGTTTTAATGTAGCTTCATCTTTTTTTTTATCTTCATTTTATTACTGTGTATATTTTTGTTGTGGCGTAGTAATAAAAGATTTCTATTCTATTCTATTCTATTCAATTCGTGCTGAGGTAGTACCGACTCTTCAGTTTTGCAATCCATTATATATATCTACAATTTCTAGCATCTACTATGAAAATTCCTAAACTCTAAACGTTTTAAGATTATCACTGGTATCAAAGAAGAATAATAATAACTTAAATTGAAAGCGGAAACTCTAGCCCGATTGGATTATTCCTAAACTTTATAAGTGTCTAATCTCTAAGTTAAATTTGCCTTTATCTCTACGTAAACCTTCGAGATATTAACAGGAAACAATTTCCTAGGTGTCTCCGGTAATAAACTGCCTTGTAGTTTTACCAGCTTGTGTCGAGTGTTTTTGAAAAATAATTTTTTGTTGTTACTTTTTTTTTAACAATTACAATTTTTATAATATCAAGTGACGGGACGAACCAGTCGTGCATCTGATGGTAAACTACACGCCTGTCCATAAAAGTTACAGTGCCACTCGGAGCATTAAATTACAAAGATCTGAGGGGCACTACCACTGCGCCCGTCACCCTGAGACATAATTAACAAGTCCCATGTGACTGAAATTTCACCAGCACCCTTAGCGCCCAATCACACGAGGAGAAAGTTTTCTGGGCGGTCGCCATACCATGCCTTCATGTACATTAATGGCGAATTTGAATTCTATTCACTAGGCAACAACATTTAAATTCCTCTGAAAAAAATTATCGGTAGACCAAATTCAGGCCAGCCTCGCCCACGTGCCCGGATCGCTCATTTAAGTTAACACGTAAAAGCTAAACGACTAGAGCGTATTTTGCCATGACAGTTGGACGCACGCGGTCGTTGCGCAGGGGCAACGCGGACTCTGCTTTTCGACCGGGGTAAGCGCGATGAAATTCGGGTCGAATAAATGCGCCTTAACCCTTTAAAACCGGAACACAGTAATGCTGACATTACTGCTTGGCGGCAGAAATAGGTAAGGCGGCACTACTACCCTGAACAAACTCTCACAAGAAGCTCTACTGCTACTATAGTGGTAATTCATTGGTTGCTAACCAAGTGAAGTAAGTTTATTCCGTTTCAGTTTTGAAGGGTAAGGGTGCTGGTGAAATTCTAATTTATTTTGCAATACACACGTTCGTCACTCATCTCGGCTCAGGGCGCATTGAAAAACAGCGCCACGGTTAATTACGGCTGTAGCACAAGCCGAATGAAGTCATTTTGCGTACGCAACAACCACAGAAATGACAGTACAATTTGTTGTCGTTATATTTTGTTTTTTGCTTTTTGTCTTATTTTGTGATGTTCTTTGTATTTTTATTTTAAGTGTTTTCAATATTTTTTTTGTATCCATGTGTTGTGGCGTTGCAATAAATGTCTATTCTATTCTATTCTATTCTAAATTACAGGCACATGGGATTGTCAATTATCTCTCAGGGTGACGGACACAGTGACAGTATGAGGGGTCATACATTTGCGATTTAAAACTCTGAGTGGCAATGTAACTGCCATGTATAGATAGATAGATGCACGATTTGTTCGTCCCGTAGACATTATAAAAAAAACAACATTCAAACCCTACAAAAGGATTTAACCTGTGCTTTACTAAGGAAAGCTACATATTTTTAACCGATTTAAAAAAAATCAAATGTATTGTCGCACCTTAAAGCTTTCTACTGTATTGTTTGGCATTGACTAAACATCCGTAGAATCTAACTATTTTGGCTTCTGAAATAGATTATTTATAATATTCGAGTACGTGTGTTAGCAGGAAATTGTCGAAAGAACACACGTGATACTGTACTTAGCTTTTATTTCTACTCAAACGATTCCAAAATTTCAACTTCCAAAGTATAATCCAGTCTGAATAAAAAACGGTATCGCATTCCAATTTATCTACTCCCGCTAGCGTCATCTAACAGAAGCACTATTTCAAATCAGCCAGTGTTTTACATACTTAATTATTTAAAACAGAAATTAGCAGAAGTTATTTTATTAAGGTACAATCTTATAATTAATAACATTATTTAAACTATCATTATCTAAATCAATCATTACATTATATAAAAGTAAACATTCTAATATTAAGCGGTATAAGGTACATTGTGACGCCATTTAGCGGAACCTAATTTTAGTAACATTAAATCTACTTTTATTATAGTAATGACATTAAGGTATTTAATCTTAGCAGTAGAATAGTATTATATTTATTAGAGAATATATTATTGAGGCTAACACGTGTATGTTTTGTCAAACCAAATGAATGAAAAGTGAATGCATGGTAAGCGATTCGCGTATCCATAACTGTCAGTGTTCCTCAGATGGCACTGCAATTGCGACAGGCCTATCCATGGCCGTTGCACTGCCACTGAGTTTTAAACCACAAAGATCTGATCTGATCTTTCCTTGGTAGCGTTTTCTAGATTTTTGTAATGAGTTCAGTGAAATATTTTGATAATTTTCAATCTGAGTCTGAGCATAATCGAATCTTTGGTAATATAATAAGAAGTTACTCAATGCAACTACAATAATGGTGATTTTTTACTTAATTAAAGTTTTATTGAATTGATATTCAATTTTTTTTTGTGAAATTACTCCACTAGTTTGTTATAATTATTAATACAAAGATCGAACACTCAGAAAAAACACTCAGAAAAAATTCCTTCGATACCATTGACTTACAAATAAATGGACGACGGGTCTAATACAAAAACCACGAAAAAAATGTCCCAAGTCAACCTATTCGAAATTTAAATTGTAATGTCATCGCAGTATCGCGCTGTCAGTCGAACAAATGAAGACTAAAGCGGAGTTTGGCGCTTTGTATACGATTTTAGCGCTTAACAAGTGCGGACACTTTTTAGCGCGGACCCGACGTCCATATAATTGTAAGTCAATGTTCGATCCGGTCGGATTCGAACCGACGTCTTCTTGCATACCTTGCCAGACGCAATACCAACCAAGCCACGGAACGAACCAACGGACCTCACGAATTTTTCTATGTGCTTGCGTCGTGTCTTTGTACTTGGTCTTTCCACGACTTTTTACTTGATAACATAACTTGTAAAATTTGAGTATTGTATTTTATATTTTTGTCGTAATATATTCTGGTTAAATTACAATTGTTTGTTTATGCTATAATTTTACTTAAAAATGCTACGTCAAAAGTGAAATAAAAATTGTGTAAAATATTAATATGCCAAGCTTTGGTGAAATATACGATCTAATATAATATACTTTAAAACCTGCCTTGCTAATCGACTCATCCGAAGAACAGAGTCCGATGTGATTATACAGCAAAAAGAGGATAAATACATAATCTCGTTATTCAAACTAGGGCCTATCTATAGGTGTATTCGAATGTTTATATGTTATTTCGTTTCGGAAGTATAAAATCAAACAACGGACGATCTAATATCCACAGCGAAGAACAACGATAGAAATGTACAAGTGTCCTGAGAATAAGCAGTCTTGCACTTAGGGTCGTATTCCAGAACTCTACTCAATACTCAAGTCAGGACTTGAGTATTGCAGTGAGCACTGAAAATCATACTCAAGGCCTTGCCATTAGGGTCGTATTTTCAGTGCTTGAAATCATACTCAAGTCTGCTCAAATCCTGACTTGAGCATTGAGTTGAGTTCTGGAATACGACCCTTAGTCTTTGTTCTACGAATGAGTCGAAATGTCTTGTATTTTTGTATTCTAAAGTTAGTTTACAGAATTACTTTCGCATTTACAATATTAGATTGGATTCCGAATTAAAGCGAGAAATCTTTTTCGTGTCATCAACCACTCAACCACTATGAAGTAGTTGAGCACTACAGTCATCCGATCGTAAATTGAACGTCACGCCATTCCCCCATCAATCGTCTTAAACTGCGCTCGCATAGCTTCAAGCAAGTCTCAACCGATAGTTCGCTCGGTAGAATTTTCTCATTTCGAAACGCCCCAAGAGATTGCTGCACCGCGAAGATAGATTATTTGCTATTGATTGGATTGCCTTGACTTGTCTCTTCGAGTAAACAACGGGGATTTTTTCTGCCTTTTCAGATTTTCCGTTGTCCTTGTACGTTTGTCCCCGATTGTGATATTGAAATTGAAGCGGGTACAATCTCGTGGGCATTGCATTCTTATTATAATAACCATTTTGTTAGACCGACGACGACGACTGTCGAAATTTTTTGGTTTATGTCAACGTCTTCAATCTATAGACAAAAACATTTACAGCAACTATTTGTTCCAAACAAAACATTATCAATAGTGATAGTGTTTTGTTCTATCAACAATGAGCAATACAGCGATGTAAATTAATTTTTAAAGACCGCATCTGCGTCCGCCATCTTGAATGTATGACAAAGTTAAATGTATCGTGGTTTCGTAACTTTTGAAGCGTGTGAATTAGGGCTTGTAGAACCGGTCCGGTTCCTAAAATTTTGATTCTCATGTGGGGTAAAGCAGCAGATATAAAAACCATATTTCCTTCATGGAAAAGTTTAAGGAGACTGGCATCACAGTACATTTACTCAAATATTTTGTATGCTCGTAAAAATATACTTAATTTCATTAAGAAAGACGATATCTATAATATTAACCTTAGAACTAAGTCCAAACTCAGGGTACCACGATTTCGTTTAACTGACGTAAACGATTCTTTTATGGGGAACTGTATACGTTTTTAGAATAATATTCCGGAGCATATTTGTGTATTTTGTCCTTTATACAATAAATAAATAAAAAAATATATTAAAAGTATCATTTCCTGAGTTTAAAACGTTCATTAAAAGTATTTGAATTGAAAAATTAAATTAGAAAATTAAAGACTGCATGTCAGTCAGATAAAGATTTCCGTCGCATTTAAGTTTATTTGAAAAAAAAAAACAATCTCTAGAGTTTCTTGCTCGTTCTTTTCAGGGAAGTCAGGACAGCGAACGAGCAGTAGCTTAAACAATGACTTTTCAAGTGTAAATTTATTTTACTTGTGGAATAAGTGATTCTTTAACTTTGACTTTGAAGTGCTGCATATACTATGTTGGGGCACCGCAGTTACATCCGGTTAGACTAGCAACCATGAACCTCCATTTACACAATCTTCCGTGCCCAATTTTCCGTGTGGTTTTAATACGTCAAAACGTCTTTTTTTGGGTCTTGCTTCACCTCAAGGTCAACAAAACGTTTGGAAACATATCATCTCAGTTACAGATTGTATCATTGTAGAATATAGTGTATAAATCTATCCTTGGGGTGAACGGAAAAGTTTGATGTCCACTAGATAAGATTTTAAAGACATTTTGGTATTTTGTCTGTCACTTCTGAATGAAAAAAAATGTGAACTTCTATATACATATTAGATAATGAATTTGATTACTTTGGTCTTTTTATTTAAGGGAAAAATACTCGCCGAGATTGGAGCCCTTAAGGGACTTAATTATAGGGGTTGAAAAAAAGTCACGTCTACTCATCTCTTCTGATGTTTTTCAACACATTTTGATTTTCGCCGTCCAAAAATAAATTTACTTGTACAAAAAAAGCAATGCATCAGCAAAATAAAAACACAACTACATCTTACATACCCGCACCACATACACTAATCACTTCCATGGATCATAAGTAACTTCCATGGTTATATATTTATCCACTGATCCATAGAAGTGACATTCACGACAGTGACATTTTTCCAAAACTTAACTTCAAAACCAAGAATGTACATTGAAAGATTGATGGCGACATCCCGTGTATTTTGTGACCCAGTGTTTTAACGACTTGCATTAAGGAGACCTATCAATACTTGTGATTCATTATCAAAGCATCAAAAAAGCTAATTGAGTACAGCCTGCAGAAGCTGGGGTTATAAAGTTGATATAGGTTATGTTTATAACATTTTCCTGTATTTCGCTTCAGGTATATGTTCGTAGTAGCAGAAAACAACAAGTTTTCAGCTTGTTCCTAAAAATAATGAAGAAGTTCCCGAATATTCCTAAATCTGCCAAACTGCCACATTTAATATAACTTACCATGCTCTGCAGCAATGAAAATGAATAAAAATTAAATCTGCCACAAATGGTCACACTGTTCTCAATATCAATGTGACATTGACATTGGCAAGAAATCTCTTGAACGTTTTGTTCAAATATTTATGTCACATAGTGTTTCATTTTTTGTTTCATGTCATTACTATTTAATTTATTATTTCATTAGGTATTTCATAGCTTTAATATTTTATGTGTGTACTATAAAATAACCAATGCTTCAGGTAAGTAAACATTCAATCATGTTGAAAATGAAAGGTACCTAATCAAACAACAAGAACGTTAACTAAACTAAACAAGAACGTTACCTAATCTATAGTCGAACTGAATCAATTGCGTTGTGTTCTTGCATCTATTCTAAAATACAATGTTTTACAATTTTTTTGGTCCCGAATTCTAAAAATATACAAAAATATATTGATAACTAGGCATAGATTAAAACGCAAAGTGATACTAGCAAAGTCCAAGTACGGCTATTCGTCGTTATTGGGGCAGTTATCGCCATTCTTCTTTAGCCACGTGTTTTCTTGATACAAAAACGCGTTAAAGCCACAAATCTAAAGATCATTAATTAAAAAAAAACATACATACATCCAACGACCAACACAATTGTGACTTTTTAAGATCGGCGAGTTTTGAGAATCGCAGATTAAAATGTAATTAATTACTCGTAGATGTTGGCACCGCCAGCCGAAACTGACATTTGAATAAAAAGATGGCGGCTGTATCTTTTTTGCGTTCCAGTTACTTTTAGATACAAGCACGATATTTAAATAACTATGGCTGTGTGACATACATCCATGGTACAAAAATGTTGATAACATATTTAATTTGACCAACTGAGGAATTACCTATTCGATTTAGATATATGGCTGCTTTGCAAACACAGTGGACCAATTCAAAATGAAAATTTGAATTATTACTGAAATTTGTTCAGAAAATACTAAATTTATTGTAAAGATGGGATATCGAGCTGTTTATTGGATAAAATAATCACATGCTAAATTGGGTTGGTCTATGATTACGTCAATTTTGCGAGGCAGACACGTCTAAGGTTTTTTAAAACCATATTCATTATGAATTACGTACTTTTGAGATAGACCACTATTCTAGAAAGCAATTGATATGATGTTTGTGTTTATAATTAGTAAATTTATTTCGGTTACTATTAGTTTTTGTTTTCATGTAATTCTTCTGGCATATAAAACACAGGATTTTTTCCCTTTCTAAAACGGTGTGGTCAAGCACACGGAAGTGACATTTTCGATGCTTTGAAAATTAATTAAAAAATAATTATGCATTAAATTAATCCATTTTTTTTCTTAAATTACGGTATATTACCTATACTTCGTGGACATAAAACACAATGCAGATGTTTAGTTACTACATGTTAAAAAACTGATGACGCTTCACCACCGCTGTGATCAGCGGTGGTGAAGCGTCCATATAACTCGATTTTCAATGGCTTGCTTAAAATTTTCCACGTAGGTATGTCAAATACTACATTTTGTGCTCAATTTTAAGTGTAGAATAAGTTAACCAGTGAAATGACGTGTGCTAGTACCTTGTGTGCTAACAAGTTGTGTTGAAATGGTGTGTTGGTGTTTTTTGTTTTTCTCCGGCTTTACTAACGACAATTTCACGCCTCACAGTAATTTTTTCAAAAATGAGAAATACTGTTTAAGGCTGTTTCCTCCTTACGATTTTTCTAAAAGGCTTAAGCCGATTGATATGGTGAGACCCTTAGCAAAGGGACTGTAGAGGTTATAATATAGGTATCTGCATTTTCTTGCGCCAACATTAATCGGCCTTAATTTTTTAATCTTCATTTCTTGAATTCATTGTTATTAAATGTTATCGTAAATAAAATGTTAATACGACAATGGCCTTTAACAAAATAACAAAAGCAAGACCTTCTAAAAATTGTCTACGAACTTCAAATTCCAACAACTTTGAAACAACTTACACTATATTAATTAATAATCTCTGTTATACTATAATTTTATTACACTACGGTTCTGTGTGGTGATAAATACTGATAATGTAGGGAAGATTTCAGCTCTGGGTAGTTCCCTCGGAAGTCTATCTGCCTATAAGTGTCGTATAGTGGGCAACAGCACAGGTCCCTTGTCCATTAGTTTTATTACTGCTATGTTCAGCAACCAATAGTTCTATTTGAAAATATTTGAAATTAACTGCAATTTGTGTCTATTTATTTATTAACATTTTTATGTAGGTCAGGATTGCACACTTCATATCGCGTTATCTTTTTTGGTATGCTTATTATTGTAGGTGTTTTCGTGTTTGTTTTTTCTTTTCTTTTTGAGGTGTTAAATTTTAGCTTTTACCATAGGGTAGATATTTGAAAATGAAACTGTGGACAACTGTAATATCGCTGACTAGCTTTATTTAAAAATATTCAATGTGAATCGGTATTAATAGATGTTGTTTTTCCAAATAAAAAAAAATAAAAAAAACTTATTTTTTTGGGACGAACAAGTCGTGCGCGTGGTGACTAGTGACACGCCTGTCCATAACAGTTGCAGTGCTGTACAGAGCTTTAAATCGCAAGGATTTAAGGTGCACTGCGACTGCGCCCGTCACTTTGACATAGGCCCGTAATTTCATCGGCTCCCTTACCCTTCAAAACCAGAACGCAGTAATGTGAGCATTACTGCTTGTCGGTAGAGATAGGTAAGGTGGCAGTACTTCCTTAGACGAACTTTTTTATGAGGAGCTGCTGCTTACAGTAGATAGATAGATTTTTAACCGACTTCAAAAAAAGGAGGAGGTTCTCAATTCGACTGTATGTTTGTTTTTGTATGTATGTTACGTGATAACTCCGGTATTTGTGAACCGATTTTCATGATTCTTTTTTGTTGGACAGAGGGTACCTCCACAGTGGTCCCATTTAATTTTGAAGAAAATTATCCACCTGTAAGGGTGGCTGTTCACGCATGAAGATTCATTTTTATAAATAGCGCCTAAATTTTATCATACAGAGCAAATCTTTTAATTGTTGATTTTGCTATTCTCCAATTCAAGGCGTTTTTCTCTCTCAATATACTTTAAGTAGTGAGCACTGATTTTTATTATCTTCTGTGTCAAGTCCCGTATAGCGCAAAACTAGGGAATGAATCCGGGTTTGCGCACTTTCCGATAACCGATTTCAATAAAACTTGGTAATTATATGTAATTCCACGTACTTTTGAGGTCGGTTTTTTTAGTACTCTGTACTGAGATTATATTGCTCACACACAAGAATAAGAACAGTAGACGAACTTAACGTATTTTATTTTCATAATAGACATGTAAGGTGCAATAAAAGCTTAAATACTAAAAAAAGTAAAACTAGGATTAAATTCTATGAATAAAATTGGGTCCCCGCGGCATGGTGCCCTATTGGGCACATGTCAGCATATTTGCTGACAGCGTTCCCCTTTTGTATGGATATGCTAATGCGTTGGGCAAGGTAGCGTCAACAGATGATTTCGGTCGGTATTCTCATCACAAGCGATTTAAAATTCACGTTGTGGCGGGACTCCAACCGCTCGACCCTCTGGGTGCATTTGGCTTATAGTCTGATGTACTCCACTACCTCCTAAGACTTCGTCGAGTAATGTAGTTGCGACAGGTACAGCAGCGTCGTCGATATGGTCGGACGAACAATAACTTAGCTCTTCGCCTCTCGGCTAACAGCGGGGGGCCGTGAACGACCTATTCAATTGGGCAGACGTATGACGGCAACTCCGGCCTGTTCGGCGTGTAAATTCAACACTTCGCTCGGGTTGTTACGTTATTATTTTAGTTATATGAAAAAATTAAGGTGTACATCGTAAATTTAGTTTATTAGACACTTACGTATAAACTGATACCTTTAAACCAATATAGCGGATTGGTATCTTGATTATGAACCGTCATTATGAAATATAAATGAAATGCTGAAAAATTCTGAATTTGAGGTGCTCTTGTCCAAACTACCACGAACATAACAATAAACACGTCTACTATTTGATGTCATTTTTAAACATCGAGCGATCGCTCTAGTTCTATAATTAATACAGCGCATGACAACACGCGCTTTGCAACGCAAGTTCACTATGGCAGCATGCGAGTGTGTGCGTTCGTACAAGGCGCGCGGCGGCCATGCACACATATAAGTCGCGCTGCTACATTCATATGGAGTTACCATGCTAAGAGTCGTATTCCAGAACTCTACTCAATGCTCAAGTCAGGATCTGAGTATGATTTCAAGCACTGGGAATACGACCCTAATGGCAGCGACTTGAGTATGATTTCGAGTGCTTTAAACCATACTTTAGTTGATATAATATTGTAATTAAATGAAATCAAAATTGAACAGAAATATGTGCGCTCACACACACACACACACACACACACACACAAACACTCATTTACGCACACACGCACACACATGCATACACAAACACTCATTTACACACACACACATACACAAACACTCATTCACACACACTTCATGCATATATACACGGACATGCACTCACATAAAGTAACACATAGGTTAATTTAGTCTTATCTTATTAAGGTTAATGTAAGAGCAATGTTTAATTATTTATTTTAAAGAAGAGCGATGTTTTCTAACACAGGCCCTATCAAGCATGTACGGTATGTACAGTAAAGTAATAAAATATTTTGATTTTGATTTTTGATACTTAAATCGTGACTTAAGCATTGAGTACACTTCTAGAATACGACCCTAAGTCTTATTTATACTATGTCACAACCGTTTACCGATGGCGTATATACTTTATAAAGCGCCACTTATTAATAACAAGTCGTGTGCACGTAATTGTGGAATGAAACCTTGTTCTATTTATTTGTTTAAAAGGAAGATCAACAGCTTCAAACTAAATTAAATAATAATAGTAACAACTGAGAGTCAATTAAAGTTCCTCACAAATAGAAACATAATGGAATTTTCCCTGCCAAACATAATGGAATTTACCTTAGCAGTAGTAAAGCTCCTTGTGAAAGTTTCGTCCAGTACTGCCCCCTTGCCTATTTCTGCCGCCAAGCAGTAATGCCAGTTTTACCGTGTTCTGGTTTTGAAGGGTAAGGATGGTGGTGAAATTACAGGCACGTGACGGGCGCAGTGGCAGTGCCCTCAGATCTTTGCGATTTAAAGCTCTGAGTGGCACTGCAATTGTTATGGATAGGCGTGGAGCTTATCATCCGATTCACGACTTGTTCGTCCCATTAAATGATATTATAAAAAAACCTAATGTATTTATTATTATGCTTAGTTGGTATAGCGTCTGGCACGGTAAGCTAGAAGACGTTGGTTCTAATCCGCCCGGACCGAAGGAATTTTTTCTGAGTGTTCGATGTATGTATTAATAATTATAACAAACTAGTGGAGTAATTTCATAAAAAATAATTGAATATCAATTCAATAAAAATTAAAAAAAAACCAAATGTATTATATAAAACCATAAAACATAAAAAGTTTATGTTTAAATAAATAGTAATTAGACATAAAGTGGAATTAAAATAACATCGACATTTTTTGCGCTGGGAAATGCATTACGCATACCGAGCAGCGAGCGATTATGTGAGACTCTCGGACTGGGTAAACCCAGCGGTTAAAAACATAATAAAGAGGCGCGCCAGGGTAGACTTGCACATACTGGGACGCCTCGTCTTGCAGGTTGGCTTGCAGGGAGCGGGCCCAGGCTTTCGAGGGGTCCTCGGGGTACTAAGAGCTTAGGGGTTGGGCTCCCCTGACCCCAGTCCCCAAAGCTCGCTACGGCGTATTGCGTCAATGACTTCAAAAGTACTAAAAAGTCACATTTCTGTATGCGGTAGTATTTAAGTGCTGTGTGAGAAAAGAGATAAAGGGTATTGTTACTATTTACTTTATTTTATTTATTTATTTATTTAACATAGCTTAAAGTAACAATTTTACACAATAAAAACTATGATCCCCACACTAGGCTACGCCTGTCTCGTGGGAACCAAAACAATTATGAAATTACCAAAATCGACTGCGGCTTAGTATTAAAACAAAATAATAATTCACAAAAAACAAAAAAAAAAGGTAAATAACATAGGTAAGTGCTTATATAACGAAATTAATACATTAATAAGTGGTTGATTTTACTTTATCATTCTTAAGTTACTTAAGTTTTAAACATTTTATAGCAAGCAATTTACGCTGCATGTGTGTGTGTTTGTATATACTCTTTAAAAGTAACCAGAATTCAACAAAAAATCTTGCTTTTGCAGAAGTTTAAGGCTCAATTTACATTGTCGCGGACCGGAAGCGTCAGTTTCGCCTTACTACGCGTAAAGGCGCGCACGATCGCTGCAATGCACGAGCATTCGCGAGCTTTCTGACCATTGTGCCTTGAGGCTGTAGTACTACGTTTAACTCCTCACTACGCCAGCCTTCGCGTGACTTCCCGCGGGTGCGCCAGGCGCCGACGGCAGTTGCGGGATTCTCCGAAGCCTTCCGCCAGTGATCCGCCTTCACGAGAGTCTCTGGCGGACCCGGACTTGGGTATGGACTCGCCGGGGTTTGTGGTTATCTGCAGGGACGAACGCGTTCGTCTGCCCCGGTAGATGGTGACTGGGGCTTTCGTCTCGCGCGCAGCTAGTGCGTCTTAGTTGCGGTCTAGTTGAGGACCCGAGGCTAGGAGACACGTGGGGCACGCAAGTTGCCCTTTAAGTCGGTAGCTATGTCCGGACATTGTCGCAGGACACTGCTACTTGGTATCTCCGGCACTAGCCCGGAGAACTAGTAGAGGATGAGCTAGAGATCTTTCGGTCCCTCCAGCCGCGTAGCAATTTGGGAACTGGAGAGACGCCGTTCATCCGTCGTTGGGATGTGCCTACAGCTCCGGTACCTATCTGGAAAATAGGGAGGGTACTGTACGCGCACCCGGGACGGATCACCTAAGGCACTAGCCTTACATAGAACCGGATGAAGTCCGTGCAAACGTGTTGAACCGGGGTCAGGATCCGACTTAAATGGTCCTTTGCTGGTTCGCTCGCACAGGTCATAGTGCCCTTCCCGCATAATTAAGAGGTTGATAGAGAGGGGCACTATAAACAAAACTTATGTAGAAAGATATGGGATTGACTATAAAGTTCATTACGCTATGTACAATATCGTTACAAAAATTCGCTTGATATTTTATTTATTACAATTCGTCATTTATAACCGTTTCACAGTGATATATGATGAATTCTGACATATTATTATATAATGTTTATTGCAAAAGTTCACCCGTAAAGAGAACGTGGTGTAATCTAACAAAAGGCGTTGTTTACTTTCGCAGAATGTGTTAGGGCGTGTGAAGTTGTTTAATTTATGGGCGTAATACGAGTATCTCAAGTTTGTTGTGTTACAGAATAAGTGCTTCACATTGGAACGTAAATGAATTACTTACGCTTACGGTAATTGCTATTTACAACAATCACGGGCAATAAATTCGGTTACTCTGTAGAAATATTCACAAAATAAATTTGTAAGAGGTATGAATTGTAGAACCAATGAAGATTAATTTCAAAATTTTGGCTTTTAATCTTGTTACAATATATTTACATTACATGTGTAAACGTTACACTAAAGCTGGGAAATTGTTGTAAGTCTTAATTTTATGTATATGAGTAATACAATCACACACACTTTCTCTCTCTTTTTCTCTCTGTCTCACACACGTACACTCAGACGCACACGCACAGGAACACGCACACGTACAGGCACACAAACACGCACACGGACACGCACACGCACACGTACACACAGTGTTTGTGAGAGTAACCTATGATCTTTTTTTCTTATTCTTTCTTGTGTTTTTTTTTCCTTACATTTCATTTCTCTTCCCCTAATAAGTATACAATGATATCGATTCATAGTTTCTCAAATTTTATAATTGTTTTAAGCCCTCGTTGTATTTCAGCCCGCTTCAGATTTTAGGGACAGGGAAATGGTTGAAAAACAGCGCTGTCTGCGACAACAATCGTTCCAGGAAGCATAAGCTGAGACACCTCTTTTCGCCCTCCGACAGGTTTGGCGTACCGTTTATTGTTTTTTTTTTGGCTTAATATTTTATTTGCGTCTAAAAAGTGTCATTATGGTAAATAATTTTTGTATTGTATAAATACTTATGTTAAATTAGAGCATTACAAATGTAGAGTATTTAGACATGAGTACAGTTTTTGTTGCTACGTTGTGATAGATTGCTAGCTACAGACATGCATATATCTAAATTGACGTCGTAAGTGTACAGCGATGACATTACAAACTACAAAAACACAACAAGTGAGTAAATCAATAAATAGGGATGTTTCCTTCCACAGTTCAGTTATTTTTCACCTCACTAACTTGGAAAGGCCTTCTTTCTCGTAGCGGTGAAACGGTTTTTGAAATTCAAACTGATTATGGACTGTGGTGCACCTAACTTTTTCTTTCGATGACCAAAACACGTAATGACACGTTCAATTAAGCGATTTGTTATATTTTAAACTTATTACTGTTGACATTAAATTGACAACGATAACTGATTTTGTTTATTAAAACTGGTTCTTTGTAGTTTAACTGTTGTCTCTCGCTTACTCACTTCAACCTTAGCATCCTTCACTTGCTCAGGTGTCAATACAAGAACTCGCGTCGCGTCAAGCAACAAGTTTGCAGCCTTGCATAACAAACAACTATTGTAATCAGAATATGCATAAATTATTTTAAAATAAATGTTTTTAAGGATGTAATATTTTTGGTCTTTTTAACATCTGAAAAATATATGCCATGCCGATCTACACGCCGATTACGCTGTCGCTGCCGGTTGGAAAACCTTCAGAAGCTACCGCAGAGGATTTTACATACATGTGATATCCTGTAAGGGCGTATTAAATTACTTTATTATTTTATACGTCCTACTGCTAGGCACTGGTCTAAGGGGATGGTTTAGCCTATAGTCCACCATTCTGGTCCAATGCGGGTTGGAGACTTCCGACACACGTTTTCCGAGAGTTGTGAACCTTCTTCAACGTGCCGGTTTCATCAAAATGTTTTTCTTCACCGAAAAGCTCAAATTTAAAATTAAATATCGCACGTAAATTCAGAGGTACGAACCCGGATTGGAACCCACGGTCTCTGCCTGAGAGGGGGTAAGTCAAACCACAGAACAATAAATACAGTAGAAGCTTCGCTTTGTATGGAAAGGATGTGTCTTTCATTCGTGCAAATTCTCTAAAATCCTAGAAAAATGCCTTATTGTTTTGGAGTGCAAAAATGAAAGCGTGGTGTATTTTGTATCACGGGAAAGTTGTTATTTTAATAAATTTCCAATTTTGTTTATCGAAATAATTTTTTCTCACAATGAACAAAAGCAAAGCTTATATCCCCTGTAATATGGTCGCTTTTTGTTTGGAGAACTAAATAATTCCAATTCGTCGTCGTTCAGCAATTAACCCCTAGATTGCAGCACATTGATTGAAATTTCAATATAATATCAAAACTTCGTAACTTGTAATAATAGATATTGATGGTGTTGAACTTTCAACTATATGCCAATATAAATAGGGTAAAGTTTAAATTATACTAACAATCCAGAATTTAGTATTCCTTTTTAAATTTGAAACTACGACCAATCAATATCGAAATTTTGCAGTGTTTCTAATTAAGAAATTGTGAGTTTTGGTGACATCGATTATGATAGTAATCGAGGCTTAAGACGCTTCCATTGTCTTAACTCAGCGTTATTGGTTGATGGAACCGTCTCCGTTCCCCTTTGGTCGATAATGGGTCTAAGTTATCAACGAAACCAGGACTAAGTTAGGGAAGCGAAAGTTAGATAAAGTATGTCTAAGTTATTAAGAATGCATGCGAAAATTTCGGCAATTTGATGACGACAGGTAGATTAGTGGGTACTTGGAAGAATATTTATCAATAGCCACGGTTATTCATTTTTCTGTTTTTGTGCCTAATCAAAAGGCTTAGCCGACAAAATGTAATGGAAATCTTATCTAATTGCACAACTAATCATGAGTGAACTCAGATTGCATAAACAAAATTAAAAAAAAAATCAACCATCTTTAAAACCCACAAACAGTACACAGTATTATAGTTACTTATTAATCAATCTATCTACCTCGTGGTTCATGTATACAACTACAACGTGACAATTCTTCTCCAAAACTATTATTATCTATAATTTTAATAAAATATTATTATTTTTCTGTGCTACCCATTGATCGGTTTGAATTTTACTTTACAACAAAAAAAAATGTTCATAATATTTAAAAGTTTGCTATACCTAATTGGTTGATTTGGAGTTTGGTTAAAAAACAATGTAAATGTGGATAAATATAATCTTAAAAACAATAACTAAATGTAAGAATAAAAGCGGTTTGATCCCTTGGAATGCATATAGAAGATCACGCCGTTATACTGGGAAAAACA
>NW_020653415.1:2031309-2052747 GCF_003589595.1 Hyposmocoma kahamanoa
TTACGGTAGGTTTCCAATAAATAAACACCGAAATCACCAGCCCAAACAATAACAGACACGATTGTCGTGACGTATTTTTGAAGTTGTTTATTTTTTTTAAATGACAGACCCAGGCATTAAAAACTTTATGGTTTGCTAGAGTAGTTACCGAAATAGCAATTAGTATTAGTTCTTTTACCTGTAATAACTTCGATATCCGATAAATCGGTATAAAATCATCACCGGCACCTCTAGTGTGGTATGCGTCTGCGGCTGCATGTATCGCGTGAGCGGATAGGTAACCATTAATTTATAACTACTAATTATTTTATTGTTAAATACAGAAAATCCATTTTTAAGCTGTAATATAAAGAAATACATTTACTTAGTTTAGGCATTGCAATTACACATTAGGTGCTAATATTAAAGTTATAGCTTTACTATGAAGTATGTATAATTAAGATTCGCTTCTTAATTCTTATTTAAATACTAGAATAGCTTTATTTACATTTGATGTACCTGTATTGTACTAGATGAAGTTATATTCAAATAGATTTATCTTTATCATTATCTTTATATCGCACATGACAACTAACATAGTATTATCTCAAAACGGCTTTAAGTTATATTAATATTGCCTATTTAGTTTCAAAGCGACAGTGTTGGTCTGTCACTTTGAAATGAAATCGTATATTAATGACACGTCATTATAGCGAAATATTGCAGATAAATTATTAATATAACACAATTTTGAGGTAAAATATAATATAACGCAATTTTGGAGATAAATACTATGTTAGTTAGTTAGTTGTCAACTGCGATATGCAGTACGCAGAGTTACCGCTCAGGCGTCTCGCCCCGCCTTCATAACGCACCGTGTGGCATCGCTCTAAGGAGGTCTCATAAGATAGGGCGGTTCGGTAGCGTAAAGCAGTAAGCCTCATAATCCGTGGGACGATACTATACTGACCAGAAGGTCCGCTTCAAGGTTCACGACAGTCGCAAACAATTTTCACCCATGGATACATTAATATCATACTGTATGTTATTGCAAGGTGGTAGGGTAAACGCGTCAGTAAGCCTCCACTTGTGTTGACACAGGCATTGTGGCCGCGCATTTGCCCTTGTCTAATGGATACTTTGGGTGAGGATTACATAGTGTATTTGAGTACTAGAGTGGTTTTGGCTTTATTTAGTCGTTGTTGTGAGTAATATCCAATTGAATACTATTCTTTATTTATTTATTACGGACAAACCATAAGTCGTGGTCGACAAGTGTATGCGATTTAGAATCGAAAAAATATTTTTTTTTATAATATCAAGTGACGGGGCGAACAAGTCGTGCGCCTGGTATTAAGCTACACGCCTGTCCATAACAGTTGCAGTACCATTCAGAGCTTTAAATCGCAAAGATCTGAGGGGCACCGCCACTGCGCCAGTTACCCTGAGACATAAGTTGACAAGTCCCACATGCCTGTAATTTCACCAACACTGTTACCCTTCAAAACCGGAACACAATATAATGTAGTATAAAGTATAAAAAATAACAAGTATTTAGTTGTCGTAATAAATACTTGTACGCGCTCTGCAGTGTCTTAATGCGCTTTACATATCTGTGTACCAGAATGCGATGTTGTTTTAAGGTTTTGTGAGAGGAGTGAATTACTATGAAACGTTTGCCTATTTATTGATGTCGTAGTGACTTGGTAAACCACTATAATGCTTCGTAATTCGTGCCCTATAATAAAGCCACCATGTGATCGTACTTCAAAGTTACTACTACTCAATGGCCTCAATATATAGACAAGAACATTCACAGCAAGTACATGGTTTAAACAAAACACTAGATGATATAATATGTCTGAACTCGTGGTAGCCTAATGGTTAGACCTACTGCCTTTCAATCAGAGGGTCGTGGGCTCGAATCCGGGCTCGCACCTCTGAGTTTCTCGGAATTAATGCGCGAAATTTAATTTGAAATTTATCATGAGCTTTTCGGTGAAGGAAACATCGTGACTTGTACGTTGAAGAAGGCATTGGACCAGCGCGGCGGATTATGGCCTAAACCCTCGTCTGAAAGCAGAGGAGAGTGGCCAGCAGTGGGACATATAAATGTATTGATGATGATGATGAATTAGTTATCAATCTCAATTTAATGTTAACAATAATATGAATAAAATATAGCAACGGATTTATATTATCTAAATAATGTACGGCAGATCGCGTAGTTGAACGTGTTATTGTCTATTTTTTTCATCGGAAGAAAAAGTTAGGTTCACAGTACATCTTCAAGTTCGAATTTCATAAACTTTTTCCACGCTAGCATGCAAAAAACACTTTTGCGCGCAGATAAGCCGCAGAAAGAAATCCCTTCCGAGCTAGTGAGGTGAAAAAGCTATTTAAAATCAATATACAAATTTAACACACCGTCCATGACGTTTATGAAACTAGAAAACGGACACTGGCAGAATTAAGACTAATTAGTCTCACAAGCCATTCATTAAGAATATAATATATCAAATATGACGCTACCTTATCGCTCTATCATAAGCGGTACTTGGCCAATCAAACAAAGTCAAAGTCAAAGACAATGTTTGGTTTTTTATTTTGGTTGCCTTTGTTTGGCTCTCGTAGTTTATTGTCGTGGATTGGTAACTCTTTACTGTTCTTACGTTTGTTCGGTTCGGCGTCACTATCAAAAGTACGAGAAGACGTGCCCTTAGATCACAAATCACCTTCATTTCCCTATGTAAAATAGCACATCGATTAGTGTTAAAATTATATAGTTATATAGGCCCTTTTGAGTCTATTCGTCTTTTTACAATAAGTCTTGTGTAACGAGCCTTCTGCATTCTTATTTCTGTAAGGCTAGGCCACAAGGCGAGTTATTTTGATGCGAGCTTGGATTTTAAGAGGTGAGTGTGTCATGTTGCAAACTCTTTTGCATTTTTAATATTTTTTTTGATTGACGTGGGATTAGCTTTTTTTGGTTTTACGTGCTAAAAAACAAAACATTATTCGAATATAAACATATCCGAATTCGTGAATTAACAATAAAGAAGCTTTGAAAACTAGGAAATATTTATAAATCTTTCAATCATACAGTCCACTAGTTTTTCTATCCTTCACTTTGGACCGCCCCTTCCCGCAATTAATATGAATATAACATAATCTCAGTACAGAGTACTAAAAAAACCGACCTCAAAAGTAAGTGGAATTACGTCTATTTGTAAGTTTTATTGAAATATCCCCTAGTTCGCCACTATACAGGACTTGACACTGGAGATAATAAAAATCGGTTCTCACTACTCAAAGTATATTGAGAGAAAAACGCCTTGAATTGGAGAAATAGCAAAATCAATCATTAAAGTAATTGCTCCTAAATTAAAGTTAGGCGCTATTTATAAAAATGAATCTTCATGCGTGAACAGCCACCCTTGGAGGTGGACGATTTTCTTCAAAATGAAATGGGACCACTATGGAAATACCCCCTTTCCAACAAAAAAAGAATCATGAAAATCGGTTCACAAATACCGGAGTTACATACGTACAAAAAAAGAACATACAGACGAATTGAGAACCTCCTCCTTTTTTCAAGTCGGTTAAAAATAAGAACATTCTGAGAAAATTTGACACAAATCTGACGTTGACAAGCGCCCGAAGCGACAGTCGTTAAACTGCTTGCAAATTTTGAGATAAATGTGGATTTAATAAATAGTAGGGCTTCAGTTGAAAACCAAAATTTAGCAGGTTCTCTTTAGTACTTAAAGAGAAATGTCTCCAAATTATTAAATAATATCTCGTAAAAATTATGTACAAAGTTGGATATTTTATTCTTGAATGATGTATCGTATATTTTTTCTGAGATCTAAATACTTAAACCATTTGAACTAGCAAAACAGTTCGCTTCTCCTCCGACGAGTCGCTTTAATACATATAGTATTGGGTCTTTCTCCAATCCGATTGCGCGAAGGCGAGATACATTTGCGAAACAATATCTCCAAGGATCCTTAACAGTGTTTTAATTAAATTTCTTCAAACAATAATCAATTACTCTACAAATTCAATTATGATTAAATGGATTACGCAAAGACGCGATCCGTTGTTAATTTGCTGTTGAAAGCTACACTTTCATCCAAAAATAAGTCTCGATGGAAAATGGCCGCAGTCGAAACATTGCTCTAGCTCTTGCAGTGTTGCAGTGCCGGTTAGAGCTTTAAATCACAAGATCTGAGGGGCATTACCACTGCACTCGTCACACATACATAAGTTGACAAGTCCACCCTTACCAGTGGCGGATTTGCCCTAAGGTCCTGTAGGCCCGGGCCTAGGGCGGCCAATCGTAACAAAAAATTCACCGATGATAACAATAAATAACTCAAAGTCATTGACTTACAATTATATGGACGTCGGGTCCGCGCTAAAAAGTGTCCGAACTTATAGGGTGTTAAAATACAGATATACGTATACAGAGCGTCATTCACGCTTTAGTCTTCGTTTGTTCGACTGACAGCGAAGCAAGCAAAATTAGACAGTACTGCGATGACATTACAATTTAAATTCAACGTTTTAGCTTTTTCATATTCCTTTACATGTTACTACGTTTAAATAGGTTGACTTGGGACATTTCTTTCGTGGTTTGTGTATTAGATCCGTCGTCCATTTATTTGTAAGTCAATGCTCAAAGTACTTAAATATTCTAAAGGTTCACGCACATTATGGCGGGCCGCACTGCACCGCATCGGATAACAATAATCTTCCTAAATCACTTTCGTACATTTTATGTTACATATCTATAATGTACAATCACTACATCACTACATATTATCACTACCACGTATGTCTGTCTGACCGCAATGAACTCAAACACTATTGAACGAATTGTCATGCGGTTTCCGTCAATAGATAGAGTGATTCACGAGGAAGCTTCAAGTGTATAATTTATTTAGGTTTTGTGTACGTTGGCTGAAATATGACGATAAACGTTGAAGATGTCGGTATACTAACAGAGATATATGAAATCACTGTTCTAGAAAAATATTAAAATTATTAAATAGTAAATTTGTGAATCGATTTCGATAAAAGTTGGCAATAAAGTAAATTCAGTAGTCTACCAGTATGTGATGAGTGCTGAGAAAGGGGCGGCTGGTACTGACTACATGACCAGGGTCTTAGGGTGGTTAAGACTGCATATCTGCCACTGACCCTTCAAAACTGAAACAGTACTATTCACATTCCTGCTTGGCGGCAAAAATGTGTAAGGTAAACTGTCTCCCTAGCTTCCATGGACCGACAGTAATACTGTCAGACCTCTTACTGTCACTGCGACAGGTGTCAGTTTTAAGTACTTGTCGGAGTTTTTGAATAACAATTTTAACTTCATTTATAATTAAATAAAACTGACATAAACGTGAACGATTGTATTAAAATCCACCTTTTACTAAGAATTAAGTGACTGAGAATTAACTGCCTCCGTGGCCGAACGGTTACCATGCCGGACTGCCATGCAGAGGTCCCAGGTTCGATTCCCGGGTCGAGGGAACTATTTGTATGGCCTACATTTATTTCTCTCGTGAGTTTGGGTGTAATTTGTGGTTGTCTACGTGTGTGTCCATGGCACCCGCGACACAGGGTATCCCTAGTGCGGGGCTATGTTGAGTGTGTACGTTATTATTATTATTATAATTTTAATTTAATTTAATTAACCAAAAAACTACCTCTACTGTTAACTTGTTTTATGTTTTTTTTAATTTTATTTTGTAACATCAAGTAACGGGACGAACAAGTCGACTGACTGACGGTAAACTACACGCCTGTACATGACAATTACAGTGCCACTTAGAGCTTTAAATTGCAAAGATCTGAGGGGCACTGCCACTGCGCCCGTCACGCTGAGACGTAAGTTGACAAGTCCCAAGTGCCTGTAATTTCTACAGCACCCTTACCCTTCAAAACCGGAACACAGTAATGCTGACATTACTCCTTGGCGGCAGAAATACGTAAGGTGGCAGTACTTCCTGGACGAATTCTTTCACAAGGAGCTCTACTGCTAATAATTATATGCCAATCGTAATAAATGAAATCTGTTTTGAAAAGGAAACTTAAACCTAAAAACGTAACAATGGACATTGTTTTTTTGTATAAAAACAAAATATTCAATTCTATACATTAGTCAAACGAAATGTTTGAGGAAATGAGAATCGGGAATCGAATAACTTGTCAATGTGCCAAAATAGAGAAACATTGAATGGTGTAACGAAAAAAATCATAACTTGTTTTCCAACAAATGAAGCAAAATCTGTTCAATAAAAGCCGAAAGGTATTCGGAGAAATGAAATTATGTTAATCGTGTTTCTTGCCTGTCTTCTTCTTATCGTATTGATGACACACATTTTAATATTATACTCAGCTCTAGCCTGTGATAGGTATCAAACAATTTTCTCTTATAGAAGCTTTATAGTGGCGCCACTGCACTGTGGCGCTGCACTGTGGCGCTGCAAAAAATCCACGCCTCTATTAATTTTCATACATTATTTAGAAGCGCAGATGCAGAGCTACAGTCGTGACACGTGCGTCACCTATGCAGTCACAATTAGTGAACTAAAAATCACTGAAGCTCTACTACACTACTATAAGAGTCTAATTTGAAGGCGCCTTTACTACCCGTTGATTTTTTACTCTATACAGTGCAAAAGAAAAGTGCGATTATATTTTTATTCAATTACCCCAGAAGGAGGGTAATGTTTATCGGGTATAAGTGCAGGTATAGTGCGGATGTATGATAGCCTAGTAGGTATACGGTTGAGAGGACGATGGTTCGAATCCCCGTGACACATATTACTTTAATATCTACTAGAATGGAATACGTTTATTCGCTAGAATACTGTAGTTATTCAGGTCGTAAGTAAAATAAGGTTACTGCAAGCAGTCGTTATTTATTTTACTTTATGTTTCTTTCGTTGTCGTATTTTTTTATTTTGTCTTTTAATGATTTCTACTTTGTTTTGTTTGTCAATTACATTTAATAGCAGTAGAGCTCCTTGTGAAAGAGTTTGTCCAGGGAAGTACTGCCACCTTACCTTACCACCTAAGCAGTAATGCTCACATTACTGCGTTCCAGTTTTGAATGGTAAGAGTGCTGGTGAAAATACAGGCACATGGGACTTGTCAACTTATATTTCAAGGTAACAGGCGCAGTGGTAGTGCCCCTCAGATCTTTGCAATTTGAAGCTCTGAGTGGCACTAGCAACAGGGGTGTAGCTTACCACCAGGCGCATGACTTGTTCGTGCCGTCACTTGATATTATAAAAAAAAATCTCATTTTATGTCTTTATGTTATGTCGTTGCAATGTTTTTTTCTATTTTATTGTACTCTAAATTTTTTAGTATTTTATTGACAACGAATAAAATAGCGTAGCAAATCATTTCAAAAACAACAAGTCGCACCCCTCATGGAAGAATGGCATAAGTGGAGCTTTGTCAAATATGTTTCTTGCTCCATTAGATACAGAAAAATATAACCCGCATCCTCTCCAATTGTTGTAACTCTATCCACAATATTAGTCGCTACAAAATAAAAAACCAAAGAGATAGAATAGAAGTATCTACAATATTAGTCGATAGAGTTACAACAGTTGGAGATGAAGAATTGGACAAGAATTGGATGTGGGTTATATTTTTCTGTATCTAATGGACCAATAAACGTTTTTGACGTAACTCCACTTATGCAATTCTTTCATGAGGGGTGCGACGTAAGAAATATTATTAAATAAGATTTAAATCCCGTTGCAAAGCACATCACGTAAACAACAAAACGAACGTCGTTACACTGTGACCTAATAATATGTATATCAATCTGTTTTTTCATCTATCCTAAACGACTTAATAGATTTTGGTGTTACATATATAGTTATATTTGTTTGGATTGTTGAAGTGAAAACTCAATTAATTTCGATTGCAAAACATTTGGATCTGTAAACACTAACAACCGTTATAAATTGAACTTGTGTCGTGGATGAGTCTACAGTTATAAGAGTCCAGCTCGAATTGGCAGGAATACGTTTGATGTCTTTCTTTATTCTTTATTTAAGCCCGTTTATTGACAAAAAACATCAAAAAGGTGCGAAATAAAGTAAAATATTATAGAAAAACGAAAAATCTCATTGCGCAAAAAACTGAAAGATAAAAGCAAAATCCTGTTTGGGCAAATTTGAAATGTCCAATGAAATGGTTTTCGTATTCGATACCTCAATTAACGACGTTTTATTTAGGCACTAATTATATATACCGATGTTTTTGTATGATTTCAATTGACGGGACCGACAAGTTGTAAGCCGGGTGGTAAGCGAATAATTTTTAAGTTTTTTGAATTCAGTTAAAAATAAAGATGGTTAAATTTTTTTTAAATTTTTAAAAATTTGGTTTAACATTTATTAACATGTTTTTCATGTAAAATCAATAATATTCAATAAAAAGTACACTATAGTCGCGTACGCCATCTCAATTTAATTATGGAGAATAAATGGCATATCTCAGATATAATTGTGCTAAATTCCGTTTAAATCAGAGGACACTTAGTGAATGTTCAAATCGAACTAGAATTTCCCCTTTAGAGGTAAAATTAGTATCCAAATATTTTGACTAGCCTGGGTTCGATCCCCGGTCGGGTCAATGTAGAGAAAACAGGTTCAAATTAAAGCTTATAACGAATTATTTAAGGATAAAATATCTAACTTTGTACATAATTTCTACATGTAGACATTTCTCTTCATGTGCTATAGGGAACCTGCTAAATTTTAGTTTTCAACCGAAGCTCTATTAGTTATTAAATTCACATTCATCTCAAAATTTGCAAATTAACCAGCGGTTTCACCGAACGCAGGTCGACGTCGGATCTGTGTCAAAATTTCCCTGCCTGTTCCTTATTTATTCATATTAATTTACAGCGCGCGGACTGCGAGACGCGAGAGGCGACCCCTCACACCTCACCTCCTAAAATCTAGGCAAACGATGAAATACTTCGCCTTAAGTAAATATATACTTGTGCTTGGAGTCCCGCTCACATTGCAAGTACAGGAATATCTAATATCACTGATTTTACTTTAGTGTAGCAAGTAGAGGTCCATTGTCACTGCCATCCGGAGAGGGAGGACATTCAAAGTTACCCAACTGTAGTCTGTTTTTTTTGAAGACGGAGTAACATGACATTTGTAGGATGGCCAGTTTCATAAAATTTTCAATAGTTATGTAGTTGTTGTCGATAGTTTTATCGATAGATTGTGAAAGACGACATAATTTTGCCAAAAATGACTAAATTGTGAATGTTACGACGTTCTAATAATTACTAATTGCGTTATTGCCTTCTTTATTCTTATATTGACAGTTGATCTACTAGTATCGAGATCAATTTTTATTTATATACATTTTAACAATACTAGCCGGATTTGATTATCTACATTAAATTAAAATTAAATCTTAAAAATATATCTTCTCTTTATATTTTTCATAAACATAGTTCTAAATAATAATAATAATAATAACGCACACAATCAACATAGCCCCGCACTAGGGAAAACCCTGTGTCGCGGATGCCATGGACACACACATAGACAACACATTACACACAAACTCACAAGAGAAATAAATGTAGGCCATACGACTATTTCTCCCGGCCCGGGAATCGAGACTGGGACCTCTGCTTGGCAGTCCGGCATGGTAACCGTTCAACCACGGAGGCAGTTAAGTGTGTATGTATGTATGAACTTACAGAAATTGACAATTTACATGAACTTGTGCTCAATAATTGAAAGAATAATGGATGATTGAAACGAAACAATTTTTCGGCTATTTATTCCGAAAGTGTGACCAATACTCAGTCGATAGTCGATTGAATATTTATCCACTGCAATCACTAGCTGCTCGCAAGCGGGCAACACTTTTGCACAATGAACTTGTCATTTTACTCCGTCTTCAAAAAAGAATTTTCATGTTTCACATCACCAAGATTGTGAAAATACGGGATAAAATTCGATTTGCTTTTGTATCACGAAACGTGCAAACATTTTATCAATGCTTGTGACATTTCAACAATCGTTTGACATTAAAGCCCATGGATCCAAACCCCCTAAAGGCGACCCGTTTTGCAGTACAACGTGTGCGGGTTGACACATTACGGTACACTTCATGCTGTCAGATTTGTATACCTAAAGGACATCATTCATTGGCGAATAATAATAAACTGGTTGTTATCGAGTTCTTAGGTTTTCGCGATTGTTATACATAGGAATGAAACTATTTTTCCGGATTTAAATCGCGTATATTTGTTTTTTCAAACAAACCGACGTTTCGGGCCCTTTACAGGTCCCATGGTCACGGTTGACTGAGGTGGTACAGTCTTCAACCAGTTATGTCTAATATTGATGCAAACCACCCTATTTTACACCACCCTAAACGTCGGTTTGTTTGAAAAAACAAATATACGCGATTTAAATCCGGAAAAATAGTTTCAAACTGGTTTTTCTTGAAAACAGCCCGTACAAAGTCGCCAATTAATTTATCTGGCAATGTATGCGCTTCTATAATAAAATTTCTGATGATATTCAAGCACATTAAGGCGAGTCATCGGAGGAGAAGCGGGATAAACTGTTTTGCTAGATGAACCTAAAGATAATGACTTAAGAATGTGCTAGTTTGCTACACGATAGGATGCACTTTATCCGATCATATATCATTTAGTAGCAGTAGATCTCCTTGTGAAAGAGTTTATCCAGGAGAGTACGGTAAAGTGGCAGTTACCTATTCCTGCCGCCATGTAGTAATGTGAGCATTACTGCATTCCTGTTTTAAAGGGTAAGGGGAAATGCAACTTATTTCTCAGGATTTGCGATTTAAAGCTCTGAGTGTCATGGACTGGCGTTTAGCTAACTGCCTCCGTGGCCGAACGGTTACCATGCCAGACTGCCACGCAGAGGTCCCAGGTTTGATTCCCGAACCGGGAGAAATAATTGTAAAGCCTACATTTATTTCTCTCGCGAGTTTGGGTGTAATTTGTGGTTGTCTATATGTGTGTCCATGGCACCCGCGACACAGGATTTCCTAGTGCGGGGCTATGTTGAGTGTGTGCGTTATTAAAAAAAAAAGAAAGCTTAAGCTTACCATCAGGCGCACGACTTGTTCGTCCTGTCACTTGATATTATAAAAAAATAAAAAATGGATCAGTTAATCAAGTGTAATATTTTTTTGACTATGAAATAGTAGAAATATTATGAAACAGTAGAGCTTCTTGTGAAAGAGTTCGTCCAGGGTAGTAGTGCCACCTTACCTATTTCTGCCACCAAGCAGTAATGTCAGCATTATTATGTTCCGGTTTTGAAGGGTAAAGGTGCTAGTGAAATTACAGGCACATGGGACTTGTCAACTTATGTCTCAGGGTTACGGGCGCAGTGCAGTGCCCCCCAGATTTTTGCGATTTAAAACTCATAGTGGCACTGCAACTGTTATGGACAGGCATGTAGCTTACCATCAGATGCACAACTTGTTACTATTAAAAAATAAAAATAAAATTATTTTATATTTGTATTGAAACTATATCGTTGTCAGCTATGTATTGTCACGGGGTCGTGACAATACATGGGGTCTCGCGTAATAATTAGTGTAATGTTCTGTTCACATGAATTTTATTGTAGAAGGTATAAATAGCAAAGTACGAGAAAAGATTAAGGAAAAAGAAAGGCTGTAACACAAAACAATGGTATGAAAATGCTACCTGCGTATACAATACTATAAAACACACCCTAAAATTAGAGTAATATACATGTAAGGTACAATAAAAGCTTAAATATTAACAATTAAAACGTAAAGTCCCCGAGGCACGGAAGCCAAGATGCTGACAGCGTTTCCCCTTTGAATGGCTATGCTAATAAGTTGGGCAAGGTAGGTGGTCCTTGGGTTATCTCACATATAGGAAATGAAACTATTTTTCCGGATTTAAATCGCGTATATTTGTTTTTTCAAACAAACCGACGTTTTGGGCAAAGAAAACGTTCCAATTTACGCTACATTAAGTTTTACAAATTATTTTATTGAATGAATTTTTATTAAGTTCAATTTCATATAAAAATTCATTCAATAAAATAATTTGTAAAACTTAATGTAGCGTAAATTGGAACGTTTTCTTTGTAAAATGAAAAATAAGGTATTTAATTAATAACTATTGTAACTATAGTGAAAAAAGAGGGTGGTTTGCATTAATATTAGACATAACTGGTTGAAGACTGTACCACCTCAGTCAACCGTGACCATGGGACCTGTAAAGGGCCCGAAACGTCGGTTTGTTTGAAAAAACAAATATACGCGATTTAAATCCGGAAAAATAGTTTCATTTCCTATGTGTAACAATCGCGAAAACCTAAGAACTCGTCACCTCACATAGTCTAATAATTTTTCGGGTAAAATTTCGTATAGGTGAAGCATGATGAGCATGGTGAGCATGTGATATGGCAATTTTAAGATATGTTTTAAGGATGATTATAAAGTAGACACTTATGGCAAAAGGGCCTGTATTCGTATATATAATGCTGCTTTTCCAATCCGCGAATTTTGATGGCAGTGACGACGGTACGAAGCAAAGTAAGAATGGCGAAGAAAAAGAATTAGAGAACGATTCAAAATTTCAAAAATAAGTGGCCAGGAGCCAGAGAAAAGGGTGATAAAATGAGGGATGACGATGAAAAAGATCGCATCGTACTGTATTAGCACAGTCCAATAACTGAAGAGGACAGCTAATCTGGAGTATATAACCAGAAATAGAGACGAAATATCATTTAATGTGACATCTACGCTCCGATTGGCCAGCCCGAATTCGAAACAATTGACGGGTGTCGTCAATTGTTTCACTTCAAATCGTCCAGTTAACTTGAGCTTTGCTATAATGGACGTAAATTGAAAAAGTATACAATTAATTACCGATGAAATGTGATTCCGTTTGTTTTGTAATTAGATGTTTGGCTATTTTTCCCACACCCCATCGAATTGAACAGCATGCCATTGTAGAGATATTATCTTTATTGCAATAAATACAGAATATTTTTCGCCTGTCGGTTTGTTTCATACACCCCTACTCAAGGCATTAAACCTTTGATTATGAAACAGTCACATAAACTACTATTCAGAACATTGACCAATACATAAACTATTTATATTAAATTCAAATTTTTTTTTGTTTTACGAGCTTTCAAAAAGTAACGATTTCTTTTATTTTGACATAAGCCGCCATTAAATGTAAAAGGCAGGGTTTATTGTGCAATAAGAGATGTATGGATTACTGAAACTTTTTTATAGGACTTTGTTAACCTTGCCAATTTGACTATGGACCGATAATATCACAGTATCAGACCGTATCAGGAAAATAATAAATGAATCTAATGTGAAGTCAGGTATTACTTTTGTACTTTGTATACATTTGATGCTAAATCAATTACGATTGTTGTATACAGGGTTCTTATATACATATCCAAGACTGCGGGCTTCCCAGTTAGACCAGGACACAAGCCCTTCGCCAGTGAGACGCCTTTACGGGTGGATATGGGTACGGACTCGCAGGCGTTTTGTGGTTAGCGTCTGCGCCGGTAGCATGTATAACAGCAAGTGACGGCACGAACTACACGCCTGTCCATAACAGTTATAGTGCTACTCAGGGCTTTAAATTGCGAAGATCTAATGGTCACTACCACTGCGCCCGTCACCCTGAGACGTAAGATATCAACTCCCATGTGCCTGTAATTTCACCAGCACCCTTAAAAACCGGAACATAGTAATGCTGACATTACTGCTTGGCGGCAGAAATAGGTATGCCCTTTAATTTAGAAGCCATGTCCGGACATTGTTACAGGACACTGCGACTGACATCTCCAGCACTAGTCCGGAGATCTTGTAGAGCATAGGTTTTCAAACTCTTTGGCTCGCCGCCCACTTAGGCAAGATAAAAAAAAATTCGACGCCCACCACACAAAAAATAAATAAAAACACGTGTTTTTTATATTCAATTTAACACAAAAAAATCACAAAAAAAATGTAGTGTAGTTTTTAGATAACTTGGGATATTTTTTCAAATACGGTAGCACCCCCTGGACTGCGTCACCGCCTCCCGATTGCTTCAGAGGCTCCAACTGGCAGGCGGTAGACCACTTTGTGAAACTATATAGTAGAGGATGAGCTAGGTATCCTCCGGTCCCACCAGCCAGTTTCTCGGAACTGGAGAGACGCTTCGGCGTCGGGAGTGAACATAGCTCTGCCACGAAAGTGGGGATTTGGTAGTGGACTTTAAAAAAAGCATTGGTATAAAATAGTTATCGATTAAATTTGTTAAACCTTTAAAGAATCTTTAAACCTGAAAAGTTATTATTTTGCTAATGTGACCTTATTACACTAAGGGTGCGAAGTATGTAGTGTTGTAGAATCATATTGGGAATGTATTTTAACGAATCTTTCGCTATGGCATTGCGTATTTGGCTCTAGGTTCATGTTAAACACAAAAATCACAAAATGCACGCTAAAATACACCCTCTAGCAATGTCAGCAAAGTTGTGATTTCATTATCTTTACACTTTGCGTGTCCTCGATGTCTTCAATACAATCAATTAGAGCTATTTATCAATTTCAGTGCCACCACAATATTTCATGGAGCAACGCCTTTAATTTGCTTTGGGCGTATTCTTTCTCTTTCTCACTTGTACGAAAAGTATATCTGGCATCTTTGTTTCACAAGGGTGGTTAATTGTATATTGAAGGGTTTTCAGAGTGTTAAGTGAGGGTGAAATTGTTGTGGTAATTGAAAGTTGTGGTGTTTATATTTTCTATAAAGGTTTCTTAACTTATTAAGTTGTTATAAGCCAGATTACTATATATATATACAGATTTTCACATGACCACCGGTGGCACACCACTAAACCAAAAGTTTTGTCAAGCGAGATATTGCAATTGCTTGGTATGTTAATGAGTTCCAGTTTTTCTATTAAATTTCTAGTTCTTTTTTCAAATAACTACTTTTTTCACCTCACTAGCTCGGAAAGGCTTTCTTTCTCATTACAAATCTGCGCGCAAAAGCGTTTTTTGGATACTAGGGTGAAAAAGTTTTTGTAATTCGAACTTGACGATGGACTGTGATGCACCAAATTTTTTCTTTCGATGAAAAAAAAGATAATGACACGTTCAACTACGCGATTTGTCGTACATTACTTATTTATGTAATATAAAACCATTGGTATATTTTATTTTAATTATTGTTGACATTAAATTGACAATGATAATTAATTGTGTTGATTAAATTATTTTAATTTGTCAAAGAACTAAAACAATTGCAATAATCACTTAATCACACAAAATAAAAGTACAAGCAAGAATAAATATCAGATCGAATCCAAAGATAAACTTTTGTTTTAATGAAAAAAACTGATGTTATAAAGTTCAACTGTTTTTCTTTCATCTACAATTTTCCTCGCTATAATGAGGTGAAAAGTTGTGTGTTTCGCTCGGCAGCAAAGTTGTTTGGTGTCTCGTGTCTTGAAACCTTCGCTACGCTCAGTAGGGCTAGCACGATAAAGCGCGACTTCCGTGAGAGCGACATAAAGGGCGAGAATCCCTATGCGCGAATAGTAGTACCTATGTCGCGCTTTATAACGCTCTCGCGCTAGTCGCGCCCTATCGTGCTAGCCCTTGAGGAATCTATTTTTGAACGACGAATAGAAGCGAGTCTTAGCTTAGAATCTTACCTTCCTTCGCTTGTTCAGGTTTCAATATTCGCGTCAAACAACAACTTTGCAACCTTGCAGACAAATAACAATTTTTGACTTTATTTTTTACTTTCTAATATAATAGCAAAACCCTGAGCTGGTTACTTATCAGTATTCCGAAATGACATTTTCCAGAAATAACGTAAATTTTCGTAACTTCGAAAGTAATTTTGAGGGGAAAAGGTGTTTTCTTTTAAACCTAACCTAACCGAACCGGTCTTTGCGATAAACATTCAACGTATCCTGAAAGAACAAAGGTTTCGTTATAATTCGGTTTTCGGCTAATGAAAATTCGAACTAACGTTCGGAAAAAAAATTCTAGTTTGTGATAGGTTACTCCCTGAGCTACACTACAAAAACACGCTTGGCGGCGTGAATTTCGTATGTGACTAACGGTGGTACGCTCCGCCAGATGGGCGCGTTATCCGTGCTCCACCGGTGCTGAACCCCGAGGTGAAGATATGACGTGGGTATTTTACGTGTTGTGTGTAACATTTAATAGCCGTAGAGCACATTGGGAAAGACTTCGACCATAACTATTTCTGTCGCCAAACAGTAATGTGACAAGGGTTAGGGCACTGGTGAAATTACAAGCACAAGGGACTTATAAACTACATCCACTGTTGCATATTAAACTTACTACTTATATGTTTAAGTTATTGTATTGTATTTTTATATGCATAGGCGTGTTACCAACAATTCAAATATTTCAACCTTGATCTCACTATGATAAAGTGGTGAATTCCCACGTAGGGGTCACTTCGACTGGAAGTAACCCTTCCAACCCCGCTATGGTAAACAAACTAATGGAAATTATGTTATATGGATCCTTCGCTGTTGGCATAGCTGTGTCAGTTATATAAATATCACGTCATAATATGAACATGATATCCCGATTTTTTGCGAAAATTATCCTCTAAAGCCTTAATGTCCTAGTAACCGATCTTACGTCATGTAAGTGGAGCGAGGTTTTAAGCCAAATCCAACTTTGAGTGACGTGTGGAGTCCCAAATGGTATGAAATGGCATTATTTCTTGTGACCTCGCATTTGGGGCTAATTTTGTGGAATACATTTATAATCAAAATTAATAAAACCAACTTATTAATAAATCGTCTGTCGATCGTTGACCGATGCCCCGGAACGCGGTCTTCGATGTTTTTTTACCTTTAACGGTTTCCGTAGTCGAGTGGATTGCACATAGTAGCAGTAGAGCCCCCTGTGAAAGAGTTCGTCCAGGGAAGTACTGCCACCTTGCCTATTTCTGCCGCCAAGCAGTAATATCAGCATTGCTGTGTCCCGGTTTTTAAGGGTAAGGGTGCTGGTGAAATTACAGGCACAAGGGACTTGTCAATTTATGTCTTAGGATGGCAGGCACTGTGGCAGTGCCCCTCAGATCTTTGCGATTTAAAGCTCTGAATGGCATTGCAACTGTTATGGACAGGCGAGTAGCTTACTATCAGGCGCACGACTTGTTCGCCCCGTCACTTGCTATTATAAAAACACCGGTTTTCGTAGTGTCGCCGTCTCTAAGGTCACGGATTCAATTTCCGGCCGGGTCAGTGTAGAAAAACTAACTTTTCTATATTGTTTCGAGTCTGGGTGTTTGTGGTACGGTCATTGTTTCCGATTTAGATAACACAAGTGATTTAGCTACTTAATTTGGGATCAGAGCGATGTATGTGATGTTGTCTAATATTTTATTTTTTTATTTAACTACAAAAATTACTTCTCAAATTAAGAAATCCTTCAACTATGAGCAACAAAATGAACTTCTGAGTATTATCCAGAATACCCAGGCTAGAACTAATTAAAAAAAATACGTTTCCCATATTGGTCCTTCGTTTACATAAACGCAAGGTTACCAAATTTTTCATTGCGTACAGTGGGCGGAACGCCAATAAAAGTGCAGGCGTCCACCAAAGTGTCGTTGACAATTAATGGAAAGGAATTTCCATCAAGGTTGCTGGTTGTACAGGATGTTGAGGAACATCTTATCTTAGGCCAGGATATTTTGAAGAAATATAATTTAAAATTGAAAATTGACAACAAAATTTCTTCTAAGTCCGTGACAGATATTGGGTCAAAGAAAGAAAAGTCTTCTTTCAAACCGGTATCAAAAAGTTTTGATAACTTCTCGCTAAATAGTTCGGAGTATGTAAACTCTTCAGTGTTGCCGGGAATAATGAAAAAAGTTGACGTAAGTCGTAAGACGGGTCATTGCGTCAAAAGTGTAATTTATATGAAAATAAAAAGAAATATGTTTTACCGAAGGTAAATATAAAATATAATTCGGAAAGTGACATTTTTAAGCCTGTTCGCGTAAGTGTTGCGGAGAATTTACAAGGCAAGTTTATGGAACGAGCCGTGATAAATTTGCGTAAAGAAAGGATAGGTAATATACAATCGGAACAGAAGCGAAAATTTGATAAAAAAGATTGATATCTAGGAGTTATGATATGCGGAAGTTAGGGTAATAGATCGGTTGAGTAGAGTTAATTATATTGTGAGAAGATTAGGTGTAAATACAAATATTTATATATATAAATATTTGTATTTAATATTTATATATATAAATACAAATATTTATATATATAAATATTTGTATAAGAATTAAAAGTAAGTGCGCATTTGACTTCCATCTCACTTGATGGAAAATTTTGATGAAGTCGATGATGGAACATGCGCTAAGAAATGTCTATTCATTCTCGCTTTGAAAAGGTCCAAGTTATACCGTTCAGGGAATAAGTCTGCAGGCAGGGAATTCCATTCCATAGCAGTTCACCATATATCTTCTTCTTGGAATATCCATAACATAGGGGTGGAACACCAGCCTACGTCTTGTCCCCTTATGATGGAATGGGAAAGGCGGAATCTAATCATGCAATTCCCACGCACTCTCTCCTTGATATATCCTGTTTGCATACTTGACGTGGTCTTAAACGATTGCGCGAAACCAGTATACCAGAATTCTACGAGAGTGTTTACCATTCTAAGTGGATTACAATCGCCCTTGACTGTACCCTTTCGCCCGTTTACCTATTTCGTATTCTTGGAATTCATGGCATGCATATTTAGTTGGTTGGCTTTAATGGTACAGCTAAATATAAAAAAATTCAAGTATGTCAATGGGAACGAAGCATACTAAAGATCAGATTAAAAGACAAATAGTGAAACACTGTATTAAGAAAGAAAACGCAAGTCATAGATGCCCTTCAACATGCTCTAACACTAAATTGGAGATGGGCGGGCAATCTGGCATGTTCGGAAGACTACAGTTGGACTCTCAGAACAACCACTTGTAAAGGCCCAAATGGAAAAAGAAGAAGAGGCAGATCAATAGAACGTTGGCAAGACGAGATTTAAAAAGCGGTGGCTGATAAAAGCAAAACAAAACTTGGAAATTACTGGAGGAGGCCTATACCCATCGAGGGGTCCTTAATTATAGTGTGCACTTGGCAAATATTAAGAACTATATACTTTTTGTAATTAAGGAGTAATAGACACTTTTTTAGTTTTTATTTTTATTCATGTTTCTTTATTTTTATTTATTTATATTTTGTTGGTAGAATAGGCTACAGGGGACGCATCCACCACTGTCTGCTCGCTACTTTGTACGTTTTCAAGGTTAAGTCTCAACGTGCGACCATCCGCGCTATGGAACGTGAATGCAGCGCCTGATTAGGGAGTTTCCGTACTTATTAACACAGAATCGGCTTGATGATCGTGTTTAACCACCTTTAAAAGCCAAAGGTTTTTGAGAATAATAATTTTTGAAAATCGTGAAAATCTCGAGCAAAAATACATTACATAGCTAAAGCAAAAATTGTCCTGTAATAGCAAACCGACGGAGCTTTTTGGGTTGAATTTTGCTATTCCAAAGCATGATATCGCGTGTTGAAACTTTAAATGAATGTTTTTTTTATTTCTTTTTTAATACAGTAATTTAATAATTTTAATACCTTATTTAAAATAAAATTTATCATTAGCATTCGGGTGAATCGGACTCCTAAGCTGCCGTTTGGGCAACGACGTGGCCTTTTGGGTGGTGACGCGACGTCGCCAATCAGCCGTTCTACGCTGCGTAAGGACGCGACTGGAAATTTGCAGGAACTATGGAAAAATGATACAAATGAAGGGAAAATAATACGAGTGCAGCTTCATAATTGATATTGTCTTGTGATTATGGTCGAGTATTACTTATTTGATAGTAATTGTTTTGGACTGATGTCGGACGGTTGATTGACGGACGATGTTCGAAGATTCGTTGCCGACCTGGGTCGAGACGCGTCGTACGAGCCGTTGCGTAATGCATAACGTCTTTTTAGCTTTTACGATCATGGACATCAAGTTTTACCTGCATACGATTCTGCGATAATAAAGGTTTGATTGCCTCTCCCGATCGGAAACTACGTCTTTTCCGAGTCGAGACGCGTAATTGCGATTCACAACTGGCCGATCGGAAACTTTTGACATTACTAATCGGAACAATCGTTGATTTAACTCACAAATTAGAAAGATATAGTAGGAATCAGGTTCATCTTCTCGCTCAGAAACCCATCTGATTTCGAGACTCGGATGGGCTACCCGATCGGATCGATTTCTATTTGAATCAAAATCATATCATATACTACCAATGTGGACCTTGAATCCATTCGTCAATGGAGTCAGTCCTTTGGCTTTAAAGTTAACCCATCCAAAACGGAATCGATTATTATAGGTAGCATTTGGTTCATTTCTCGTTTAAATCTAGACTACTTACCCCCTGTGGTTTTCGATGGTGTCTGTATTCCTTATTTGGATACAGTCGTCAGGAACTTGGGAGTAATTTTTGATAAATATCTGACTTGGAAGCCGCAAGTTGCTGAGGTTAGCAGGAAGGTGTTTGGTGCTTCTCTCTAAGAAGGCTTAAAAACTTTTTGCCTATTAAAACTAAAACTACTCTGGCCCAGAGCATTCTCCACCCGATACTGGACTATGCAGATGTTTGCTACCCGGATTTGTCGGTCACTCTGCTCAATAAATTGGAACGGCTCCAAAATATGTGTGTTAGGTTCATCTTCGGACTTCGTAAATTTCACCATGTCCCCCTAATTTCGCGCACAACTTTAATAGCTGCCCATCCATCGGCGTAGAGATCTTCATATCCTTTCACTCCTCTATTCAATTCTATTCTATCCCTTTACGCCTTGTTATCTTAAAGATCGCTTTACTTTCCACTCTTCTACACTCTGCCGTTCCCTTCGCTCCTCTGATACTCTCATAATAAACTTGCCCTCTTATACCTCTAACTTTTATTCCAACTCTTTTACCATTTCTGTGTTCAGATTGTGGATCGATTCGACGAACCCCTTCTCTTGATTCCTTCAAACACGTGTCAAGGATCACTTCCTCAACTCCTAAATTTCGTCTGTCCTCTACTATCCTTTCATTTATTTCCTATATTTATACATCATTTTTCTTTTTCCTTTAAAAGTATACATTCATTTAATATTATTAGTATGTATATCGGGTTCTTAGGTTTTCGCGATTGTTACACATAGGAAATGAAACTATTTTTCCGGATTTAAATCGCGTATATTTGTTTTTTCAAACAAACCGACGTTTCGGGCTCTTTACAGGTCCTATGGTCACGGTTGACTGAGGTGGTACAGTCTTCAACCAGTTATGTCT
>NW_020653415.1:2072747-2094235 GCF_003589595.1 Hyposmocoma kahamanoa
CTTTCCAGTACCTAAATGTTCTGCAATCGCTTACTTATTACATAGGCGATTTTTTACAGCTACGATATGTTGTTTGAGCTTTTCAGTGACAGTTCTCTTTGTCTGGCCTATGTAGCAACTACCGCAACTGCAATCAATTTTGTAGACGCCAGGTGTTTGAAGTGGTAAGACATCCTTCGGAGTACCCACCATGTTGTTTACTTTTATGCCCGGAGTGTATGTTCTCGGTATGGAGTACTGACGTAAAACGTGACCTATCTTGTCCGTCACTCCTTTATCATAGGGCATGTAGGCTGGATGTCTTTTCACCTGCGGATGCCTATATCTTCTTTTTGGTTCTTTTCGTCGTCGGTTTACTTGGTATCCGTTCTCTCCGATCTAGCTCCTGCTCCAGACGCTGAAGGTCAAATCAAGTGTTAGTACAGTGCAATGCGAAAGTTTAAAAGTATATATGATTGGTCGCAGTTTCTAATTTAAAAATATGTAACAATTTTGTGTTAATAATTCCGGACAATCATATCACGACGCATTTCAAGTGGTAAGACACGAACATGTTTTCAAGTGATGTGTAAGCAATTTGCAAATGTAGGTATTGTAACTGATTCTATTGAATTATGGACAACGGTAACGATTTCCGATAGCGGAAAAGTCGAGCGCTAATAGATGTTAATGAAGCTCTCAGGGTAGTTAAAATTGTATATTCCAATGAACGCAATGAAAACAAGTAATGGAACCTTAAAATAGAATCGGTTGACTGCTTGAAAATTATAAAAGTTTTAATTAATGTTTTCTTGCGCGACAACGAAGAAATCCTTATGGATGCCAAAGGTTCGCATTAGCTGCTATTCCTGACTTTATCTTCTTTCTGGTTCTTGGCCACCTACTTTGAAATTTCGAATCGTTCTTTAATTCCTTTTCTTCGTCACTCTTACTTTTCTTCTTTCCGTCGCTACTCGCTACTAAATTTCCGAAGCGAGCACACGTGCTCGACTTCACACAATATTCTGACCAGTTATACCATTGAAAATCATGTACCTAACTGCTTGTTTGTAAAATATACAGGCTCTCGTGGGTACATTCCTTTTTAGCTGACTTCGAGGAGATTCTCTATTCGACTGTACGTTTTTTTCTGTGGAAAAAAACGTATATTCCGCGTCTAAAGGTGGCAAACTAGGGTAGAATGACTTTTGAGGTTGGTTTTTTAGTACTACAGAGTGCTAAAGAAACCGAGGCATTTGTGAACCGATTTTGATGATTCTTTTTTGTTGGATAGAGGGTACCTCAGAAGTGATCCTATTTCAATTTGAAGAAAATATTCCATCTCTAAGTGTGGCAAACTAGGGAATGAATGTCTTTCGAGGTCGGTTTTTTAGTACTCTGTACTGAGGTTATGTACCATGTCTAACCTGTTAACCTGTATGTAATTTATGTAGGAAGTGTTTTTACATGATTGTACTTGTGTTTATATCGTTATTTAGTTTTGTTACAGCCTTTTTACGCTTTTACCTTTCTTAATATTTCTTTTTTACAATAACTGATGTGGATCGGGCCTTCAAATTGATTAAAACCGTCAGCCACAGCAGTAGAGCTTCTTCTGAAACAGTTCTTCCAGGGAAGTGCCACCTTACCTGTTTCTGCACCAAGCAGCAATATTAGCATTATTGCGTTCTGGTTTTGAAGGGTACTGGTGAAATTACATGCACATGAGATTTGTCAACTTATGTTTGAAGATGATAGGTGCACTGGTAGTATCGCTCAGATCTTCGAATTTAAACCTCAGAATGGCACTTCAATGCTATGGACAGGCGTGTCTTTGGTCATAAAATCCACATAATTATGTAGGAAATTAAACTGTACTTTTTGGATCAAACATCTTCAGCAAGCACTTAGAAAAACTCGCAAGATCAGCTAGTTCGTTCCGTGGCTTAGTTGGCATATCGTCTGCCACGGTTTGCTGGAAGACGTTGGTTCGAATCCAGCCGGATCGAAGAAATTTTTTCTTAGTGTTCGATATTTATATTAATAATTATAATTAACTACGTTAATCTAACTTAAATCTATTTATTTACTGGTTACGAGTGTCTATGTAAAGTAATAGTTACATCATACAAACACAATAAGCAAAACAAACCTAATCAAGACGACTAAGGATAAAATCTCCCAGTAGATATTATTATACGGATTTATAATTAGATGTATAATTGTAAAGTCTATAACAGTAATTATACGTGTGATTACAATTCAACATAATATAAACTCCTGTAAAGCAACGTACACTTTCAACTTGCGCAACATGGAGCAGTTATTTAAGTTAAATATTTAAGAGTCGACACAACTTGAAATGGCTTTGGTTGATTCTGCAGTGAAAATATTGAAGCAATCACTTTGAAAAAAAATATATAGTAAAGTTGAAGATATACATTACATGATGTGATTACATGACGATAGAAAAATAAACAAACTTGCCTCGAAATTTTACAAGAAAATCGCTATATACAGTAGGTCCTTTACATATATTAATGAAATTTTGTATATGAACTGCACTAAATAGAACACGTATACTACTGGGGCATACTGTAAGTTCCTGGAACTAGCCACTTTGAACCGGAAAGAAAAAGCCAGTCCGCAGAATGGGTCTTTCCTTTTGAAGATTTGCCGACGAAGTTAAGAAAAGTCGTAGCACTGGTCAGAAAATGGTTGCTTCATCCTTCGGCAAATCAGGACATTCCTCTACTGTATAATACTTGAAGACCAAAGGAAAGTGACTGCAGATTAGTAAGTAAGCACCTGCTTGCCCAAAGTGTTAGAAAAAGTGTGTTAAAAGCGTCCTCGAAGCAATATCATCCTTCACCACGACTACGCCTCTGCACATTCCGTTAAGGTAACGAATGCGTATTTGAAGGTATCAAATGTGGAACCCAGACCTTGCACCATGCAACTTCTGTTTACTTCAAAAAACAAAGATAAACTAGAGACGATACATTGGAGGTTTATGATTTACAAGCCCGGAATCGGCGGCGAATGCGTTTCGTGGAACGTCATTGAAGAGGTCCCTATGAAAGACTGGTTCCACTGCTTCTCACAATGGTTCCAACGGGCGCAAAAGTGTGTGAATAGCGAGAGCATATATTTTGAAAAACAATAAATCTATTATAAACTTATTATCTTACTTATCAGAATCCAGAAACTTTCAGTATGGCCTAAGTATACATATGCATTTTTTAAATTGTTGTAATTTTGTTTGTAAAAAATTAAATTCTAAAATGGAGCGTATGGCCGCCAGTGTCAGAGAATTCGTGTCGTTTGCGCAAACGCATGCCTACCTATAGATTTCTACAAAGTAAATGCATACTTCACTAGAATAACATAGTGAAGAGTTCATTATTCTATAAATAGAAAAGAAAAAGAAAAAAGGGGAGGTTTTATTTTAGAAATACATATTAATCAAACTCTTTTTTCTTTTTCTTATTGCGCTCATTTCCCATTCTCTCGTCTTTTGTCAAACAGCTCGGTTACATAGAATCTCTTTTGTCTTGAAAGGAATTTAAAAAGCTACGAAAGAATAACTTCTTTAGTTTCAACATGTCCCCAGCTGTCCCACTTTTCTTGACGCTAAGTGTAAGTACTTTGTTTTCTTTAGCTTCATATAATTGCATCTTCCATTTGTGTTTGGAGCTTAGAGCTCTTGTGTACGTCAGTTAATAATTTCTTAGGGAAAGTTTGAGCTATAGTGGTTTACGTCGAATTAAACGTTTCTTCATTCATTTTATCTTCGAAGTTTGGTTATAATAATATCTTTTATGATGTTAGTTCGTCAGGTAGTTTGTTATAACAACAATAGAGCGTGTAGTAGTAGATAAGGTCGCGTATACACGTATCTATTGCATTTAGCGATCGCAATCGTATGATCTCTAGATTTTTTTTTTTTTTTTTTTTTTATTGTGACTCGGCAAAATGACTGCACCGCGCCTGATGGAAAGTGCGAATACAGTCCACAGATGAGAGTAACGGATGGAAAACACAAATATCTTCACTCCGTCACTATCATTTTGCCGGTCTGGCCAAATGCTTCTTCACACTACGTTTGAAGGACCCGATGTTATAGAGGGGAGGGAATACATGCGCCGGGAGTTGGTTCCACAATTTGATGGTTCGGCATAAGAACGAATTGCCAAACTTTTTAGTGCGGGACGGTATTGAACTGACCGTCCAACTGTGGCAACGCAGTCCGGCACGGGTGGTCCGCTGATGGAAAGGAGAGGACGGGATAAGGTTGAATAACTCTTCAGAGCACTCACCGTGGTACAGGCGATAGAATACGCTAAGAGACGCTATATCTCTGCGAAGCTGTAACGACTCCGCATGCTCAGTTACATGAGGATTGTTGACAACACGGAAGGCGTAGCGCTGCAGTGTGCTATAATCTGCATAGCAATGAATGTTGCCAAAAGGCAACAAGTCATTGATATGCAGAAGGAACAGCGTGGGCGACAGCATGGAGCCCTGTGGCACCCCAGCATTAACTGTCACGAGCCGCGCAGTGCCTCCGTCAACAAGGACACGCAATCTTCGCTCGCGCAGAAAGCCGGAGATCCACTCACAAAGGCGGCCGGGAAGACCATATGCCGGAAGCTTGGAGAGGAGACCACGGTGCCAGACCCGATCAAAGGCCTTAGCAATATCCAGACTTATCGCTAAGGTTTCGCCCTGTTTGTCGATAGCTTCACCCCAGAGATGCATTAGATACGCTAGAACGTCACCCGTTGATCGGTTCGGCCGAAACCCGTACTGTCGATCATTAAGAATGGAGTGACGTTCCAGGTGCCGGATTATCTGGATATTTAGAATCCGCTCCATCACTTTGCAGAGCACTGAAGTGACAGCTATTGGGCGATAGTTTGTCGGATCAGACCGATCTCCTTTCTTGGGGATAGGTTGCACGTTGGCCTCCCTCCAAGCTAGGGGCACGTTACCAGATTGGTATGAGAGGCGGTATAAGCGCGTCAGTACGGTAGACAACTCCGCCGCACACCTTTTAAGGACGATAGGAGGTATCCCATCTGGACCATAGGCTTTCCGCACGTCAAGAGTCTGCAGTTCCTTGCGGACATCACATTGCCTGATAACTATATCAGGCATTGTGACTCCGCAGTGGGGAATTGACGGCGGTTGCGCATCTTGGTCGTGAATGCGCGAGTTAGCCCCAAAAAGGTCGGCCAATAAATTGGCTTTCTCTTCGGGGCCATAGGCCAAAAATCCATTGGGATACCTCAAAGGCGGCAGCGACGAACGACAAAAATTGGACTGCACGGCTTTGGCCAGGCTCCAGTAGGCACGGCTACCGGTGGGATGGGCTACCAGCTTCTGGCCAATCCGTGAAACGCGCTGGGCATCCGCTCTTATGTAAGCCCTCCTGCAAGACTTGGTTGCTTTGTTATAGGCTGCTTTAAGGGACGCAAGGTTGGGATCCTTTGTTACACGACCCTTGATCCAACCACGATATGCAGCCTGTTTCTCACTAACAGCGTCCATGCATTCGCGATTGAACCAAGGGCGTCCTCTGCGATTGGCGATGACACTGGAAGACGGTATGTAGTAATTCATAGCCGTTCCAATCTCATCGACAACAGCATCGGCAGCTGCTGAGGCATCCTTTCCCGCAAAGCAGTGCTGCAACCAAGGGATGGACGCAAAGTAGTCGCGCATACCATCCCAATCCGCCGACGAGTAGTGCCAAATGCGACCACATTTGGTCCACAATCATAATTACTCGTAGTTCATTTATTCATTGTGTCATGTCATTGAATGTACTAAAAGATTCCAGCTCATGATCCCTGTAAGGGCACTACAATGACTACCTTAATCAATTATTATTATTTATTAACAACTTCCCTGTCCAACGAGTCATATATGACTCATTAGAAAGTTCTGAAATAAGTTCATCAATCAAGCACCTTTTTCGCTATGAACGTGATACGATATCTATTATATTGGTATCTTAACTTTTGGCAAAAAACTTGAACTTTAACTTTTAAGAAGAAGGTATTAATAAAAAAAACTCTTTGAAGAAACTCGGTGGACTTGAGGTGGTATATAATTGCCTTGTAGGGCAGGGAAGTTGTCAAATCGCACAGATCTGAGGGGCACTGCCACTGCGCCTGTCCCCCTGAAACATAAGTTGACAAGTCCCATGTGCCTGTAATTTCTCGAAATAATGTTTGTTCGAATGTTCATTACACGGAAAATCGAATTACAACGAAACCGTTGTTCTTTTAGGATATATTGAATGTTTATCGCAAGGACACGATTAGGTTCGGTTAGCTTAAGTTGAGTTAGGTTTAAAAGACAAAAAAACATATCCCTCTCAAAATTACTGTCGAGGTTATGAAAATTCGAGCACACGTTATTTCTGGAAAATGTTATTTCAGATAACTGATAGGTAACCGCAATAATGTTCACATTACTGCTTGGCGACAGAAAGGTAAGGTGGCAGTACTTCCCTCGACGAACTCTTTCACAAGGTGTTCTACTCCGAACTACTACAACAGGTTGACTTATGTTATATATCGAACTTTTTAATTTTAATTCTACGAAACCACAGCCCAAGCCCTCTCATTATGGGAGAAGGCCTGTGCCCAATAGTGGGACTATATATAAGTTAACTATTAAATACAAACCGCATAATTTTATGTCCTCTGCTAAGTGTAGTGTATGTACAATGTTATATCACGTATATGACTTTTGAAAAAGGTCACATTCTAAGATTGTGTACGTGGGACATGTTCCTAACAAGTGGCACTTTGTAACTGTTCGGTTAATAATTTGGCATTTTAATTATACGCGATCACGATAAACCACGATAAAAAGGTGCACCACCTTTTATCAATGCTAGATGCGCAGATTTGCACTAACCCCGACGATATAGGTTTACGAGTGTGGCATGATAAATATGTGACTCAGTCAACCGTGACCACGTGACCTGTAAAAGGCCTGAAACGTTGGTTTGTTTGAAAAACAAATATACGCAATTTAAATCTGGGAAGAAAAATAATAGTTTAATTACCTATGTGTAACAATCGCGAAAACCCAAGAACTCAATACGTGACTTTAAGGTTATTTAAAAACTTTTTTTAGAGCTTATATTTATTTCTTCATTTAGAACTTCGTAGGACGGGTGGACATGCTAAGAAATTAGACGTGTCTGTTACAGAAAAGATGAGAATGGTCTTGTAAATGACAAGAATTTTGTTGGATCTAGCCACGAAAATGAGTCTATTGTAGACGAGAAAATGTTAAGTATGTACACGATACGAATACTTTCGGACAGACGTTTGTTGGGTAAAATGTCAGTGCATTACGAGCCTTCCAGGTAGCTGTGGTTTTACTGCCGACTGTGGGAAGAAATATGTTGTTGTATTATGTTGACTATTATGCAACACTCGTCCACGCGCATAGACGTTCGTTTACTGACAATGAACCTCATCCCGCCCCATACAATAGCGACAGAGCGCGTCGTGTCAGGGGTAGACAAGATTTTTTCTAGTCCGGCAATGACGCAGTGTACACTGTGCTTGTGTAGAAACAACACGAATTCTTGTATAGACCTGGCGACTTTACTTAGCTGGACACGCGCCCTTACTAAGCAATAGACGTTACTTTTCAAAACTAGCGCGAAAATAAATAAAATTAGAAATAAAAAAGGTAGGTGAGGTCGATAAGGTCGATCAAAAAATTTTAACTTATTACTTAAGGTAGGTGTACTCCAAGTACTGGGGGTATACACTCGTGCTCCGCATATTAGCTTGGTGCAGCAAACGAACAGCTAGCTAGCTTTTTGCAGGTGGAGACTGAAAATCAAGGCTGAGTCTTTTATCTTTTTGTCCACATCACTCAATTGTTTTTTTCTATTCGTTTTTTAGGTATTGCGTTTCTTATGTTTCGTGGAGAAATAAATATTTTTTATTTTTTGTTTTATTTATTTTTTCTATTATTCGCAATCACAACATCAAAACCTGTCGAATTATGATACAAACTATTATTGTTACATCAGATTAGATATTACTCTTTAAAAAAGGTAATTGTAAGCATTAAGAAACTACATTTAATTCAGTTACTCAAAACACACACTAGAACTTTACCGGTTAAGTAAAGTAGAGTCTAGAACAAACAGTGTCATAGACAAAGAGTGTTTTGAAAGGACTCGGCTCTATGAGGTGCTCGTGTACAGTTATGTCAGAAAACAAAGGTGGGAGTGAAAATTCTTCCTAGAAATAACGTGATTCAAATACTGGTTACTTAATCAACTCTTACTTTTGTTGGATTCTAAGGATGACAAATTAGAATCAATTTGATTTAATTTTATTTTCCTTTTATTAATTAACTTTCAGCCATTTTCCGTTACCTGATTTCAATGAAACTTGGCATGATGTAACGAACACGTCGAAAGCATATAGCAATCTTTCGAAATTAGTTTTTTTTTATAAAAAAACGTTATATTTATTTATTATCTCTAGTCGCTAATTTGTCAGTTGTTGATCGATTTCTCTAACGAAACGGCGTTCTATAAAACCGAAGATACCCGATTATGGCCGATCGCCTTCTTCAAAGGCTCGATGTGTAATATTTATAACCAGGTATAGGATATTGGTAAGTAACGAAATAATGCTTAGCTACATAATGTGGATATTGTTATGGAATACACTGCTGGCAACTTTATTTTCCGAAAGCTGCAATATGGTTCTATTCAAGGATAGAGTGAATAGGGATTTTTAGTCAAGCGTGATCGTTGTTTGCTGGTAAAATTGTGTATTTTTCTCATAAAAAAATATAAAAATAAACGACGCGACGAACAATTCGTGCGCCTTGTGTAAAGCGACATTAGAGTTTTAAATCGAAATGATCTTTTTTTTATAACATCAAGTGACGTAACGAACAAGCCTTGCGTCTGGTGGCAAGCAACAGGCCGTCCGTAGCAGTTGCAGTGCCACTTAGTGCTTGAAGTCGCAAAAATCTGAGGGACACTGCTTCTGTGCCCCTCACCTTGAGATGTAAATTGACAAGTCCCATGTGTCTGTAACTTCACCCGGACTCTGTTACAAGATTCTCCCAGAGCATGATCACATCTTACTTAAATACGCATCCAGGAAAGGGGAGGGCGAATCCAGGGAATATCCTCAATATGGGAATGAAACCCCGCCCATGTCTAGTCCTAATGATGAAAAGGGGAGGTGGAATCAAAACATGCAATTCCATCGCACACTCTCCATGACATATCCTTTAGAATAATTAGAAGTATTTGTTTTGAAAGTAATTGTGTTGACATTTTAATTTTACTAGAGGTCACGGCTAGTAAAGAGGGTTGTAGATTTTGGACAGGGAACGAAAAGGTGTCTTGCCGAGCTATTTGGTGTAAAAATGGAATTAAACGGAATTCAAGTACAACTCTGTGTTTTCAAGTACTTTTCCCCTGAGTTTTAATAACATTCCTTGGCAGCTGAAATAGGTATGGTGGTAGTACTAAATAAAATTATTCAACAAAAACACATGTAATGTGTCGCGTAATTTCAAGTCCCTTAGTGTATGAACGCTACGCATTCTGATGATTGTCAGTGTGTACAAGAGTGATGTCAATGTGTACAATTGTGCATTGTTTAAACGTTTCATCGCATTAGGGCTTAAAACAATCATGATTTTAGCAACAGCATTTATTGTAATAAATTCATACAATACCAACATTAGGTTTTCAGAACAATGGCAATTTCCCTGTTCATTGTTTTGAGCGGATTCATTTGTCCTCTGCCGTATACTACCAACGGTAGACTATGAAATAAATTACCTTGCTGTGTCGCATTGAATTTATATACAGTGAAATTAATACAATAATTTTATTACACAGGGTTACTTGTAATATACTGCCAACTTTGTAGGACTGTATTACTAATTATCATAAACAACAATAGATCGCTCTGAACGGTCTTAACTCTGTGCAATCGCAACAGCACGTGTTGGGGTGTTAACGATGTGACCTCCTTACATTGTCATCCCACCTTTTTATCGCCTTTTGTCCGGTTCCTGGCCACTCGTTATTAAATTTAGAATCGTTTTTAATTCCTTTGCCTCACCATTCTGATTTTGTTTCATGCCATCGTCACTCCTTGCTCCATGCAGCGCGGCAGGGTAAAGCGTATGTGCTGTTTAAAATTTCAATATCGTCTGATCTTGATTCCATTACTGACATACGTATGAAATTTCGACTTGTAATAGCTACTACTAATTATGTGCCAATTTTGATAACAATTTGTAGTAACTACTGCTAATCGTCATACCAATCTGTAATACCGCAAAACTCGGCCCTTTTGGGCTAGGTGTCTGGACTGTTTTTGTTAATCCGTAGTAAGAGAGTGTTTTATACTGTTGTATCTATTTGTATATAGCTTTTCTTGTCTTGTCACAGCCTTTTCTTTTCTTTACCATCAACTTTACAATATTTTTTTGTGGACTTGAAGTTTCTTTCTTTTCTTTCTTTCTTTCAGTGTGTTATACGACGCGTGTTTTCTATACAAACAGAGTCACTTCAGTACAAAGTTAAAAAACGCAGCTCCGCACACCGCTGCGTGGCACGGAGCAGTTTGAAAAGCGCCTTAGGGCGCGTTCCCATTTTATCGTGACGACAAATAGTCGTGCTGAGCAACTGTCTAAATAACTTCGTCTCGGTCTTCCTCTCCTCTCTTTCCTTCGATCTTCCCTTCTATTATGTTTCTAAAAAAACTGTCGTGATGCATCAGATGACTAAACATTTTCCCCCTTCGGTTCTGTATTGTCTTTAATAAGCTTCTCCTTTCATTCACTATTCTTAACACCTCCTCATTGGTTTTTCTTTTCGCCTAACTGATTCCTTCTATTCTTCTCCAGCATCACATCTCAAATGTCTCCAATCGTTCTCTGCTTCTCTGTATCATTGTCCACGTCTCACTGCGATACAATGCAATACTCCAAATATACACTGTTATTAATCGTTTCCTGGTGTTTATGATGTAATAGATGTTTTTTATTATTGAAAGCCTTTTTAGCCATTACAATTCGTGAAACTATGTCCGAAGTACACCTGGAACCACTGGTTATCAAACTGCCCAAGTATCTAAAGTTAGTTGTTTCATCCAATGGTTTGTTGTTTAGCTTTATTTCATCCAATGGTTTGTAGTGAACTTTCTTCGACGTGCAGGTAACAATCAGATGTTTTCCTTGACTAAAAAGCTCATGGTAAATTTCAACTTAAATTTCGTTACGATAAACTCTGAGGTGCGAGACCGGATTCGAACCCACGGCCGTACTTGAGAGGCGGTAGCTAAAATCATTAGCGGGCTTTACTCAGACACTCTATCGCGTGATACAGCAATCGTACGTGATTGTGCTCATCAGTTGCGCGCGCAATCGCGCACTCCAACACGCGCCTGTGACTGTGTAAAGGGAGCTATTACGTTACCACGCCTTGTCGAATGCTACATGAAAATATGATGAATTACTAAAGGTGTACTAATATCGTCAGTCATTTTCCCCTTTCTTAATGTTGGCTCCCATTAATTTCATTTGTGTGTATAGCATAGTTTCTCTTCAGAATAATAATGAAGTAATTTGTTTTGATATCCTCTACCTGTCTAAAAATAACTCTTATTCATCACAAGACTGTGACGATGCGACCTCCTTCTATCGTTATTCCGCCTTTATATCACCTTTTCTCTGGTTCTTGCCCTCCTTTTACTTCTTAAGGTGCCTCTCCAAATAGCGAAGGTTGGCAGTCGGCTCAGCATATTTATCTTTATTCCTGGCGAGGCTGAGCAGTGGGGCGGCCCTCGCTATCCCAGTCCACTGTCCTATGTTCCTCAGCCACTTTTCTCATCATTATCTGTTGCAGAAGCTCGTATCTGTCATGCCTAAGTAAATGACCCAAATGTGCAACTTTTCTCTGTTTGAAGTCTGCAAAAGTTTACGCTTCTGTCCAACTAGTCGCAGAACTTCGTCATTGGTGACTTTCTGAGTCCATGACAAGTGCAACATTCTTCTGTAGGCCCACATTTTACAAGCTTCAATTCGTTTTCTGAGATGCTCCTTTATTGTCCCCTTGCGGTTCCTGGCCACTAGTTTCAAATTTTAATTCTTTAATTCCTTTGCCTCGCCATTCTCATTTTGTTTCGTTCTGTCGTCACTCTGTGCTTCATCACTGAAGCAAGCTGTGCTGCAAGTCTAATTTTGATCCTTTTACCAGCTCCCAACCTAGATCATGTGCCAATTTTAATACCAATCTAACCTAGTAATATTGTATAACTCGACCTTTTCGGGGTAAGTCTGTCTCACGTTTTTCGTACTTAAGTAGGGAGTGTTTTGTAGCGTTATACCTGTTTTGTAAACCCTTTTCTTGTTACAGCTTTCCTTTTTCCTTTCGACTTTCCTTATGAAATAAATTATGTGGACCGGAGTATCCTATTTTAATGCCGTGAACCTGGTCACCGCACATTAGAGATTTACAACCTCTTCAGTAATAGTTATAGGTGATGTAAAGGTCTCATTACACCATGAACATGCAACTGGGTAGAGGCATTGTATCGCTTAGCGTCTCAAGAACTTTCATCAAATGATCCAATGCGAGTACTCTGAATTAATCAGCCTTGTCACAGCCTTCCCTCGAAATTCGAAATTTAAAAAAAATTAACCTAGTACGATCGTCACCTAAGTGATCGCTGCCCAGCACAACTTCTACTTCCGGCAAAGTCGCGTCAAAGCTCAATGCAAAACAAAGCAGCAAAAGCTCATGAAAGAGTTACATGGCCACCTTACCTATTTCTGCCCCCAAGCAATAATATGAGAACTACTTGTGTGTTCGATTTTGAAGGGCAAGGGTGCTGGTGAAATTACAGGCACATGGAACGTGTCAACTGACGTCTCAGGGTGACAGGTGCAGTGGCAGTGTTCCTCAGATCATTGGAATTTAAAGTTCTGAGTGGCATTGCAACTTTTGTGGACAGACATGTCGCTTACCATGTGCACGAGTTGCTCGTCCCGTCACTTGATATTACAAAATAAAAAATATACAAAAAAAAATTTTTATAATATGAATTAGAGGTTGAAGTACGAAACCAGTTTCTATCGTTTATAACTCAAGCGATCCTTGAGGCCCTTTTTACGCACATGAGTTAATAGAGGATGACAAACGTTATAAAGGTGAAGTTCGTGGTTAAACGGTTTTGGTTGTGGTGTAAATTATGAAAGGTTGAAGCGAATGACATGCTTTAGAGTAAAGTGAGACCCAAAGCTCCGACGTGTTTCGGCCACGCGGAAAATCGGTTTCTCAAATTGGAAAATACGAATTCAAGTAGTTTTTTTATTGTGATAAAGTTTTTATTGAATGTTAGGATATTTCACCTCTTTCAGCGGTTTAGGGCCATAATAAGAAATGACCACAATTAAAAAGGACCACTTCTCAAATTGACCATTTCTTGAATTGACCATTTCTTGCATTGACCACTTCTTGTCATTTCAAGAATGTATGCATTTTATTATGCATACATGCATTTTATTTCTTAATTCTAAATAGGTTCTTTACTATTTTTAGACCCTTCGCCAATTTAGGACCATGCCCAGACATCCACAATAATATTAAATTATTTTTGTGAAATTACTCCACTAGTTTGTTATAATTATTAAACAAAGATAGAACACTTAGAAAAAAATCACTTCGATCCGATTGGATTCGAACCAACGTCTCCCAGCAAACCGTGGCAGACGCTACAGCCAATTAAGCCACGGAACGAATCAACGGACCTCACTAATTTTTCTATGTGTTTGTCGTAGATCTTTTTTTTTGGTTTTTAACGGCTTTTTCACCGTAGCGCCATAGGTATGTGAAAAATATACGAAAAAATGTTCTTTGCTCATACCTCATAAATTTACCAAAAATAGACTTTTTATTTTTGTACTATCTGACACTTTTTTAATCTATATTTGGTAGTGAGGTCGTGTAAGTTTAAATATGCAATTGTCCACTCAGACGACTCCCGCGCGTACTGCGTTTTGCTCAGAGTTATCACCGTCTAGACCTATTTAAATACACACATCAAAAGTGTCTAGGGATCAAGTACGTTTTTGCTAATTACCTAATAAAAATCAGCGCCATCTGTAAGAAATCTATGAAAGTGTTTCTTCACTCAGCGAGGTACCTTTACAGCTACCAGCCGCTTACAAGAGATGTCCGAGATGATATATCCAAACCAAGATTGACTAAAACTCACCCCATAAAAAAAGTCACAAAGATCGACAAAATCTTCATTATTTAGTTAGTACGGAAAAATTTGTTTCATTCAATTGTTATTAAAGATATTTCAATGACTTTTACTTTCACGTGTGGACTGACCTTAGAGTTGTTTGCTCGCTAATTAATTGCCACATCAATGTACAGTCGATGGTTGAAACGGGCTGATCTAGGGTCAGGACCTAACTGAGAAGGTCCCTGTGCGGGATTGCTTGCACAGGCTACAGTGTCCTTCCCGAATAACGGAGAGGTTGATAGGGACGGTCACTATAAACAAAATTTATGTAGAAAAGATATAGGACTGTACAACCGCCGGTTTAAACTTGCCGAACAGGTTAAATGTAACTGAATTTGTTTATTATAATTATTAATATAAAGATCGAATACTCAGAAAAAATTCCTTCGATCCGGCCGGATTCGAACCGACGTCTTCAAGCATACCGTGGCAGACGCTATACCAAATAAGCCACGGAACGAACCTGCGGACTTCACGAATTTTTCTATGTGCTTGTTGTCGTATCTGTTACTATGCTTTATGCTCTGAATAATTTATTATTATCATCGAGTTCTTAGGTTCTTGCGTTTACTCAAATTGAAAAAGAATGTATATTTGTAGGAAACTACTATCCTTTCATTTATTTCCTATATTTATACATCATTTTTCTTTTTCCTTTAAAAGTATACATTCATTTAATATTATTAGTATGTATATGTATATCGGGTTCTTAGGTTTTCGCGATTGTTACACATAGGAAATGAAACTATTTTTCCGGATTTAAATCGCGTATTTTTGTTTTTTCAAACACACCGATGGGACCATGGGACCTGTAAAGGGCCCGAAACGTCGGTTTGTTTGAAAAAACAAATATACGCGATTGAAATCTGGAAAAATAGTTTCATTCGCAGTAACAATCGCGAAAACCTAAGAACTCGAAATGTATATTTGTTTTTTCATGCAAACCAATACAAAATAGTTTTTAATTATTGTTATATTATCTTTTTTTATAACATCAAGTGATCGGACGAACAAGTTGTGCGCCTAATGGTAAAATACACGCCTGTCCATAACAATTGCAGTGCCACTCAGAGCTTTAAACCGCCCGACACCCTGACACATAAGTTGACAAGTAATTTCACCAGCACCCTTACCCTTCAAAACTGGAACACAGTAATGCTAACATTACAGCGCAGAAATAGGAAAGGTGGCAGTACTACCCTGGACGAACTCTTTCACAAGGAGCTCTACTGCTACAAAGATCTCCGTGGTCGGGTGGTTTCCATACTGTTTTTCGTGGTGTCGCCATTTCTGAGATCCCGGGTTTGAACCCGGCCGGGTCAATGTAGAAAACTAACTTTTCTACATTGTCCCGGGTCTGGGTGTTTGTGGTACCGTTGTTGTTTCTGATTTCCATAACAGAAGTGCTTTAGTTACTATTTTGGGATCAGAACAACCTATATGATGTTGTCTAATATTTATTTATTTAATATTTATTAATCAATAAAGCGAAATTCAGCTGTGACATGATTCCAATGTATGAGGCTTCAAAACAGTGAGGGAAAAGTTTTTTGCAATCAAAGTGATTCCAATGGAAGCCGTTGCTAAGTGCTACAATCAGGACGATGTCACGTATTGTTACAATACAAATTCATTTTAGGGCACTCTGTTCATAGAAATACGGACGTTGTTCTGTGCAATTTATATAGTTTGCGTCGAGAGAAGAAAAGGTTTATGTAAGATAAAGATTTATTTCAATATTAATCTAATACAATATAAAAGAAAAAAAAACAATGTAAATAAAACTATTAAAATAAACAAGAAAGGAACCGAAATAATACAATCTTCATAGTAAAGCTTAATTTTACTTTTAAATTAAAGATGCACAGATAAAGTACAATAAAGTCTTAATTACGGGAAACTAAAACTGAGACTAAATTATGGGGAACTGTATACGTTTTTACAATAAGATTCCGAAGCAAAGTTACTTATATTAAAAGTATGGTAATTGAAACGTCAAGTCCTGTTAGAAAATTGAAGACTATGTGTTAGATAAAGATAATATGGGTCTAGATTCCACAAAAATTTGATTCAAAGTCATTTAAGTTTGTTTGAAAAGAACAATCCCTAGAGTTTCTTGCTCGTTCTTCTCAGCGAAGCGAAATCAGCACAGTGAACGAGCAGTAGCTTAAAAAAATGGCGTTTTCAAGTGTAATTTATTTTACCTATAGAATAAATGATTCCTTGAAGTGCTGCAATATTGTATTGGGGTACCGCAGTCACATTCGGTTAGACTAGCAACATTGAACCCCCATTTACACAACCTTCCGTGCACAATTTTCCGTGTAATTTAAGAATCGAAACAACATCAAATAGCGTTGGTTGATTCAGCATAATAGTCACTGTGTTGAATCAATCACCTTGGAAAAAATATATAGTAAAATTGAGGATGTACACTGATTAGTATACAATGTGAAAACACGATTCCTAAAACTGATGTTGTCTAGTGTAATTTATTGTACCTATGGAATAAATGATTATTTGACTTTGACCGAGTTGATTTTTATTTTGATCGAGTTGACTAGGTGTAATCACTGTGTCAGACGACTCGATCGTCTTCAGCAAGCGATTGTCGACCAATAAATTTCAACGTGTCGGTGGCCGCGTCTTACCAAGACGCGCTTGTCGGGAGCCGGGGAATATCCTATCTACCCGAAGTAAGAAGCGCATCAACTACGCCGTCTACGTTAGCTGAATTTGTTTACTGTAGGGCTAGCACAACAGTCGCTCTCGCGCAAATTACGCTCTGTTGTGCTAACCCTACGGAAGAGGCAGCAGTCCAATCTATACACACTATTATTCGGTCTAAAACTAAGAAATTCCCTATACTGCGAGTACCAGAGCAATGGATACTCCCCATATTATCCAAATTACAATCAATTTAGATATTTCCAAATATTTTCCACTGGTAATTGAACCCGGGACTTCGTGAACCAGCACCCGTAGTAGCAAATCGTTGCGCAACAGAAGTCGACATTCTAGTATTATCCAATACAAAACAGACAATTTAATTGGTCTTCTATTTAAAATCAAACTTTTCTGATTTCAGGTAATAAACAATGCTGTTTTACCATGTTGCATATGTGTCCAAGTGATAAAGGTAATTCTGTATTGAAATTTAAGCAAAAACAGTAACCTTTGTTTTATGTTAGTATTTACTATCATATCAAGTTACGGGACGAACAAGTCGTGCGCCTGGTGGTACGTCTACTCATAACAGTTGCAGTGTTACTGAGAGGTTTAATTCGCAAAAGCCTAATAACAGTACAGTTGCAGTGTTACTCGGAGGTTTAATTCGCAAAAGCCTGACAACAGTACAGTTGCAGTGTTACTCGGAGGTTTAATTCGCAAAAGCCTGATAACAGTACAGTTGCAATGTTACTCGGAGGTTTAATTCGCAAAAGCCTAATAACAGTACAGTTGCAGTGTTACTCGGAGGTTTAATTCGCAAAAGCCTGACAACAGTACAGTTGCAGTGTTACTCGGAGGTTTAATTCGCAAAGGCCTGATAACAGTACAGTTGCAGTGTTACTCAGAGGTTTAAATCGCAAAGCCTCATAACAATTGCAGTGTTACTCAGACGTTTAAATCGCAAAAGCCTCAAAACAGTTGCAGTGTTACTCAGAGATTTGTAAGTGACACGCCTGTCCATAACAGTGGCAGTGCCACTCAGAGCTTTAAAACGCAATGATCTGAGGGACACTGCCGCTGCGTCCATCACCCTAAGACATTTAAGTTAACAAATCCCATTTGTCTGTAATTTCTCTAACAAACTTATCCTTTAAAAGTGGAAGACAATAATGCTCACATTACTGCTATGGCGGTAGAAATAGGTAAAGTGGCAGTACCTTTCTTCTCAGACATTTTAAAATCTATTAACTTCATATTGAAACAGAAAATGCAATCAGAGCTTTCATTCACTTACCTCTTTGATTTAGTAAAGTCCATCATGCGGAATATAGCTGTTCCCATGGCAATGACGCAGCAAATGGACTTCCCAGACGAGGATCGGAAATGGACGCTATAGGAGTCACGAGCAAATACACAAAGATACAAAAACTATCTATAATTACACCTGGACAACCCATACGGTTTGTAGACAGGCTAAGGAAGCACACCCCAAGCTTAACCTCTATCTATCTCGTAAATTTCTTAACCTCAAAATAATAAGGAAATGCCTGCGCATTCTAACTTCGCGCTAACGGGTGATGATTCATATATACCTTATATATATACCTTTTCAATCTAGATATCACGGATAGCCCTCTATGCAGAGTATGCGGGGAGGAAACCGCCGCGCACAATGCTCCGGCGTGGCCAACTACAGGGTAAAATATCTTAGACTGCCGAGGTCGTTCCCCGAAGTCTTCGAAAAACCGTGAAGGGTACTGAAATATTTGGAGGAGCTTGGGTGGCACGAGTAGGCCCACCATACGCAAAATAGACGCTTGGACGTCGAGTTGCGGACAACACCCCGTTACACCATACCATACCATAAGTCCTACTCCTCGGCACGGATCTCGTCAAAAGTGAGGGATTTAATAATAGTCCATCATGCGGAAGGGTTTGAGACTGTTTTTCAAGCAAAATAAGCCCCAGGAATATTGTTTTGTGCCTTTAATTCATAACACTCCATCCCTTGTTATTTAAACCAACAGCAAAAAGATAACGAGAGACCCTCCCAGGGACATTACGTGCAATTAGATTACCTACCGACACCCTAATGGCCTTATTTACATACCTACTGGTTAATACGTCTAAGGTCTTATAGTGAAGAAAAATATCGTTATTAAACCTGCATATCGAATACATTTGATAATCCTTGGAAACCGTATGTTATGTCCAACCCTTATTGAGCCAGAATGGCGGACTATGGTCTTTATGGACTATGAGTTTACCAGACATTTATATCTAAATAGACGCTGCAAGTACCGCCATCTGTATGGAAACCAAGCGTGTCACATTTTTTGTACCTCCGATGATGTCATAACCTCCTTTGGCACTAAAACGATTGATTAAATCGAAGACTCGGACGCAGCACGTGTTTAGAGAAATGATTTTTCAAATATTTTTTGATTATAAGTGTGTGAAGAGCTGGTACTTTTGGATTCTAAAGCATGTTTTTCTTATGAAACCTAGTGTCGGCACAACCAAGTCGTACACCTGGTAGCAAGTAGCTCGCCTGTCCTTAACACTTGCAGTGTCGTTCTGAGCTTCAAATCGCAAAGATCTTAGGGGTACTGCCACTGCGCCCGTCACCCAGAAACATACGTTGACAAGTCCCATGTGCCGGTAATTTCATGTACAAATACCAAAAAGATGTTTATCAAACATAGCTAGAAAATAATCCCAATTAAATTAGCCTTCATATAAAAAAAATCGCACATTAACAACCCATTCTTTGCTTATAGTATTAAAGAAAAAGGATTCGAAAGAAATTTCCTCTGTATTATCTATTAAATGAGTTTAATATTGGTATAAAACATTTCGCCGTTGATGGATGAATATGATACAATAAAGTTTTTGCCTGGCATTAGGGACAATTACGGTTTGTAACATAAAAATGACCGGAAATTTGACCGGGAAAGATGTTTAATTAATATTGTACATTATATACAATACGTTATAATTCAAATTGAATACAATAAAAAGTTTTTTACTCTACATCTATAGTAAACACAAAAACGGAAGTAATTTTTCCAAGTCTGTTTGTGAATGAATATGATACAATAGAGTTTTTTTCTGGCAGCAGGGAAAATTACGTTTTGTGCCACTGAAATGACCGGGAACTTGATCGGGAAAGATGTTTAATTAATATTGTACATTACATACAATACGTTATACTTCAAATTGAATACAATAAACAGCTTTTTATTCTACATCTGTGGTAAATAGAAAACGGAAGTAATTTTTCGATGCCAGGCAAAAACTTTATTGTATCATAAATTACAGTTTGAAAATGGCCGGGAATTTGTATGGGAAATATGTTTAATTGTTGTTTATTTCTTTTGTTTTTTGGGTTTGATTGTTTATTTTATTTTATTATTTTCTGTGTGGTGTTATTTGTGGTGTGCAAATAAATGGATTTTCTTTCTTTCTAATTAATATACTACTTTGTGTATTACACATTCAATATGTTATAATTAAAATTGAATACAGTATTTCGTTTTATATTCTACATCCATGTGAATGTAATTTTTCCAAGTAATCTAAATGAGTAAGCTCTAGCCTTGTCGATACGTGACTCAAAGGAATGTGAGCTGAATATTGATGTTACAGCACTAATTCTGAGTGTCGTTTTAGATAGATATGAAGCAGTTAGTCCTTATTTATATTCTGGCTTAGCTAAGTGACCAAAAGGTAATACCAGTCTAGTGGCTTGAATTAATGGATCCAAAAGGGTTGGTGAGATTATTTTAATTAAGTTTTATTGAACGTCAGGATGTCTCACTACCATCATATTCAATTTTTTTTGTGAGATTACTTCACTAGTATATTATAAATTATTAAACAAAGATTGATCCGGTTGGATTCGAACCTACATCTCCCAGTAAACCGTGACTTTGGACTTCACAAATTTTTATGTGTTTATTGCAGATCTTTTTCTTTGGTCTTTAACGACTTTTTCACCGTAGTGAGAAATATACGAAAAAATTTTCTTCACTCATACATAATAAATTTACCAAAAATAGACTTTTTATTTTTTGTACTATCTGACACTTTTTTAATCTGTATTTGGTAGTGAGGTAGTGTAAGTTTAAACGTGCAATTGTCCTCTTCGACGACTCCCACGCGTGCTCCGTTTTTTGCCTAGAGTTATCACCGTCTAGACCTATTTAAATACACACATTAAAAGTGTCTAGGGATCAAGCACGTTTTTGCTAATTACCTAATGAACTAATTTACCGTAGCGCCATATGTGAGAAATTTATGAAAGTGTTTCTTCACTCAGCGAGGTACCTTTACAGCTACCAGCCGCTTACAAGGGATGTCCGAGATGATATATCGAAACCAAGATTGACTAAAAATCACACCATAAAAAACGTCACAAAGTTCGACAAAATCTTCATTATTTAGTTAGTACCATTGACTTACAATTATATGGACGTCGGGTCCGCGCTAAAAAGTGTC